>NC_090921.1:457179507-457482537 GCF_040938575.1 Ambystoma mexicanum
GCTACATACTGAGGGATCTGAAACAACATTTTTTGAACCCTCTCGTTGGAGGGGAAGACAAGGCCATATTCTGTCTGAATTGCAGCCCCTAGAAACTGTTTGACTTGGGTCTGGGCTGGATTTCTTATTGATGGAGAATCCCAGGCTGAATAAGAGGTCCATCATCTTTTGAGTGTTCAACAGGCATGTTCCATAGGAATCCCCTGCTATGAGCCAGTCGTCGAGGTAAGGGTAAACCAGCACGGATTCTCTGCGCAGGAGCACTGCTGCCACTGCCAGTACCCTCGTAAACACCCTTGGCACTGAGGCAACGCCGAAGGGGATTACTTTGAACTGATGGTGCTTGTCCTCTATCATGAACCTTAAGTATTTTCTGTGCGTCGGCAACATTGAAATATGAAAGTATGCATCTTTCATATCCAATGTTGCCATGTAATCACCCTGTTTCAGCAGAGGGATTACCTCCTGCAACGTGACCATACAAAACTTTTGAGGATTGACAAATTTGTTCGCTGGGCGCAAGTCTAGAACAGGGCGCATGGTGAGATCCTTTTTGGCTACAAGGAAGTTCACTGAATAAATACCCTTGTTTACCTGTAGAAGAGTGACTGCTTCTATGGCCACCTTTTCCTGCAGGATCTCGACCTCTTGCAGCAGGATGCGTAGGTGTTCTGGCACCGGGCATCCTGATATCGGTGGACTGAATAGAGGTGTGGTCAGCAAAACTCTATGCAGTACCCGTGGGCGACGGTCTTGAGTACCCACTGGTCTTTTATCCCCTCCCATGCATGAAGGAATGATGTTAGGCGTCCCCCGACCAGGGAGGCATGGAAGGGGACCTGGATCTGAGGGTCATTTTTGACCGGAGGTTGGGGAGCATCTGGGCGTGGCATTCTGGCCCCTACCATTTCCATGTCGTTATCCTCTAGGTGGTGGCGGTGTTAAATCCATGTCCTCAGGACCAGTTGTTTTCTGAACCATACTGGTTGTGAGGGGAGCGAGATTCCCCATGAAAGGAACAAGAGCCGCCCCCTCTCTGTTGGAAGGGTCTTTGGGTAATCTGGTTCAAGGACGAGAGTCTCATGTTCCTTCTTTGCGGTCTCAAGTGTCTCATCAACGGACTTGCCGAACAAGTCGGTTTCCTCAAACAGCTTGTTTATCAAGGATCCCTGGGTTTCAGGATTGAACCCGGAGTTCCTCAACCAGGCGTGCCGTTTTAGTCAGGTGTCCTGGGCTAAGTCCTGCCCGATATTTCAGCAGTGTCCAAAGTATTTTTAAGAATATTGTGGTTCACCTGCTTGCCATCAGATACGATTGCAAGCAGACCAGCCCGCTGCGGTTCAGGGATCTCTTGAAGGCCCTCTTGCAGCAGTTTCCATTGGATGTCCGCATAGCTAGCCAACAGTGTGGTGGTGTTGGCTATGCGTGTGGAGACTGTTGCAGCAGTCGTAACCCTTTTTCCCAGTGCGTAAAACTTTTTGCATTCTTTATCATGCAGTGGTTCACCTGTAGACAGGGGGACACCCGCCCTCTTCCTCGTTGTCGTAACTACCAGGGAATCCGGAGTGCCATGGCCCCTAATGTAAAGGGGGTCGGTAGGAGAAGCTCGAAACAGCTTCTCCACCCTGGGATTAACCGCCATGGTCTGAGCTGGTGTTAACATAAAGGAGCCAGGCATCTCTTAATAGAGTTTAGTAATGCAATGGCCTGACTAGCAGGAGGCTTTTCCTTTAGTATGTCTTCAACAAAATCCGAATCTGGCACATCCCTCTTGTGTTGCGATTTGTAAATGTTCTGCCGCCTTCTTTAAGATAGCATTGAACGCCATTTGATCATCAACAGGTGAGGCCTGACAAACTGATGTGGTAGGAGGGGAATCCATAGACAAGGTGTCAGGGTCTGGGGTAGGGGATGCCCAAGGTTGAGGGTCAACCGGATGGTTGTCTTCCCAACACTCCATGGGATAAGCAGGATCATCATTAGGGTCCCCAAAAGGATCATCATCCAGTACGCATGTTTCCACAGGAACCTCATCAGTAAGGTCAAAAACATTTTCTTCATGAGGAGCATCAAAAGTCCTCTAAAACATAGCCATAGGCGTATAAGGGAACTCCTCACAAGGCCTCTTTGTTGAATTCTCAGAAAGGTTTGCTCCAAACTTCTCCAGTCTGTTCATGCACCCCTGAAACTTCTCTCTAGTCCATGATGAACCAGAGGAGTCCAGGGGAGGAAAGGGGTCTTCCTGATGGTTTTCCTCTCTAGAGCATCGAGATTTCCTCCCCCTAAAGTCTTACATAAAGACAAGGTGCTCTCGGAGCAATCCTTTTGAGGCTATGGGTGTTGCGACGTGTCTTTAGATGCCTCTTTAGGATGTTCTTTCTGTTTCGATGTCTCTTTCGACTGTTCCTTATGTTTCACCGCTGAGGCGATCCTTGCAATACTATCGCTGATGATCGGGGTTGCAGGGAGGTGTAACGGTTGATCCGGTGGCTTCGCAGTGGATTTCAAGGGCACCGTGGCCTTAAGCGGTGTCAGCGCTTTCTTCCGAGGCGTCTCGACGGCCACATGTGTTTTGGTGCTAGCGCCCTTACTTTTGGACTGCCCGGACGCATGCTGCTGCCGCGAATGAAGATCAGCAGGCACCGCCGAAGTATCGGACGTGCCCGTTGGCGCTTTGGAGCGCTTCGACTGTACGGCCGAAGCAGAACCGTGGGTTGTGTGGGAATCGGGTGCGCCCCTGTGGCCGGGATGTATTGTCCCCATTGCAGGACTCTCGTCGTGCCAATCGGGGCTGGGGACGGACGGTGCGGATCGAGAACTCTCTGCCGTAAATTCAATGGACTCGGAAGTGGAGCCTTGGTCATTGCTAACCTCTTCGTCACACTCGGCAGCTGTGGCGGGGTGAGAATTACTTTCGGCCTGTGACATACCATAGGCTGCCCACCACTTCAAACCGTGCTCCTTAATAGTCTTGGGACGTAGGAGTTTATAGGCCGCACAGGACGCCTCATTGTGATCGAGGGGGAGACACTTATTGCATTGACGGTGCTAGTCTTTCCACAGAATTTTTGCTTTACAGGAAGGACGGACGAAATCTAAATGGAGTCCTGTCCATAGCGCAGGATTAGGATAGCAACGACAAACCCAAGGGAACAAAGAGGGGAAAAGGAAAGGCATTCTTGTAAAGAATATGACCAACCCGACCCCACTCAACAGGCCGGCGAAAAGGCCCGAGCAAGTGGTCGGCAGCGCCGACCGGATCAACAGCCGTCGAAATTCCGTTGTCAGCAGTCTTCAGCGGTGGCACAGGAATCAACCGTCGAAAGGAGTGACAATGAGAATAAACGACATAAGGTCGAGAAATATAACAATATTTCAACGTTTTTTGAAGAGCTCCGCATTAGGTCGACCAGATAGGTTGGTGGAAAAAAAACAATATGAGAGACCTCGACGCGTGAGGGATTTTGGGTACACTACACGTCACTTTAGGGATAGTGTTAGAGGCACGCCCATGTCAACGTCCCCTTTCAATTCTCGAAAAACAAGATGCAATACGGTTACCACTGCATGTCAGGCTATATGCACAGCATGCGATTTTAAGCAGATTAACAAGCATCAGAAAACGGATTACATTATGCCAGTTTTCATCGTAAGGTTTTGGCAAAGAGCTTACCTTCCAAGCAACTCCTCAGATTAAAAAGAATCACCACAGATCCTGAGGTATTCAATGTGGAATGTATTGATCTTCAAAATAAGTGTGCCAGTAGAGGATACCCAGATTAGGTATTACGCATGTCTGTACGTAGAGTGGACTTAGTCCAAAAATTATAAATGACTTACCACAGACTTACCTAGCCCATAGTCTCCTTTCCTCCATACTGTATGGATGTCCTGCTAAGGACGGAAACAACCTTTTTCACCAGAAAAGTTGTCTTCCCCTTTAAATTTAGATGCGCGTGGGGGTGCAGCCCTGGCAGCCTACACTCCCCAGACTCCGCCCACTGGCACCACTCCGTAGTCCCCGTTGATGAGTCGACAATATTACACTTACCTGACGTATGGACTAAGAGTATGCGAGTCACTGCGGTGAGTAACTTATAATTACTCCTACATCCTGTTCCCTTTCCTTCATTCTGTATGGGCGATTACAACTGAATGCAGCCATGGGGAGGAGAGTTGCCCCTCTAAGGAAACAAGTTCTTCAAAACTGTCGGGCCAAATGCAGCATCTGACCTGGCGCTGGCATCCAAGCAGTATTGTTTGCAGAAGGCCAAAGGGTTTATTTATTTATCTGTAATGCGCCGGTAACTCCCGAGTTTCAGCGCGCAGAGACATGGACACGAAGACAAACAAAATGCGACAAGACAGTTCCTAATGAAATCAAAGGTTTAGTGGGTCAAGGATAGCGAGGTCAATTAAAGAGATACGTTTTCACTAACTTACGAAAGCGTAAGTAGTTGGGTTCTTTCCTTATGTGGACTGGCAGATTGTTCCAGATACCTGCTGTAATGACTGGGAAGGATTTTCCCAGTCCAGACCTACGTTTGTGTGGCATCACTGCGATCCTGTTTTGATCCGAGGATCTTAAGGCGCGGCTTGGGACATAAGGACGTACTTTCGATTTTAGGTAGACTGGTGCCTTCCCATGAATGCATCTGTGGGATTAGTAAGCACCTTGAAGTGGGTTCTATTCTCCACTTTGAGCCAGTATAATTCCTTCCTGGATTTACTGATGTGGTCTGATTTGGATTTGCCTTTGATTATCCTAACTGCCTTGTTTTGGATAATCTGGAACGCCTATATACTTTTTTTGTTGGCTCCTAGCATAAGTGCGTTCCCGTAATCTAGACGAGAGAGGATGGTTGCTCTGGCCACTGTGGCGCAGTTCTCTGAAAGGTACGGTCTAATGGCTCGGAGGAGTCTCAAATAATAATTGCATGTTTTTTTTATATGTATTGAGTCTGGGCTTCTGCTCCTAGGGATGCTTCCAGCATCATGCCCAGGGTTTTTACTTTCTCAAGTACTTTGATGGTGACGTCTTTGATCTTAAAGTTTGCGCAGTCATGGGACAGCGAGTTTCTGGCTTGGGTGGATCCGAAAACCATCAGCTCGGTTTTGCTGCCGTTCAAACACATCCAATTGGAATCTATTCATTGTTCAATGATGTTATACATTCTGATTAGATTGTCATTGTCAGTTTTATGGTCCCCGCTAAGTTCCAGTACCAGCTGCGTATCATCTGCATAGTTGGTAAAGAATATATCTGCATGATCTAAACGTAGCATAAGTATCTAATGTAGAGGTTGAACAGCAGTGGGGACATGCTGGCTCCCTGAGAAACCCTGCAAAGGATCTCCCTTTCCATGGAGAATTTGTCTCCCCAATGGACTCGAGATGTTCTGTTTTTTAGAAAAGACATTATCCATGTTTTTGCCGCTTGTGAGCAGTTTGCAGTTTTGCCTAGGGCTACTTCGAGTAGATTATGATCCAGTAGATCAAAGGTGGCACTGAGATCTAACAGGATGAGAAGTCTCGTTTTTCCCTTGTCTAAGATGCTGAGCATCTTAAGTCCAACATAGCTGATTCTGTGCTACGAGATGGTCTGAACCCAGATTGTTGTGGGTGGAGTGCATCTGAGGCCTCAATGTGTGCCTGTAATTGGGCGGTGGCTACTTTGTCCATGATCTTAAGCAGGAAGTTAGTTGGTTATTGGCCTAAGGTTGCTTGGGTCTCTTGGATCCAAGCCAGGTTTTTTTTTATTAGTGGGGTAACTGTGACTTTCTTTATGGCCTGGGGGACTAGTTGGTCCTTAAAGGAAGTGTTGACGATTTTAGCAAGTGTAGGGGCGAAGATGTATAGGTTTTCTAAGATTATTGGGGTGGGTAGGATTTTTTCCGCGCATGAGGTAGGTTTCATAGAGACAAGTGTTTTTTTCATCTCTTCTGTGGTAATAAACGAGAAATGGAAGGGTTTTATGTTCTCAAGAGGTTCTTCCACTGGCATTTTAATCGTATTAGATTTGTTTAGTTGTGCTTTTGTGATTTTTTCCTCTAGCCTTTTCTAGTTTCTCAAAAAAAGCTCTTTGTGTGTTGTCGCATTCCTGTTGTGATGGTGAAAAAGGTGGCAAAATGGCAGGGGGGCAGCCCACGTAGCCGCCTTTATCTGCCATGGGACGTGTCTTCGAAAAGCCACAGCTGTGGCTCTGATGGCGTGGGAGTGCAAATTTGCTGGCAAAGGTTTGTGCTGCCCCTCAAACGCCTCCTTGATGGCCATAACCATCCCCTGTGCTATGGAAGCCTTGGATGCTTGACAGACTGGTTTTGATCCTCCAAAAGTGATGAACAAGGCGTCCGATTTAGTGTTGTCCACATAAAATCTTAGAGCACTTCTTGATATCAGAAGTGCTCTAAGATTTTCTGATATCCGGACAGTGCAATACCTTCTGAGCTTCATCCTTTGGGTCTGCAAAGAATGTTAGGATCACTATGTTCTTGTTCAGGTGAAAGGAGGAAACTACCTTAGGAATAAAGGCAGGGTACGTTCTAAGCATCACCTTGTCCTGGTGAAATGTTGTATATGGCTCTGAAGAAAGCAAGGCCTGAATTTAGCGGATGCGGCATGCCGATGTAAGGTCCACCAGTAGGGCAGTCTTAATGGTAAACAGCCTGATGTCCGCAGACACCATGGGCTCAAAGGGTTTGTGCACCAGGGTGCCCGGCACCACGTTAAGGTCCCAGAACGGATGTCGACGTTTGACAGGCGGATATAACCTGGTTAGACCAGCCAGGTGCATCTTAACCACCGGGTTGTAGGATGAAAACAAATCACCAGAGTTCTTGTAGGCCCCTTTGGCCACAAGATACATACAACAGGTGTCTACCTGCACCCCTGAATGAGCCAGATGCGCTGAGAAAAACAGAACATCGTCCAACAAGCAGGTTAATGGATCAATCTTCTTTGTTTCTGCCCAGTGACAGAACCTGGTCCACTTGTTCCTGTACAGACTCCTTGTGGAGTTGCTTATATCCCCTTGTATGATAGCCAGGTTATCCCCTGGATGGCGCAGATGCTTCAGGGTAACCTGTTCAGGAACCAAACAAAGACAGGTAGCTTCTGAGCAGCAGGGTGAACCACTGTGCCCCCTGTTGGGTGAGTAAGTGGGCTGGGCCCACTGGTGCCGATCCGACAGATGGAGAAGCTCCGAGAACCAGGGTCTTGTGAGCCACCATGGCGCTATCAAGATGAGCAAAGGCTCCAAGACTCCAAGACTCCCTGACCCTGCAGATGACTCAACCAGGGGAGTGGGGGATGAAGGGTACGCGTTCATGTTCCACGGGATCTGAAATGCATCGCCCAAAAAGCCCCTGCCCTTACGCAGCCACGAGGCGATCTGGGGGCATCTTATGTTGGCGCTGGTAGCTAAGATGTCAACCTGAGGGTGGGTCCCACCTGCTGAAAAGCCCTTGGAGGACTTCCTCTTTCAACTGCCACTCGTAGTTGTCTCTCCCCCAGCCTGCTGAGCCCGTCCGCTTCCATGTAGGATTCCCCACGAAGGTGGATCTCTGACAATTGAATGTTGTTTGCCAGTTCCCACTCCCAGATGTCGATCGAAAGCATGCAGAGAGGCGGGGACCTGGTACAGCCCTGCTTGTTGATGTAATACATGGAGGTGGAGCTGCCTGTTTGGAAACAGACCGATCTGCTGCTGACCATAGGTAGAAAAGCTTTGCGAGCAAAGCCAGATGGCCATCATCTCGAGCCAGTTGATGTGTCCAGGCTGTTCCTGACAAGACCAAACTCCATGGACGCTGGGATTGTTCACGGCAGCTCCCCATCCTTCTAGGGACAAGTCTGTGGTAATGGTAATACGTGGTAACGGCTACCGGAATGGCCTGTCTACCAGCAGATTGGTGTCTGTACCCCACCAGATTAGGTTCTGGTGGAGATGCTGTGGTATGCTGACTGGCTCCACCTGAGCACCCTTCTCCTGATTCCAGGAAGCTGAGAAATTAAGCTGAAGCCTCATCTTGAGCTTTGTATGCAGCACCGCAAGTTGACATGACGCCATTATTCCCAGCAGGTGTTGGCACCAACAGGCCGAGGTGGTTGTTCTGCTGAGCAAATGCCCTGTGGCCATCATGAGCTGTGATCTTGTCCTTTGATGGGAACATCCTATCCGTCTTCGTATCCCATATAAGACCCAAAAATGTCAGAGTTTGTGGGCAGCAGCTGTGACTTCTTCAGATTGATAGAAAATCCCTGATTGCTAGTGTGTGCATGAGAGCCGAGGCTGTGTGATGCACTGCTTCCAGGGGCCCCACCCAGTCGTCGAGGTATGGAAAAGGAACAAGTTACTTACTTGTAACTGTTGTTCTCCAGCATGGGTCTGGCATGGATTCACATGCTCATTAATATTCCCAGTCGTCAGGCCGGGAATCATCGGTATGGAAAAAATCAGTATCAGTTTTGTTTCTGATCTGTCTTTCTCAGTAGTAACCAATCACTGGTCTCTGGGTCATACTGCCCCCAGCCAATGACTGCCCTCTCCCTAAGCCCCGCCTCTGGCAGCCATCCTCAGATTTGGTAGCACGTGAAGTGGCAGTGTGACCAAGTGAAGAGCCGCAGAGGGGTAGGCGGGAGGGTTTGCATGTGAATCCATGCCAGACCCATGCTGGAGAACAACAGTTACAGGTAAGTAACTTGTTCCTTCTCCAGCATGGGGTCTGGCATGGATTCACATGCTCATGAATATAAGAATAGATAGCAGTATAAACATGTACAACCACGGGAGGTGGCACAAGGCTCAATATCAAGCAATACAACAACTCAACATTAAGCAACTCTTACCTCCTCACCAGACTCACCTTAGGCGAACAGGTTGCGCAGCACTGCCTTGCCGACTCTGGACTCCTCCCTGGAATCCCAGTCGACGCAGTAGAATCTCGTGAAGGTGTGAGTCGACCTCCACGTAGCAGCCCTGCAGATGTCGAGCAGGAGCACACCAGACAGGAACGCCGTATTAGCAGCGATCGCTCTGGTCGAATGGGCTCTCGGACGGCCGGGCAACGGTCGGTTTGCCAACCGGTGACAGTGCATGATGCAGCCGGAGAGCCATCTGGAAATGGAAGACTTCGAGAGAGCCTTCCCTTGATTCACAGTTCCAAAGTTCACAAACAGCTGTGATGTCTTCCGGAAACTCTTTGTGTGGTCCACGTAGAACTTCAGCGCTCTAGCTACGTCTAGCGAGTGGAGAGCCCTCTCAGCCGGCGACGAAGGCGACGGGAAGAAAACTGGCAACACCAAGGGCTCGTTGAGGTGGAAGTCCGATGGCACCTTGGGCATGAAGGAGGGGTGCGTCCTCAGCACCACCCTCGTGTCGTGAAAAGTCAAGTATGGAGGCTTGCAAGACAGGGCCTGGATCTCTCGCACTTGTCGTGCAGAGGTGATGGCCACGAGGAATGCTGTCTTCCACGAGAGAAACTTCAACGGCACTGAATGCATAGGCTCGAATGGGGCCACCATGAGCCTAGATAGTACCACGTTGAGCTCCCACGCCGGGGCAGGGGCCTTCACCGGCAGGAATGATCGGAACAGTCCCTTCATAAATTCCTTCACCAGATTATGAGACCACAAGGACGCCCGTCCTATAGTTCTGGTGTAACGTGAGACGGCAGCCAGATGTACCTTGATGGAAGCGTGAGATAGGCCCGCCTTGGCCAAGGACAGTAGGTACGGCAATACTTGAGGGGCCGTAATCCGCAGAGGGTTAATCTTCTGTGCCCGGCACCAGATAGAGAACCTCTTCCATTTGTGTCCGTAGCACTTGAGAGTTGAGGAAGCCCAGGCCTTTGCAAGAACCTCTCTGCAATCGTTCGGGATGTCGTATCCTCCACACTCTAGCGCTGCAGGAGCCAGGCCTGCAAGTTCAGCGACTCTGGTTCGTGGTGAAGAATGGCACCTCCTTCTCTGGAGAGAAGATCCGCGTACGTCGGTAGCTTGACTGGTGTGGACGCTGACAAGTCCAGAAGGTCCGGGAACCAGATCTGCCTCGGCCACATCGGTGCGACGAGGATCATCCTGCACCGGGACCTCTTGAGCTGGTTGACGAGCCGGAGTAGCAACGGCAACGGCAGGAATGCATAAAGGAACAGGCCGTCCCAGGAGAACGAGAAAGCATCGCCCATGCTCCTCGGTTGGGGAAACCTGCTGGCGAACCTCCGGCACTTGGAGTTCACCGCCATCGCGAAGAGATCGATCTGGGGTTCGCCCCATCGTCGGAAGAGTCGGTCCACTTGATCCTGGCGCAGTTCCCACTCGTGGCACGAGCGCAGCTCCCTGCTCAGTGAGTAGGCGATGGTGTTCTTTATCCCTGCCAGATGAAAGGGTACCAGAAACATCCCTTGTGCGATAGCCCAATGCCACAGATCCTGGGCTTCCTTGGACAGGGCAGGGGATCTGGTTCCGCCCTGCTTCCGAATGTAAAACATTGTGGTGGTGTTGTCGGTGAAGATCCTCACCACCTTGCCCTTGAGGGACGGAAGGAAGGAAGGACCTGAGGGCCCAGAACACTGCGCGGAGCTCCAAGATGTTAATGTGGAGAGTCTTCTCCTCCGTGCACCAAAGGCCTCTCGCGTGGAGGCTCCCGGTGTGAGCGCCCCAACCTTCCAGGGAGGCATCCGTCGTCACCGTCACCTGGTGGACCAGGGCTAGGAAGCCTGTTCCTGCTGTCAGATGAGCACGGACACCCCACTATAGTATCGCCTGGCGGAACGCTTCGTCGAGCGAGATCCTGTCCTCGAAGCTGCCCGTCGTCTGGATCCAGCGGGCATCGAGGAATTCTTGTAAGGGCCGCATCCGAAGTCTGCAATGGGGCACCAGATAAATGCAGGAGGACATCATTCCGAGGAGGGACTTGATAGACCTCACTCTGGCCACGTCCATGGCCAGTAGACGTTGCACCTTTCCTAGGATGGTCCTTATCCTTTCCTCCGACGGTGAAGCCCGCCGCGCCTCTGCGTCGAGCTGTGCTCCCAGAAACAGGGTGACTTGCGACGGGACCAGGTGGGATTTTGGAAAGTTGATGGAGAACCCCAGGTCCGTGAGCAGCTGGACGGTCTTCGCAGTGTGTTCCACGGCAAGCTCACTTGTCCTTGCCCGTATGAGCCAGTCGTCCAGGTAGGGGTAGACGTGGATCCCCTGCAGGCGCAGCCACGCCGCCACCGGTGATAAGCACTTGGTGAACACCCTGGGTGCTGATTTTAATCCAAACGGGAGGGCCTTGAACTGGTAGTGCCGCCCTTGTTCCACGAACCTGAGGAACTTTCGGTGTCTCTTTAGAATGGGGATGTGGAAGTACGCATCCTCAAAGTCCAACGACGACAGGAAGTCGCCCTCCTCCAGTTGTCCCAGCACGTCCTGGAGGGTGACCATCCGGAACTTCTGTGCCTTGATGTATTTGTTTAGTCGTCGCAGGTCCAGGATGGGACGCCATCCTCCTGTCTTTTTCTTACGAGGAAGTATCTTGAGTAAACTCCGGAGCCCCGAAGCCTCTTCGGGACGAGCTCGATGGCACCTTTCCTGAGCATCGCCCATACTTCCAACAGCAGTTGAGGGACGTGATTTTCCTTCCTGGCCACGGGAGGAATGCGGGGCACCTCTTCTGGAACTCGAGGGCGTGCCCCAGGGCCAGGGCGTCCAGCACCCAACAGTCGGTGGAGATGGACTCCGACACGCCGACGAACTTCGTCAGCCGGCCTCCCACCGGGGGGTGCTTCGGCGGAGGCCCGACCCGACGGACGGTTCAATCCTGCTTGGAGGCCGCTTTGCCTCCTTGACCACCTTGGCGACGACAGCGGGATCCACCTGACTTGCCACGTCCCCTCTAGGCCTCCTGCGACGAAGACCTTGCCGCTTGACGGTAAGTAGAGGCGCTGCTGCCGGCTCCCTTGGAGGCACCCTGTCTGCTTCCGGAACTCCGAAAGGACGGCCGTCGTTGTTTTTAGCACACCCAGTGCACAGGCCGTCTCAGTGTCCGTCTTGATCGCCTGAAGGGATTCATCAACCGCCTTGCCAAAAAGGTTGTTCCCATCGAAGGGCATGTCCAAAACCTTGGTCTGAACGTCCTGGCGGAAATCCGTCACCCTGAGCCATCCTCGTCGTCTCAGGCAAACGCTGTTGCCCAACTGACGGAAACCGGTGTCGGCGGCAATGGCCGTGGCCACCGTAATGGCGTGGTCTGAGGCAATTTCACCTTCCTGCAAGATTTCCAGGGCCTCGGCCCTCTTGGCATCCGGAAGGAAGTCCAACAGCGGGGCGATCTTGAACCACAACTCCCTGTCGTAGCGGGCTACGATGGCCAGGGCGTTGGCCGCCTTGATGGTCGTCGCTGCAGATGAGATGACCCGTCGTCCAATCGCATCCAGTTTCCTACCCTCACCGTCCGGAGGGGAGGTTGAAGTCGAGGCCGATGCCCCCCCCGCTTTCTTCTTGGCCGCTGCTGAAACGACTGAGTCCGGGGTTGGTTGCGCCCTAAGGCACAAGGGGGCAGCGTCGGGGACCCGGTACTTCTTCTCGTACCGGTCCCTCTTTGCAGGAGCCGTGGCAGGGTTCTTGAGGAGGGCGAGCCCCTCATCCCAGATATCATCTAGAAGCGGTACGGCAAGGACCGTCTTCCTTTTAGCCTTGCGCCACTGGTAGAGGAACCCCTCCTTTTCCTCGGGGCAGAGCTGGAAGAGCTCGGATGCCCTGGAGATCATTGCATGGAAGGATCCAATCTCGTCGGCGGGGATGCCCAGGCAGGGGGAGACGGGGGGCACGTTCGGTCATCGCCTCCGTCGTCATCCGTACCCGTCGTAGTCGTGTCCATGCCTGGATCATCCCCATGGGTAGTGGACCGGGGGGAAGGCAGAGAAAGCCCCAGAGGCGGGAGAGGAGGCCTAGGATGCGTCCTCCTCCGGTGGGCTCCCCGAAGGTCCTGGCTCCGGATCCTCCGTCAGGTCTGACTCAGGATCCTCTGTCGGGGAAGGGGCAACCTAGTCCTTATCTCCGAGCATAAGGACTGGATCGCTGACAAAATGGCCGCCGAGGTGTCCTGCGGCGCCGGAAACGACGGGCGCGAGGGCTCTTGAGGAGTCTCGTCTGCGTCACCGTCGCCCTCGTCGTCGCCCTCGTCGGGATCCCTCCCGATGGGCTGGGTCTCCTCCACGACTTGGATGAGCTCCTCTTCAGAGGTCGTGTCCGTATCCACGACGGCCACCACCCCCTCCCCCCCCTTTTTCCAACGAGGACTTCGTGGGGGTCTTCTCGATGGGCCTGAAAGACGACTCCCTCCGCGGTGGCAGGGAGACTCTGGTACCTGAGGGCGCCTCCACTGGTGTAGTCTCCACAGGCTGAGCCAGGGCCGCGGCAACATCTTCAATCGAGGTCCTAGCAGGGTGAATCACGGCCAACGTCACCTTCTGTACGCCTGGGGCCGTCACCTTCGGGGGAGGGTCCGAGCCTCGCTCCCCCTCTGCCGGAGTCTTTGAGATCGACGGGGTCTCTCCAGAAGCTTTGCCGGGTTCTCAGACTTCCTCTTACCCGAGCCAGAGCGTTGGCTCGTGGTCGATGGCGCCGGGGAGGGTGCGCCCTGCCTGGCAGCCGAGGAGCCCGACCGTTCGGCGCTCCCGGTGCCCGCGGACTTGCGGTACTTAGCCTTTTGTTGGGCCCCCGTCACCAGGTCACCCTCACAGGACTTAGAAGACCGCTCGGGCTTCTTCTTCCTCTTCTTCTTGCCTAGCGGGCTCTTACCTTCCAGCCAGTTGGCGAGACGGAGGTGGTGATCCTTCATGGTCCGCTCCGACATGTTTCCACGAAACGCGCAATCCTTTTACTTGTGCGTCTTGTCCTCATGGAGACAGTAGAGGCATAACGAATGCTCGTCCTCCTTGAAAACGTTCTGAAGCTGGCATCCAGGGCAGGTCCTGAAAAGCTTCCCGGGCGTCCAGCTCCCTTTCTCCTGGGCCATGTCCGGTGTAGGCCTCGGAACTTCTGGAATCCTCCAAAAGCATAATTCGACGAAATCTTCACCCTTGAGGGGCGTAGAAAACTCTGAAACTGATCCCCGTTGATCGGAAGTAGAAACGGTGGACCTTCAGGCTCTTTTGACCGAAAAAATTAGAAAATCTCCTGAAAAAAGCGCAAAAACGCAGCAAAAGCTCGAGAGCTAAGCACGAGGACTCCCAACACTTGAATGTGCGGTAAAAATCTGAGGATGGCTGCCAGGGGTGGGGCTTAGGGAGAGGGCAGTCATTGGCTTAGGGCAGTATGACCCAGAGACCAGTGATTGGTTACTACTGAGAAAGAGATCAGAAACAAAACTGATACTGATTTTTTCTATACCGAGGATTCCCGGCCTGACGACGGGGAATATTCATGAGCATGTGAATCCATGCCAGACCCTATGCTGGAGAAATGTGGTGACCTTGCGCACCGAGTAGAGCTGCCACTGCATTCATTAGCCTTGTAAAGACCCTCGGGGTCGAGCGGAGTCCAAAGGGTAGAACTCTGTATTGAAGGTGAAAACCCATGAATCTGAACCGTAGGAAGGACCGATGGGGTTCCCAAATCAGGACGTGAAGGTAAGCATCCTTAAGATCTAGGGAGCACATCCAGTCTCCCCCGCACAAAGTCTCCGCAATGAAGGCTGGGGTAACCATCTTGAACTTTTGGAGGGGAAGGGAAAGGTTAAAAGAAGAAAAATCCAACCCAACTCTCAGGCCAGTCTGGTTCTTTTTGTATATGGAGACTATCCGGGAATAGAAGCCCCTGCCTCGCTGCGAAGCTGGAACTTCCTCCACCGCTTGGCCCGCTACGAGTGAGCGGATTTCCACCAACAGAGTTGCCGTCCCAATCTGGGGAGGGGAGGAAGGAGGAAACAGAGGAATTGGCAGCCACAAGCCTGTGGACACTACGGAGAGGATCCACAGGTACGCAAACCTTGTCTGACAGGAGTGTATATGAATGGCAAGTCTGTTTCCCCCCCCACCCCCTCCCCGGGAGACTCGAGGATCGCAATGGACCGGTCACAACTTCTTTCTCTCCGAGGCCGGTGCTGATGAAGGGGGCGGGGGGACTGTAAAAAACCCTTGTTAGCCGCCTTATGATGCTGCTTGCGCCTATGTTGGATTGGAGACCAGTCAGGTTGCCTTGACCGTCTCTTCTGGAAGCAACTAAAGCCTCCAAAGGCCAGATCCTTGTCCAGGTGCTGGTGAGCCTGGCTGTAGGTCTTGGGTGTGGCTTTCAGTAGAATAGACAAATATATAGTTGTCTGGGAGCTATTCTTTTTCTTGTTGAGTTCCTCTTCTGTTGTCGAGTGGAACAAGTCTTCCCCCCTCAAATGGCAGGTTGTGGATGCGTTCCTGCACATATGGGATGAATTTCGTTGCATTTAGCCACGCCGCCCCCCTCATGTCGGTGGCGATGCAGATGGCTCTGCCCGAGGTGTCAATGTGGGCCACTGTTGACTCAATTATATCCTGGGCCACAATTTTCACATCCACCAGCCCTACCTTGAACCGTGCCTGGCTGTGGGCAGGAAGATCTGAAAGGAAGTCTGCAATCTCAGGCCACAACTTCTGATTGACAGCAGCCAACATGGCATCCGCGTTGGCCGGACGCAGGTGGAGCGTGGCATTTGAGTAGATCTGCTTGCAAAAATAATCCAACAACTTTTCCACTTTCCCGAGGAGTGAAGAAGCGGATGGCGCTGAGGAAGATTGCAGTTTGGAGTATAGTGATGCTGCTGCTATAACAGAGGAATGTGGCTGGAGAGGCACAGACAATAAGCGGGGGTCCCCTCCACCTGCCTGTATTTGGCATCAAGGCGTGTGTTGGTAGGCTGGGTGGAGTGTGGCTTAACCCAGCCCTTTTTGGCTAAGGATTCCACGTCCTTCCGAAGAAGGTTGCCAGTTCTTGTGGCAGCACTAAGTGTAAGCACCTTGGCCAGGACCACGGTCTCAGGTTTCTCCATTTGCGGCCGAGGTATGCCTAGATACTCGGCCAGGCCTGCCAGCCTTTCATGGAATGCTTCAGCTGACGACGGAGTGCTTCCTCCTCGTCCGTGTCCGTTGCTGTGTCCTACAGATCTGGGGGTGCAGGAGGAGTGCTGGGCGGGAGCAGCTGTGGCGTGCTGACTGGCAGTGCCAGGGGCTGCTGAGGAGGCTGAGCCGGGCGCTGAGTCACTGAGTGGAGCGGGCGTGGGAGCCAGGGGCTAAACTGGACCCAAGACCGGGACACCAGATGAAGATTGTGGCAGTACCGGAGGGAGCATGTCCCCGATTACACCGCTGAGGATGGCCCCCATCTGTGGTGATCGCTTAAAGGTGAGGCACTTCTTGAAGAATCTGTCCTCGCAAGCAGGTGGGCGCCCGAGGGCGTAGGGGCTGGGCCTTGCGGCTGCAGTGTCCTAGGTGGCTCCTGTCTCACCAGGCTGGGAGATGCATACCTCCCATGTGAAGTGGAGGGATAAGACGTGGACCACTGGTCGAAGTGAGCGGGAGCGGTGCTCCTCTACTTTTTAAAATTAAGTTTTACTGTTCCTATACTTTTATTTTAAAAGGAAACCCTTCTGGAATGATTTCATTTGAAAATAAAACTAAAGGAAGAATTTGAAACGTGCACTTTCAGTGCACTACACTGAATGTACCCTTAAACAGCATGTGCATGTGTTCCGGGGTTTGTATTGTGTGTGGGAGGGGGCAAGGCGATGGGGTTTGTGGGGAGTGGGTGCAGGAGAGCAGGGAACATAGTTCCACTACTTCTTTTCCTACACTTCGACCACTGACGTGGACCAGGTAACAGGCGTTGCCCAGTCACATCTCTGTGCGGATAAGGTGGCGGGTGAGCTGCCATCTTGTCTGGCCCGGCGGCCATTTTGTCTTGCTCCGTGCCACGTGCCCGAAGCATGGTGGTTGCTGAGCTGGGTCCAGTCTCGACCTGCGCACTAAATAGCAATGGTTTGGACCTTCCCTGCACCTCAGGCCGCAACATGGGAGGCGGAGTGTCCTTGGCCATGGTGCCGGTAGTTCTGCGTACAAGCGCCCCCTCAGGCCTGGGCCCGGTACTAGGGTGAAACCCCTTCGGTTCGGAGACCCGTAATAGAGCATTGTGACCCCACAGCTGTGGGACCGGTAGGATCTCGAGACCCCCTCGACCTGTGAGCCGGTAGCTGGAGTAGCCTCAGTCTCCTTACTGGTTTTTAGGACCTAGGTGGCCCCTCCCGCTTGGGCACTTCCCGGGGAAGGAGTGGCCCTCACTGGGTGCAGAGGAGAACAGAGCATCTACCTTGGGCCTGGTCTTCCTCTCGATGTATGCTTTTAGGTCCCCTGGAGGTTTTTTGTCGAAGAGCTCTCTCCACCTGGCCAACCGATTCTACCGAGCGCGTGGGGTCAAGCCATTGCAAATGCCAAACAGCCATCCCAGTCGTGGTCTGGGCCAAGGCACCAGAGGCAGAAAGCGTGAGGGTCAGACAGGCTTGACACCTGCTGAAACCCAACGTCGACACGCGCTGGGGAGGAACGTGGCACAGGAGGACAGAGTAGTACCTGAAAAATGAAAGAGAAAAAAAAAAAGAGGAGAATAACTTCCTCTGGGGAAGTGCGGGTGGAATTACAAGGTTGCAGGTCTAACCAAGGAGCGCTGGTGAAAGAGGTCCGTTCCCGTCGACACGGAAAAGAGGACTGAGCAGTGGCGCCAGTGGGCAGGGTCAGGGGAGTGCATACTCCCAGGTCTGCACTGCTACACGCATCTAAATTTAAAGGGGAAGACAATTTTTCTGGTTAAAATGGTTCAATTTCCGTCCCTAGCGAGGGACGCCCATACGGTGTGGAGGAAAGGGGACAGGACGTAGGAGTACGAAGATCTATTAAGACTAATGCGCCACTGTTATATAATATATATATATATATAATCAAGACAAAGTTGCCAAATTGCTAACAAATTGCTAACATCTTGAAGAAGAAATGGAATATTCTCTGCCATGACCCACCAGCAATTGCTCAAATTATTTCAAAAGCAACCGATGAGGGCATATAAACGGGCGAAACATTTAAAACACAATCTTATACGGGCAGAAAAACCTCAGAGACAGCCAGAGAGTGCTGAACACACTCAAGGAGGGAACTTTTTCCCTGTCTTGCGTGTAGCAACTGCAACAATGTCAAAGGCTAAACTATTGCATATCCATACAAAGGCAAAAGCAAAACGCTCCACATGATTTCGCCATCAGTACCACACCTGGTGTGATTTACTGTATTAAATGCCCTTGTGGCTTACTATATGTAGGACAGACATCAAGACCTACACTGAAGAGGTGATTAGAGCATACATCCAATATTCGGACCAAGAACATCAAACCTCCCGTTGCACATTTTGTTGAAAAACACACAGTTTAACAAATCCAGTGGTAATGGAGGTAGTCAAACCTTTCAGCAGCGGAGGTGATTTCAAAACATGCCTTCTACAGCAGGAAATTTATTGGATACACTTGTTAGACACAGTACACCCCAAAGGTATGAAAGAAGAGTTTAGCTTGAACAGCTTTATCTAAAATTGTCTAATATGGGGGAAACAGTCCAGATGCAGCATGGTTTATACATGTCTGATTCATATGAATACGTTTTTTTTATTGCGTACATTCATATTGAATACATGCAGGGACTACATGGACACATTTTGTTTTGAGGCTTTTTGTCAAATTTGTATTCTATACAGGACATGGAACAAATGTTAGGGATACATTGTCTCAGTACCTTTGGTTTGAGATAACTAACTGATGGCTTGTTACATGTAATAAGAGCTACTGCATGGTTCATTATGAAGAACAATTCATGGTTATCATAAGTATGATGGTCATTATGTATGAAGTTCAAGTCAACTGCAACGCTCTCTCCCTAAAAACTTCCCTTCTAGAGTCATCTGCTCGGCCTCTTCCAACACTCAGCGCGTGAGCCGTTTCTGCAAACAGATTCGGGGGTAGAACTTTATCCTCTGCAGGTGCCTCCCTCTGGAACAGCCTCCCTCTCTGTCTTGAGTCAGATCTACTCAGGTTCCGGAAACTCCTGAAAACCTTCTTCTCTTCCTCTCTCCCACTACCCTTCTAACCCCCATTCTCTGCTCTCCTATTTTTCTCCCAAATCTGCTCAGTTTCGCCGACTGGTCGCCTGGTGCACCTACGGAGCCACACAGGTCCCATGCTCTCCTGCCAGTCCTACATTTGCCTCTGGGCCTCTGCACTCTACCTCGTACTTCTGCACTCTGAATATGTTCCATGTGAGAGGCAACTTCTTCTGCACTTAACCCAGGCCCCTGATGGACTGGGTGCACTTGATCCCCCCTCTCTCTCCCTCGCAATTCCTGTCTGCGCACTTGCACGACCTTGAATGCGCTAGGCCTAGCAAGATAGTTTGTCCTGTCCTCACTTTGTCCTCCCTCCCTAGCCTGGTTGCGCCTGAAACACTTGTACAAAGGTGCATTATGGATAATGACCCATCATCATTCAATATGAATGTCGCTGGGCCTAGCAAGGTAGTTTATTGTTTATTGTTCTGTATGTCTTTTTCCCCTCCTTCTCCCCCCTCCCTCACTCCACACTCGTACTATCTGGCAAGTCTTTAAGCCTAGCACGGAAGTGTATTGATTGTTGCTCTTCCCTTCTCTCCTTCCCTCCTGTCATGCACTAGTAGAAATGCAGGTAATTTTTTTAGATCATTCGGAAAATTCAAGGACTAAGAATGACTGTTTCCCTTGGTCCCTTCACGCCTTAAAGCGCTTTGAAGCACTTCACTTGTGTATAAACGCTTTACAAATAAACAATTACAATGAACATATGGTTGCTAAATGTACGGTTATGTATCTTTTGACATCAGTGGCGCCAAGGTATGTTTTACCTCCGTTGTGTAATCCCTACCACATGACCCTTGATTCCAATCCACATGGGCAGACACACTGAGTCGTACTAACATTATTATGGGCAGGTTTTCCATTCTAACCCACATTCCCCACATGGGTGCATAAGGGAGATATTTGAGTAATTTATAATAGAAATTACATTGTAGGTTCCAAAAATAATGTTTCCAAAAAACCATTAAAATTATCTTAAAATGTATTTGGCAAATCTGTCTGGTGCTGAGTTAGTGGGAGTAGGTCCCTTGAGTCATAGCTATGGCTTTGGCATTTTATTCATCAGTATGTATAGCAGAGCATTAATACGTTCTTATAATATAAGAATATCGTTTTGATATAACCTGTAAAACATTTGCAATATGGCCGCCAAGGGCGAGCCACTCCAATGCTGAGAATATGTAGACACTGAATGGTCATGTGAACATGTGCATGCTTTAACACATGACCAGCAGGAGAAATCGATCGGCATTTAAGACAAGCATCCGGAGAATGAGAAGGACAGCGGTAAAATCCCACAGGGATAAAAGGTGGAGCATGAGAGCACACCAAGGGCAAGGCAGACCACCCGACGAGACAGCTATCCAGGCATGGCAGTTCAAGAGGAGGAGAAAGACGGCGCATACAGAGAGGGTGACAAGGAGAGAAGCGACCTTGCCCTTTCCGACCAAGGCCTGTGAAACCTCTGCAGAAGGAAAGGTAAGACCGCGAACAACAGCCAGCGTATTTTGCAGCAGATGTCAACAGTACATGGGACCCTCCTCCGCTGATAACCAAGCCGGGAGAGACACCTGCTACCGTGGGACCGGCCTTGACTCCCGATACAAAGAAAGTCAAGCGATTCATCACAGCCGGTGTGTCGAAGGGAGGATCGATAAAGAAACCCAACTGTGTTAGCAAGCAGCTGATTGCAGAATGTACAAAGAACTTTCCACCACCCCTCTTTGCCACTATCACACTGCTTCAAAACATCTTTCCTGGTCCACTCGCCTGCCAGGAATAACCACTATTGATCCCTTTCCTGGGTAACCCGCCTGCCAAAATGAAAAATGTGTACAACTATAATTGTGCTTAAGGGCAATATTTGTTTAAATATTCTCCACACCAGTATCCTATGTGAAGGCTGAACAATGGCTGCCTATTTTTATAGTCTCTTGACTCTAGATAACGTGGTTTACAGGTTTCTCCAAGTCAGTATCCCATAAAAGGGGAATTGCGCCCGTGTGGCCTTTGTTCTGCTTCTTTATAACCTTTTTGCTGTTGGCAATGCAGGTTACAGGATTCCCCCTAATTAATGTCCCATATAAGGGGAGTTGCGCCCTTGTTGCTTTGGTACTAACTCCTCTGTAGCCTCTTGGCTGTTGGCAATGCGAGCAAGTTTCCCCCAGTTAATTTGCCATATAATGACAATTGCGCCCTGGTTGCCCAAGTATTGCTTTATTTGTTCAGTATTCAAAAATATGGCTACTAAATGTCTTGTTCGGAACGACACAGGGTCAGATGTAGCTTCAGACAAACTCACTGGTCTTCTTTGGCGTCTCCTCTTCGCTCGCTGGTGCTGTGGCGGACCTTCTGTGTTCTCTGCTCTGTTGCCAGCCCCCATGCAACTCCAGAGGCTGCACAGCTCTTCCCCCAGAGCTGTTCCATCTCTGTTGGTTATCTGTGTCTTCTCGCACACTGAAATGCCACGTGTTGGCTTGGGAGCACGTCACCTCTTCAGTTGTGATTTTCTTCCAGATGCTGCTTCCCACTATAAGTATTCTGCAATGTCGCACGTCGACACCTCGCACGTCAGCATCAGTTGGCACTGTTCCTTCTTTGTGTGCTGCAAATCCAGTGCTCCAGACTGCCACTGCCTCAGCTACTCCTTCAGCTGGAACTCATTCCCGAGTTTAAAAGTCCTGTGCTATGACAATTAGACTGCACATTCTGGTCAATGGCACCTATGATCCTAACTGAGCCCCCTCTTCCTCCTCCCAGAACCAGATGCATTATGGATCCTGAAGTCCATAGTTGTTTTGGTACTTTGATATTTAGTTAGTTTGGAATGCTTTGTAAACTGATAGTTGTCAGAGTTCGGGAATGTTGTTATGGACCAGGTAGCGGCAGCCTTCCCCTTGAAACATGTGAGGATATCTTCCGCTGGGGTTCAGTGATGAGTTTGCAGGATTCATCACACTGTACTCGGGGTTTCATAGAGTGAAACAACTACCTTTTCTTAAACAGGACATTTGCGACTCTGTAAGGACTAAAATAATGAAGAGGCTTGGACATACCCTTGAGGCAAAATTGGAGGGGAAGCCTGGGTGTCAGTACTAAGAGAGTCAGGTTGTTTAGGTGTTTCAGACAATTTCTCCCTTATTTGAGGGCGAGTTCTAATTGTCGGCGTGCATTTTGATGTGTCTGAAACGGCCATCAAAGACTTTTGGGGAGCACAATGAGAAGTCAAAGACTTCGAACCATGTGCTATAAGCGGAAGCGCAGCGGGTTGAGAACTGGTAGGTTCTCCCGGTTTTGCAGAGGATTTCGACATACCTGTAGGTGCATCCAGCTTCTTCAATGGTAACGTTGAGGAACGTCCGTTGGTTGAGTGCTTAGCCTTGATGTGGGTGTGTGTGCCGCTGTCGCCAGCGGGTGAGACCCCCATAGCAGTGTATTCGGCATGCCTAGTGGGGCTGGGGATGGGCCCACAGAAGTCGGAAGACTGTACTACAATGTCTTCGGTATCCGAACTGAAGCCATGGCTGCTGGATTGTTCCTTGTCCGATGTGACAGTAACAGTAGGACACAACACTAGTCTACGAGTGAGAAAGGGAGGGTTGGGTTAAGGCCGAATGGAATTCTAAATGTACTCACATCTTTGGGAGTCTTACCTTTCCCAGCCCTCTTCCTTCCTGAGAATCACCTCTGAAACTTAAAGCTGCTACAGCCCTCAGCATGGAGGGGGAGGGAGGTAATGAGTGCCTCCTGATTTCTTTTTTTCCGGATAACACTGTTTCGAGCAAATATGACATTAAAGCTCTAGGAGTTTAAGTAACACAATTAAAAAGAAAACTTTTTTGGGGATAAGCTGGAATGAAATGAAAAAAAAGATCTGCAATGCATGTTAAAGCCACTTAACAGAAGTTAACTGGGAACAACTAGTGAACTATGTGTGAATTTCTGTTCTGCGGGTGCAGTGGAGGCTTCAGCTTCAAGTAAGTATTCCAGCAAGTAAATCGACCAAATCCAAATAGCTGATTTTCAGATGAAATTCAGCCGAATACTTACTTGAAGCAAGAGTTCTGTACACCCCTAGTTTTATGAGACTTCCCAGTGATACAGACAACTCAATGGGTGGCGTACCGAGGAAATACACGGATGTGAAAATGACAAGGAGGGAAGTTAATACCCTTGCCATGCATACACTCGGCATGCTCACACAAGGATGGCGCTGGTGCATCCTTAAGAAAGGTGGTGGTGCACGCCGACATTGCAGGAAACCATAATTATTGGACAATAAAAGTACTGACAGGCAAGGTCATTTTTCTTATACTGTACATGCATGCACCAGAATCGGGCCACACAGGGACAAATGAAACTACTATTTCCGATTTCTATTCACTAGCAGAGAGTGATGGTTACCAGACACTGTTGTGTTCCACGTAGAAAATGTTTTGAAAGCAGTACCCAGGTCTGCTTCCAGAATCCTGAGATTTATGCAGACCATACAACAGCAGTGTTTGCAAAATTCTATTTAAGCTCATCTTGGAATCGCACAATTGCAACCTAAAGCTCAGACTAAGCCAGAGGCGAGCTCCCTTTTGGCTTCTGACTTTCAAATGCAATAATAAACTGCATGCTCCAAAGCCATTCTCTAAGCCATTTACTCAATGTATAGATATTAAATTAACTGCATGTAGAAGGGTTGCTTTGTAGTAGTTCTTGAGGTTCACGCACAGCTCTTGTATGTTTAATATTTCAATAATCAAAATGAATCTCCTCAGTGTTTCAAGTAAAAAAAGAAATTGGTTAAAAAGGATAATTATTTCACAATAATCCTCGTTATTGAGGCAGGCAGAAGGCAATTGTGACCAAACCATAAATATTCATGTTAAGTACACCGGTCTGTCAAAGTAAGTTTGCATAAACAGCGATGACCAATCAGTGGGCAAACAGGAATCCGTGGACCCACACAGAACCTATTTGGTTGAAGTCACATTCACTTTTTAGATTTTAAAAAGATCTACATCGTCCAGCTAGCATTTCTGATTCCAATAGCACAAGACATAATTAAAACAGAATACATTTTCGTAAATATGATATTTGAGCATCAAAAATCTGCCTTTAGTTATTTTTAGTAGGATCTTCCAAAAATACCCTGACTAAGGTTTAGCTTGTCAGACTGAGGCCCAAACCTGCCTTCAGATATTTCTACTGAAGAAAGTGGAGATTAAAGAAGAATATCCAAAGCAAAACCATATTGTGATAGACTGTAGCCACCAACGTGGCAGCGGGAAGTACCAAACCTACAGGAGGATACCTAATCTGAAGGTTCGGGCAACTAACTCGGCCACAGAGACAGGAGAGTTTGAGCTTGGGTGCCAGCAGCCAATTACATCTGGGCAGATGCAGTGCAGCCTACTGTGGCAAGACCTCTCTATACCAATGGTCCAATCAGTGTTCTGCATGGATGACGGCAAACAGACAAATACAACCCTAGGAAAACAAGTTCTAACTCCACCACAAGCCCCTGGCCTGACACGATGGGCCCTTGCCAGAACCAGTCAACCATAGCAAGGAATCTTGGAACGAAAATTGACAATACCCTCGCTCTTGATCCACAGGTCAAAGCCACCGTCAGAAGCTGTTTCTCCCAGCTGTACATTCTCCGCTTCATCTTACCATAACTAACATTCACCCACATGGCCACAGCCATAATCTTTCTAATACTATTCAAACAAGACTATGCAAACAGCCTCTTTTGTCAGACTCCCAGATTGCGTAATGAGGAAACTTAAATTAAAAGATTGAGCAGCAAGACTACTTTGTACATATCATGCCAGCGTTACATATTTTCCACTAGCTACCCATCAAAAAAGGATTCATTTCAAAACCTTGTGCATCACCCATCATTCATACAACGGAGGAGACCCTTCCTCCTTCAGAAGTATGTTTCAACACTACACTGCTTCCAGAACACTTCGGACGAGCAATGCTGCACTAGTATTAGTTGCCAACCTCAACAAACTTTTAGAACGCGGCAGGAACTTTCAGTTCTGACCACAAAAAACTGTGCAACACCTCACCCAAACCCCTCTGCCTGGAAGTGAACCACCTGACTTTCAGGAACAAGTGCAAGACTTGGCTTTTCAACCAAACACTTCGAAATAAATTAAAAATAGTAGCAACCGACTAATCTGTGCCCCGAAAACTTGAGCCAATTTACAATTAATTTCAAAACTCTTGGCGCTACCATCTGTGGGAAACCAATATCACTCATGGAACATCTGCTGTGCAACACTGGTCTGCGCCTGAACGTCAATGAAATGTACTTCATTAATTTACCACCAACAGTCAGGAAGTGGCAACACACCCCCTTCTGCATCCCTGCATTTCTCAACTAACTACTAAAATCTTGCATCCCCCCCACACTCCTTCAGACAACCTCCTATGTTTAAGGTACTTAACAGATTGAGCCCCTATCCATCTTCTGTCAACCATGCTGTTGATTTTTGCACTCCAAATTCCAGCGGCTGCCTTATGGCTAAACTGCCCGGCCGGTACCAACCACAAACAGATCTTTATATCGGCACACAGGTAATTGGTACTTCTGACCTGCATCCATCAATAATAAAGGTTTCTACATCTGTGTTCCTGCAACCCAACTAACACACCCTACCCTTCTTTCTTACAGGGCCAGCGAGGCCAAAATTATTGGCAGAAGAAGGGCACAATAAAAGATCACTTTACATTACATATACGTTCAGCAAAGCAGAGGCTTAAAGCAGAAGCGCATGATTTAAGGAGCAGTAGGGTGAATTGTCGAGCGAAATCACACACACGGTAACCTTGACAAGTGAAAGAAACAAGTGTTTGAAAGTGTTTTAACCATTGTTTAATGCATACCAAAAAGGGCGCAACCTCACCTTTCAGGGGCATCCAAATATCCCCCTATGGCCTGTGATTGTATCTGGCTAGAGGGACTATCCAAGTCAGTCACCAAATTGTGTGGGGGCGAAGAGAAACAATTAATTTTGTGTTAAACAATAACATACCTTATTCGTAGGCTCCATCTTCAACGCCCTCTTTAAAATTGGGATGGCTTCACTGTATTCTCCTTGCTGAGCATAAACCTAGACAATGAAGAACGCAAGTAGTGAAGAGCTATGATTCATAAACATTTAACTGGACAGAAAAGCAAGGTTAACCCTGACCCTATTTTGTTACCAATAACTCTATTGCTTTCTGACCTTTCATTAAAATCTCACACATAGAAAACAAAACCTCCCACGCCAAATAACTGCATCCCTTCCTTTCCCCAACTTTCATCCTTACATTATCATCCCAAGTTACCTTTGCATTACCAGCCCTTCTCAACCCCCACCCTTTAGGAGACATAATACATCTTATTTGTATTCCTTTTATTAGGAGTAGTGTCTGAAGAAAGTGTATGAAAAAAATGACTAAGTTTATTAAGAGCCCAACAGATTTTCTCTGTTATTTACTCTTGCAACACACCCCCATTTTAGATCCCTCACAGTTTTTATTCTCGATATATTGACCAAAAGGAAAATCCATCCATCCATTTCCAGGCTGTTATCCAAGATCAAGTCATTCAGCCATTCTGTTACTTCTTCTATTCAATTGAACCTCTTTACTTCCCTGATCCATTCCAACTTACTTGACAGTTGTGCTCTCTTCCAAGACTGTCACACATAACTGCTAGAAGTAAATGATGCACCATATGCAAGACCTTCTGCAGATCATCCACCCCCTGTGAGATTCCAAACAACTTGGACAGGTGGTCCATTATTATCTAATGGTCCCCTAATTATTTAATCCTACCTGATAATTCAATATCACCCTGCAGGTGCACCAAACATGTACGGAAGGCTCCATTTCCACCACACCCACTCCATCACAGGTCTGAACAACCAAAGCACATTCTGTGGTGAATCACAAGAAGGACGCCAACGCTGTGAAGACATTTTTAACATATCGTTTATTTAAAGTAAAATCCAGCCCATCTTTTCTTATGTCTATGTGGTGTTATGTAACTATTTTATTAAGGTGCTCATCAGTCAGAGAATGTCCAAAGCAAGTCCGTCCACTGTCCAAATTTAACATATCGGACCCTACCGCATATATAATTAACTAAGGCCAGGAGATTGACTCCCTTCTCCTAGATGCTGTGTTTCTTCATAGGTGTTTTCTTTACTTTATTGTTCTACTCAATAGATAATTTATGAATAGTCTCAGTTTATCCTTTGGACCAAGTTCTGTAGTTATTTTAGGGGACTGGTAGTTTCCTGGTCCTCTTTTTTTTTAGAACTGATCTTTGTTCAGCTCAAGTTTCTTCTCTGCAACTTGTAGGACTAACCTGGTTTATATTTCTCCTCTCTATAATGTTGGCTGCTGAACTCCCAATTATAGTTCACCTCTTCCTGGGTGCTCTTTCATATATGATATCTATCTTCTTGATCTCACGGGCCTCGATTCCCCAAATATCTTTGGTTTCTGCTCTTTCTTATCTACAGGATGTGGGTAGACCTTTTCTTTTTCCCAAGGCATAAAGATTCCAACTCCATTTCTCTCCCACTCGGTCGTTTGTGTGTTTCTCTTTATCTCATTAATTTAGTTTGCATTTATTTGCTTATGTCCAATTCTTTTCTCATTGGTACTGGAATGGGTTTCATTTAACTTATACCGAGTCCTTTTTAACTTCCTGACCTTCCCATTCCCTGTATTACTGTCTGTCTTCAGGGGTAACATCGGTATCTGTAGGACTTTGGACTCTCGGCTTCTAAGTACCTCCACGGTTCCGTTTCTGGAATGCGCTTCAAATGCATCCTGCTCTCGCCTTGTAGATAGCACTGTGGCCGGGACTAACTTCAGGAGTTGCTCCCTCCCGCTGTTGGTGTCGGAGCCGGTGTGTGGGCCGGCTGCCCACATGATTGCTGCATGGTTATACCACCACCAAACTCTGTTCCAACTTCTCTGCATTTCCTCTGTTTTCGCACGTCAATCTCCCAGCATTTCTCGTTGAACACAGGCACTGCTCTGGCTTAATGCTGCCTCTACGTTCTGCAACAGTTCCATCTCCTTCTGCTTTGTTACGTACAGAGGGCTTCTCATGTTATTCTCGGCTTGCCGCCTCCTCTCTGGTTTTCCTGATCTTCTCTCGCTTGTTCTTTGGCTCGTCATCCCTTTTCAAGATCCTCGTCACAGTCCTTTGGAGACTCTGAATTAAAGGGATATCCAAAGTTTATTGTTGATAATACAGGTTCATTATGTCTTCATGAAACCGATAATGTTCTGGGTTATAAGTGAAGTCCATATAAGCCATCACTTGGAGGGTATCAGGGAGTCACAAGAACGGGGGACCTTGTCCCCAAAGCAGGAGTCTCTCCTGGTGTCGGCCCACTTGCCTCGACCCCTAGGGATGTTATTGTGGAGCGGGCTGCCCTCCCTAGCCTCACAGGAGGTGTGGGGTTCCATCCTGGGGAGAAAGGACAAATTCCCTCAATTTGTCACAAATCAACTTAATTGGAGGTGTCTGCCATCTATGGAGTAGGTTTATTGCATGCAGCTTATACTGCTTGATGTCTTTTGTACTCTACTACGCATCAGTGACTATAACCCATCAATTAAAAGGGAGGCCCAGTCCTTTTACCACATTTATCTCTTAAATCCTTCTGGCCACCCGCCCAGCGTTGGATACCACTTATATAAGTTACCAATATCAGCCTCTTAATACTGAGTACCAAGTGTTTCCCTATTCCCAGCTCCCTTTGCCACAAGATTAAATCTATAAATCCCCCCCCTTCCACAGCTGTACTACTTTTTCTAAATTTCCTTCAAACCAAGGTTGAAACCATTCTGGGTAAACAATGTCCCCCAAAAAAAAGGTTGCACTCACAAAAAGCTCAATAGAGAAGGCCATGTGGACAGCCTTAGTCTCCCTGTTCTCTCGCCAGATCTCCCAGAGAGGAACCAATGTCACATGTAGTTTAACTCTTCTCGGTAGGTGTCTATCTTTTTAAAACCCATAAACACCCTGGTTGCGACCTAGACTGCAACTTGGCCCTGGGACCAGCCGCTGCCACCCTTGGATGCAGGAGGAGGGAAGAGACTACCACAACTTTGGGATGCCTCCTAGCACAGAGGAGGGGGGACCCTAGTGGCTAGCCGCTCCCGGAGTAAACCTGGAACATCACACCAACAAACCGAACACAATTTTGCAGAAAAGCAGAGGAGAGTACCCATCCGTGGCATCAGGCACTGCGCTGAACATGGCCGTGGCTTGGGCAGGGGAATTATCACAGGCTCCAGACTTTTCAGAAATGGAGCAGCTAGCCCTGGTGGGGCAACACTGAACTCTGGACCCCCAAGGTATTTTTTGTATTTATTTAGACTTTATAAAGCGCTTTACACCAAAGCGCTGTACATATCAAACATGCAGTACAATAAAATGAGAACGACAACAAATATACAATTGTTTTTTAAACCTTTAAGTTCATAAATTACAGACACAGCATGTAATGAGCATATGTTTTGTGCACAGAATAGTGCAACTCCTTTTTACATATACATGGTGTTGCAGTATATTACTTGAGCATTATCCAGACATTAGGTCTTTAGCAAAGTATGACATGTGTCTTTAGGCCGCAATGTTTGTGGGTGCATGGACACATAGATCCTCACATTCGTTGACCCAAGTTAAGTCTTTCAGCCACTCGTTTACTGTAGGAGAGCTTTGGGATTTCCAATGTTTTAAAACATCTCTTTGCAACCATATAGCCCATATTCAGTACAGATCTCTTTCTTTTCTCCATAGATCGTTGCCATAACCAAAACAGTGCAAACATTGGAGTGACACTCCGGCGGATCCCAATGATTTCGGACAGTACAGTACCTACCCAGTCCCAGAAATGCCATAAATTATGGCAGCCCCAAAACATATGCATGCATCCAGCTTCTACCACCCCACCCCGTGAGTGAGGCATCCGTGACTACTGTTATCTCCGGCCATGGTTGCCAAAACTGTTATCCTTTCAAGATGTTCTCCCGACAGGCCCACCACTGAAGGTCTCGAGCTACTCTGTCCGGGACGTGTAGGAGATCGGATATTCTTCCTGAGAATTGCGACCACTGGGTTCTTACTGTCCACTGGAGGGATCTCATTCTCAGGCGAGCCTCTGGCACTAGGAAGATGCAGGATGCCATGAGGCCTAGCAACCTCAAAAAGTCGAATGCGGGTAGACGTTGGCCATTTTGAAACTTGGTGACCATCTGTAGATTATCTTGAGCCCTCACTTCTGGTGGCAAGCCTTTCTCAGGAAGTGTCCAGGACAGCTCCTATGAACTGGAGTCTCTGTGATGGTATCATCTGTGACTACTTTAGGTTGAGGGAGAAGCCCAGCTTGTGAAGGAAGTGGCAGACATAATCTAGCTGGATCTGAGCTTGTTCCGGAGATACTGCTCTGATCAACCAATCGTCCAGGTAGGGGTAGACCTGGATCGCTTCCCTCAGACTTGCAGCCACTACGGACATTAGCTTGGTAAAGACCCTCGGGGTGGAGGTCAGCCCAAATGGCAGAACTCGAAATTGATAGAGAGTGTTGCCAATTGCGAACCTCAGGTATTTCCTGTGTTTGAGATGGATTGGCACATGGAAATAAGCATCCTGAAGGTCTAGAGATACCAACCAGTCCTGAAGCTGGAGGGCCTTAAGGATCTGAGAAAGGGTTGCCATCTTGAGCTTGTCTTTCCTGAGGAATTTGTTCAATTTGCACAGTCCTTCGTCCTTCTTTGGTACTAGGAAGTAGGGGGAATATCAAATCTTGTTCCTCTCCGCTACGGGTACCAGTTCTATGGCACCCTTCTCTAGCAGGTCTAAAATCTCTTGCATAAGGAGCGGGTCTGGAAGCTTCAAAGAGTTGTTCCCCGGTGGATAACTGAGGAGTGTGTAGGAAGCGCAGGCAGTAACCTTGGGCAACTGTCTCAAATGTCCAAGCATCTGACATAATAGCCTGCCATTCTGCCAGATGTTGAGTTAACCTGCCCCCTACTGGTGTCTTGTGTGGGGAGACACCAGAGGGGTTTAGAAGCGGCTGACGCAGATGCCGAGGGTAAAGTGGCACCTGCTGCTGCGGCTTTCGTACCTTTGACCCGTCCACCACAGGTGAATCGTTTTTGGCCCCTTTGAGCTAGCTGTCATCTGCCTCTTCGGAATGCAGAGAAAAAGGGAAAGGACCTACCCCTCCAGGAAGCTCCTGAGGGGCGATTTGGAGTCTGCCGGATTGCAGCCCCAAGGGATTTCGCTGCTGCCTTGGATGTTCTTAATCTCTCCAGGCTGTCATCAGCCTTCTTTCCAAATAAAGAAATGCTGTCAAAGGGCACGTTCAGAAGTCTGGCTTGTACATCTGGAGCAAAACCAGACTTCCGCAACCACGCAAATCTGCGGATTGCGCTACTTGCCGCCATGGCCCTGCTGATGCGGTCAGCAGAATCAATGCATGTTTGGAGGGACTCACACATTGCATCCTTTCCATCCCTGATGTTTAAGAATGCATCCCTTTCTTCTCCTTCTGGGAGACAGTCAGCCGCAGATGAAGCACACTCCCAAAGTGTGTGGCTGAACCTTGCTAGCGTGCAAGTGGCGTTGATGGACTTAAGCGCCATGCTACATGCCGAAAAGACTTTGACATGCCATCAAATCTTTTATCATCCCTGTCCTGTGGAATAGTAGGGTATGCCGACTTACTGTTAGATGAAGTCGCTGCTTGTACAACTAAACTCTCTGGAGTTGGATACTTGCTCAGATATTCAGGATCTGAAACTGATACTCTGTATTTAGCAGAAAGTTTTTTATTTACTGCAGGGATAACGTCACGAGTTTCCCAATTAGCAGATATGTTTCTTTGCAGAGCAGTATAAAAAGGAACAACAGGATCCTCCTGTGGACATTTATATAAAATATCAGTAAGGTCATCCTGCTGAAAAGAAGGTGTAGGTGTAGTCCACCCCATGAATTCAATTATTCTGTCCATTGGAATCCTATAAGGAGTCTCAGCATGCTCTCCAGGGCCTGGTTTAGCAAACTCTACTTCAGGAGAAGTATATAAACCACTTGCCTCATGTAGAGACTCTTGAAGGTTTTTTAACCTGTTCTCCTCAGAGATTAATTCCTCTGGCATGGGTATTTTAGTCCTTTGCAAACCAAAGGGTCTCTCATTGTCGGAATCCTCCAATTCCTCATATATAGAGTACAAGGCTCTAAAGTAGTCAGACCTAGGATATGTTTTAAAACCCATTTCTAGAGCAGAAGGAGCTAAATTAGTTATCACTGCCTGAGAAAACGTCGAGGTTGTGGACGTCATTGGCTTCGACAATCCTGAAAAAGGCCTCAAAAAAGTTTGAAAAGACCTCGATGCACTCGAGAGGATCGGAATCCTACTCCGCAATGTTGAGATTGTTGATGGCATCCTCGACGTCATGGTCGGAGCTTTCGACACCTCTACTGCCTGTGACATAGTGACAGTTGTGGATTTATCTTTCATCTGGGTCGACAGTGGCGTCGAAGACTGCGTAGATGAATCCGATTTCTGCGTCGAAGGGCCCTTCGACAAAGGCGTCGATGATGCAGATTTGTGAGTCCAAGGAATCTTTTACGATGGCGTCGATGACGCAGTCTTCTTGCTTTTACTCGAGGGTTCATGACGCTCTCGAGTACTTTCGCCGGGTTCAACGACTCGCAGAGTTTTGATTTTTCAGTCTTTCACCCAGGGTATCACCTTTAGATGTCTCCGAGGGGATTGAGGCCGCTTTCTCGAAGACGCTAAGCATTTTTTTTACGGAATTCCTCCCATTTAGCCGGTGAGCTGTGTTTCATGGGGCAGGTGACCCTTTCTGGGGAAGTAGAGGAAGAAGAAGAGGGAGATCTATGACGCCTCTTCTTAGAGTGTTTTGATCTCGAAGACTGATGAGAACTGCTTCGAGATCTTGAACGGGAATGTTTCTTTTGTCGACGAGGAGACAAATGTCTTTACTCAGCCGAAGAAACTTTTGAGTGAGTAGAAGTTTTAAAGTCCTTACCTCTTTCTAACTTCCACTTACGCTCCTTCAACGCTTTCGCCATCATTGACATACAGTCCTCGCATTCCGAACAGTGATGCTTCGATCCCAGGCACCACAAACAGATCCTGTAAGGATCCGTTAACGACATTTTCTTCCCACAGTCACGACATTTCTTGAAACCGGACCGTGGAGTCGATGGGTCGGATGAAGAAGCCATCGTGTAACGGTAACAATTGTCGAAGAATAAGAAGGTTTTTATGACCAAAGGAACCGAGCGTTACGTTTCCGAAGCCCACGAAGCATGGAAAAACGGAACTGAGCAACAGACGCTGCGTGAGTATTTATACTCATGATGACGTCGGCGCAGATACAGAGGCTGTCGAGGGACACCAACTCGAAGGACGTCGACGTGCAGCGCCCTCTACCAAGGCCAGCAAGCTGGAATGGATAATATCAAAGATAAGGAATACGTCGGAGGACAAAATCCCTTCGAAGGAGGCGCCATCACCAGAAACTCCTCCAAGATAGCAATCTACCCAGACTACACTACGCTTGTGCAAAGACAGAGCGAGATTTGGACCAACAAAGGAGCACCTCAGGAAAGCAAACCTGCGATAGATTCTGCTACACCTTGCCAAACTAAAAGTGCTGCATAATGGCAGAACCCATTTCTTTGAACCACTGAAGAAGCCTACGAGTGGATGGACCAGCAAGGTATACCTAAACTGAATGCTAGAAACGCACAAAACAATGGAAATGCACCTCCGTAATGCAATGCACCGGCGGTTGAGCCTGGAGGGACCTGAAGGAACGCAGAAGGCACTAAACATGAAAGTCAAGACCAGAAGTTAGCAGGACACAGAGGAAGAGCAACCCCATGGCTGCCACGATGGACGCCACGTCAAAAGACCCCCAGGAACGGCAAATGTTTGCGATGCCAGTTCAAAGGCATCACAGTGCGGCGATGCGAACAGGGGAGGTCCTGCCTGGGAAAATTCTTTTCAGTTGCAATTCATTTAAATGCAAGTTTAATCAAATAAATGGCTGTTCGGGAGAATTCTCTGTTTAGGCTGCATTTCCCAACCTAGTGAGTCCCCCAGCAGCTTTGCTGGATTTATGGAGTTTGTTTTTTTCTCTCCTGCCAAGAGTGAGACTCTTTTTCCCCACTCTTGGACATGATTTATGGTGTTCCTTTGACTGTTAATGTGTTTTCTGGGCTATGGGGTCTTTTACTCCATAGGGTCTCATGTGTTTTTACTATGTGTGTTACACAGCACCCTCCGTGCAGTGACACAGGGGTGTCATAGTGACACCCCACCATAGACTCCATACCCTGGGACTGACTACTGTCTCCCAGGGCATGTAAAGTCACCATTGGCTTTACTAGTCCCAAATTATGAACAGAAACCAGTACAAACCATCATATTGTGGACGAACTGGTCGGGGAAATTCGATTGCCCCGGGGTCTGTTAGTCGAGGGGGCACGTCTCCGTCCCCCCTGATCGAGTTTTGGCTGGTGGCAGTGGATACTACTTTTTATGTTCGACCGCGAATATATCCCTATGGGATTTTCCCATTGTTCGAGGCTACCAACTTTAATTATTTAATTCTCAGACTCGAACATACCGGCGGTTTATTCATTTAATATTAATTCGCCGGTTGGCCAGGACTCGATTCTAAAATGGCGTTTGTGTTCTCTTCTGTGACTCCAACCCAAGTCGAGCCCTTTGTTCCACTTTTGGCGGGCTTCTCCACAGAAGCCTCCAAAAGTGGTGCCACTCTGTCTGGGTACCACAGGTGGTGTGGGAGGGGGTTTAGGCACCCTGGACTGAGTTGCATTGGTAACTCAAGTCGCACTCTTGTTTGATTGGCCCAAGTGGTTAGCATGTTTGATTGACAGCTAGGCTGAGTGAATGGGGGTGTGCTGCATAAAAGCAGGGCTTTTGGGACTAGAACTTCAGAAGTCGCCACAGGACCTGAGAATCCGATGAGGGAGAAGCTGAGCCGACCTGCTACGACGACACCACCGATGGAGCCCTGCGGAACCGACTCACCACTTCCCGACGACAGAGAAGATCTCCCTGCTGGAGGGTCTTCCTCCCCTGACTGGTGGGCACAACCAGTTTACCTTCTTTTCCTCGCATCCCAGGACATCTTGTAGTCGAATTGCCCGTGCCAAGCACCCCGGCAACCGGATAGCCACTTACCACTGGACCGCGAACAAAAGGACTGCTCCTTTGAACTGAGGACTCCACGGCTGTTTTCTTCCCTGGCAGTGCAAGGGACTCCTGTCTTCCTCCCCGACGAGATCCTCTCTTCCCCCGGACGAAGCACCGACTTGCATCCGCTGCCAGGAACAACTGCCCCCGCTGGAGTATTCTCACCACTTTAAGGTACCGTTTCCGCCAGGCCTCCCTTTCTAAAGATTGCTACAAGGTAATAATAATACCTTCAGGACTGGGCTGGCTGCCTTGACCATCTAACTGGTCCCTTTCTTTTGGTCCAACTCTTTCTGAACCTTTGAGACTTTTGTGCACTTTTCAACCGTGTGACCTTGGACACATTTCGTTCTGATCCTCTTAAAGTGGATCTTTCTGAACTCTTAACTTCACGGTTTGACTCTGCCTTCCGCTCTTGCTGTGTTCTCTTGAAAGTGTTGGGATCCGTTTCAATTTATGCTCTGCCTTTCTCTCCCTTTTTACCCGAATTATTAGAGTGCCATCTGCGTTAAGCGCTAACCGCTGTCTGAAAATAAGTGGGGCTTTACTTAAGACTTGTCTAATATTCTTTTAAGGGAGTGTATATCTTTTAGTGACCGTGTTTTTGAACTGCTTACAATTAGTGCCTGTGTGTTTTACTAGATGTGATTTTAAATAATTATATCTCTTTTACACCAAGCTCTGGTCAGTGTTTGCTTCTTCTACTGTGTTCTTTTGACCTATTGTGAATACTCTGTATACTGCCTACCTCTTCTTGAGGGAAGTCTGACTGCTCAGCCACAGCTACCAAGTGGATCTGTGTGGTACAGACTGCTACCAAGTGGGTTTACTGCCAAACACCTGTAGTCTTAAATCTTTTGCAGTGGTCCCAGAGGGAACTGCACAGGTTTCTGCCTAACAACGGAATTCAAGCAAAGTACTATTTTTTGCCATTTAATGCGCTGCTGTGTAAAATACAAATTGACACTCAGTATTGACGGTGTAGGTCAGTTTTACATATTGCTGACCCTAATATTTTTGTGAATTTTCTTAAAAGCAAAAAAAAGTTTGTCTGTGGTCAATAGTTGACCTGCATAAATTCAACAAGAGGTTGGCTCAGCTCATTCCCTCTCTATGAGTGTCCACATTACTCCACAGAACATAAACACAAACAAACACTGAACAACATAGGCAAAGAAAAAGATACACAGGTAACAATGCAGGCTGTACCATAATTAAATTAGTACAAACATTTACAATGTTATACCAACAATGTGGACTGCCTAAATAGGAGAGGAGGTTCACAAAAAGCAATAAATCATGCAGTTAGGCAGTTCAGTGCAAAATATTGTAGAAATGCATACAAAGCAATTTAAAATGTATCAGAAGAAAAAGAAAAGATGTGCACATATCTACAACTGACATGGGGCAACATATACTGTATGATAGTGTCTTAAACCAACATTACCGCTTTGTATAGTTTTTATCTTCCGAGTGAAAATATAGCTAATGTAGTTTGTCTAGGGGATAAGTCCTTGGAGAGGTCTACCAGAGCCAGGCTAAAGGGTGACCTTGTTATGGGTTGATGTCAGGAAGGTAAATCATAATCCCAAAGTGGGATGGAACACAAGGCCATCAGATGGTGCCGGGATTCTTAGAGAAGTTTCGACATACACAGTTAAACAGACTTCTTCTGGAGCCAAGGCATGGAGTCCCCTACAAGAAGTGGAGGGGAAGGTAAGTAAAACAATGGATAAATGTTTTGGGTGTTCTAGTAAGTATATACAACCATCTGAGTATCATTGTAGTGTATACACAGACTTAAAAATATTAAAATAATGTCTAGAAAAGACATTTCCGTTCCTTCACTGACCTGAACAGTAGTGGCATCAGGTGCAGGTGCCTTCTGGCTTAAGAAGTTAGGATAAAGTAATGGGAACCATTGTAAAGTTGCTGCTACGGGTCCCCTTATTCCAGTAATGGAAGTCAGGCACTGCAAGATTGAAGAAAAATATTTTGTGCCTGGATGAGGTATATGAGGGCAGGGGGTAAGTGACTGAGTAGATAAAGTCACAGTTGAAAGGGTAATAAGATACAATGGCAGTGTAACCAATGACGGAGTACCTTAATGCCCTTTATGGATGGCAACCCAAGGTTTGGCTGGCCATTGTGGTCCCAGGGCGTAATCTGCTGGGCTGGTGGTACGCTGAAGAGGACAGCAAGGTTCTGCTAAAATAAAAGCAGAACGGTATCTGATCAGAAAAACCGAAATGACTAGAATCGAATGCAAGCTGCTCCAAGGAGGGCAGGGGCAAATGGTCTCCTAGTGCTGGGCTCACCTGGCATCTGGAGCCCAGGGAGACGGAGTAGTCGTCCCGGTGACCAATGCAGAAACACAGCTGGAGGAGCGGGCGACGGCAGTGAAGTGCGAGCAATCGCGGGTAGAGCTGTGTTAATCAAATAACTGCGCATGTATAGGAGCAAGCAGGGTGCTCCTTGACACATGCGCAGTCTGATACAGGGGTGTGTTATGGCGACCTCTGTAAACAATCAATGGAGCACCAAGTTCAGGCACCCGTACGTGGGTGGACAAGGTGAAGTGCAATCTCCAATGTTACGGAGAATGCAAAGAGGCGGATTCACCCCTGGACATGTGTATTAATGTTGTCAGGAACCGATATGGCCTAAGGTAGTGTTCTTCTAACAAGAAGAGGGTAAGGAGGGCGAGCTAATGGCGACGGCATTATGATGTTAAGAAAGCTGGATGAGCCAAACATGCGCATGGCCCAGAGTAGCGGATGGCAAAAGGGGCATAGCTGCCAACACAGAAACTAACTAGGGTACAGAGGTGGCAACAAATATGCAGGTCTTGAACAGCATCCCCTGTATTGAGGCGGGGGGAGGGGGTGCGTGCCATGCTGGTTAGTACATTTAAGTAGCGTAGGGCTCAAATAGTCATAACCTAAAAACTTTCATAACAAATGGACCGAGGGTAATGGGGTAACCTAGAAAGGCTGCCTGTGTCATGTACAGGGTAGGGAAGAAAGTAGTTCAAGTAAAGGTACTAGATGGATGTGCCTCGTTAAGTCCGAGTGCTATGGATTTCAGTTTAAACATCCACCAGGCTTCTCTAAAGTTCAAGGAGTTGCCAGAGTTGTTAATATTGGGTACTTTGTCCACTACCCACCACAGGAAATTGGCTGGGCCATGGTGGAATTCTAAAAAGTGGGGTACCAGAGGTGCAGTAATGTTTTTACACCGGATCCTCGATCTATGTTCACTGATTCTTTTATGGATTGGCCTTGAAGTTTATCCCACATATCTCAATTATGTATATAACATTTCAAGATTTATAGTTAGAAAAGTGGCGTAATTGCCAGTCCTTGATGCCTATGTGAAAAGAACTTATTTTGCGAGTAAATTTGCATGCCGTGCTGTTCCGGCTCAGGTGACGGCCTGTAATTTCAAAGTGAGGATCGTGTGCTGATTTTGTTCTTGCGCAATTTCGGAAGAGCATAAAATGCTGGGGTCCTGCCTTCAGAGGTATTCAGAAAGACTACTTTTTCGGAGAGCCAGTCGTTCCAGGCTGCTTTCTTTGTACTGGTTCTTTATTCTGGACAACAATCCCACTGCCCTTGTCGGCTGATTTTATGACCATGGATTTGTTGTCTGCTAGTGTTTTCAGAGCTTTGCGTTCATCCAGAGTAAGGTTCTGTCTTTTAGGTACTGAACTTTCTTGTTCTTTTCTCATTTCCTCTTTGATGCATTTCTCGAATGTCAAAACTGATGGTGGCATCTCGATGTCTCTCGGGTTAAAATCTGATTAAACCCTGAGTCCAGAATCTTCTTGTTGGCATGAAAATACATTTGTCTTCAGATAGTCCTGTAGAAATTAGCCAGTTCTTGATCCAGCCTGAACCAGTCTGTGTGATTGGTAGGGATGAAGGAAAGGCCTTTAGCCAAGAGGGAATTTTCTGCTTGGGTTAAGGTAATCCCTGATGGATAAAAAAAAACTGGGATTTCTTCTAAAATCTCTGTCTCCTGCCGCGGTTGGGTGCCCTCCATTGGGGGAAGTTGTAAAAAGGCATTGGTTGGAATTGCGGTGGGCCCCAGTAGCCTCCTAAAAAAGATGTTGGTGGTTGTTGGAAATTCAGCTTGTCTACCTCTGGTTACAGCTTGATCATCTCCAGAGGAGTCAGAGCTAGATGTGTCCCAAAAGGACACAATTTTGCGTCTATTTCTGGTTGATGCCGATTGGTTCTGTAGCCTTTCCTTTTCTTTGTTTTCTTTGTATTCTGCCGAAAAATAGGGATATTCTAGTTCTAATTTAAAGTTCTTTATATCCTTGGCTAACTTTGTGTTCCTTTTCCAGTGTGCTTGACATAAATGTGTCAAGGGTTTTGTCTATTTCCTTTAGTTTCTCATGTGCATCTTCTATGGTTTCATCATTGAGGAACTTGGATTCTCCAGCTTTCAGTTCAAGGGAAATATGTTGGTGTATCCTTTGAGCCTTAGTAATTGTGAGCACAATCAGGTCTCTGCTACATTTGGTCACTATTCTGCTGAATCCTTGCATATAGATTTTGTCATCGGTGCAGTGAGCCAGCCTCAGACTGTTCAAGGAAAGCGGCAGAGCCTGAACGGGGGGAGGGTGGCTGGGCGTTTGTTAAAAGTTAAAGTTTGTTGGTTGAAAGGTGAAACGAGAGTGGGAAAACACACCCGACTCAACAACCTGAAGGCGCATGAGACAACAAGACAAATACGAGACACTTGAGGGGCGAGGGAACCCAGACGACCTTACCCTGCGTGAAGGTCGAACACAAAACTTAGGCGAGAACAGAAGCTGAGGATACAAAAGCAATAAACTAGGAGGAAACAGCAGGAGGTACGAACAGGTGGAACAAATGGGCCCATTGGAAGAGATAGGCAGCATCACGGGCTGCCACTACGAGCTCTGAAGAAATAAGCAAAGCCACATGGAATGTACAAGGACTGAATAACTACATCAAGAGACTAAGAGGGTATGCATGGTTAACCAGATCTAAAGTGAAAGTGGCAATGCAGCAAGAAACCACCGGACTAGAGAAAAAAGTCCAAGGTAGCAAGAAAGTGGGGAGGGGAAGTATATGGATCAAGCTACTCTAACTACACCAGAGGGGTACTAACGTGGGTGGCCCAGAATGTCCCTTTCTAGCTCATAACAATGGAACAAGACAATGAGGGCAGGCTGGTCATAGTGCATGGCCTCTTAGAAAACAAAGTAGGCTTGGTGAATACATATGCTCTGAATCATGATGCAACAGGGTTCTTCAACACACTTGCACCCACACTAGCCCCATATAGAGAGGCGACGTACATCTGGGGAGGGGACTTCCAACTGCACACTCAACCCGATGCTAGATAGGTCATACAACAAATACAAGAAATCAGCACCACCGGCATGAGCCCGGCAGACTCTCTTAACCCCACTGAGTCTAGAGGACATCTGAAGGAAAATGCATAACGAAACCCCAGGGTACTCCCACTACAGCACTCCACACGGAACACACAAACACACACAAACAGATTATATCTTCACTGGTACGGAAACTCTGGGGGAATTCATAGAAGTAGGCTTTAGAGCCAGAACACTCTTGACCATGGCCAGTTATTGGCGACATGGAGATACACAAACAAGAGAGCCCCCTACACCAACGTGGCGACTAAGAGCAGAAGCATTATTGGATAGCGAATTCCAAGAACACATGCCGGAAACAATAGAGGACTACGTCCATAACACAGGCAGTGTAGACAAGTCTGGGACCCTATGGGACACCTTTAAGGTAGTGGTCAGGGGAGCAGCAATAGGAAAGACTGGGGGACTTAAGAGAAGCATCTTGAGGGAGCTTTTGGATATAGAAAGAGCCAGAGGAGGTGGAGAAGCAGGCAGGCCTAACCATGGAGTAACTGGCTGAACTAATATCGCTCAGATTATAGTGCAGTACCATCTGGGAGAAGCTGGGGAAACTAGACTATGGGAAATCTGTACAAAAATGACACGCAAAGGGCAATAAGACAGGTCGAGTCGTTGCCTGGTTAACTAAACAAGAGACGCAAAGAGACCCGATAAATGCAATTAAGAACTAGACTGGGGAAGTAGTGAGAGCCCAAGAGGGTATTAACCAGGTGTTCTCAATTCTACAAAGACCTGCACAGTCCAAACCAAGAGGCAGACACCTGGGAAATGAGAGAAGCCCTGACCAAAATACAACTGCCAAAATTAACAGATTGAACAGATAGAGACATTGGAAACCCTGCTAACGGTAGAAGAACTTGAAGCCATAATTGACAACCTCTCAACGGCCAAGACTTCGGGTCCTGATGGGCTGCCGGGGAGTTCTACAAGAAATACAAGCAGACGATAGCACCTAAACTGCTAGAAGAGGTGAACACACAGGGCCAATTACCGGATAGTATGACAGAGGGCCTCATTACGAGTGTGCTGGGCCTGTAACAACGATGCCTGTAAACCCAGAACAGACCTGGCGGGTGGGACAGCAGCCGCTTGTAGCACCGGCACTGTTGGACACTGTGCTGGTGCTTCCATGCTTCCCCACTGGACTCAAATGGGGATGGGGATTTACTTTTTCTGGTGCCTGACTTTTCTGGACCGCCAGGGCTGTAATTCCCCGGTAAATCTGTACAGCGGGGCGTGAATAAGAATAGATAATGCCATCCATTTAGTCTCGCTTTACTCTTGTATATCAATAATCCACAAGACAATCTGCCACATCTGTTAGATGTAGTGGAAGCATTTGCTAGGTTGTCAGCGATATTCATCAACAAAGAAATCCGCTGTACTCTTCCCAGAACCCCCAATGCTAGCTTTCAAAAAGGGGTAAAAACTTCAGAGACTCATTAATTAAAGCTGAAAAACAGAATAGTCTACAACAAACCTTTTTGGCCAAACCGAAACATGGCACATTTGCCCGTCAACTGTCAGCATTGTTCCAACATTTTAAAAGGGGATCACATCCGACATCACAACAGTGGCAAGAAAATTACACTTAAAGACTTTGCGACCTGTGATAACAAAAATCTAATTTATGCTTCCAAATGCCCCTGTGGTAAATACCATGTAGGTAAAACCTCAAGAAGAATTAAGGAGAGACTCACGGAACACAAATCGAATATAAGAACTTTTAATCCAAAATCACCAGTATTCAGACATTTCAATGAGACTAGACATAACATCTCGCAGATCAGATGGGTTGTCCTGGAAACCATGAAACATTTACCCAGGCGAGGTGACCATAACAAACGACTTGCACAGAGAGAGTTATATTGGATTCATAAACTTGATGCACTAGCCCCATTGTGTCTCAATGACGATTTTTACATGGGTCCATTTTTACAACCAAGAGGGTCTGTAAATAATAAGATCACTTATCACACAGCAGTTTAACTCAGCCTTGGTACAGGTTGCCCCTAAAAAGTTTTTTTACCCAGTATGTGAGCTCTTACCAAGACAGCCCCATTAAGATTGATGTAGTTTTATCTATTTTACCTATTATCATGTGTTTGTACTTTGTTGATCACTGTGATTTTCTATAATGACCATGACTTGACCTCTTTACTTAGTCCACTACTATGACTAGGACTACGTTCTGATATTGATATTGGCACATTGTGCCTACTTACTATGACCATGGTCCTTTACCATTTTCCATCAGACGATTCCATCTGTATCATTAGTGAATATTCTTCCATTTTTAGTCATCTGTATTCATCACTATCTTGTTTTTCTTACATTTATATTTTTTATCCTTCTTTTATCTACTTCTAATTTTACACATTTTTTTATCAAACTTCAGCGGCTTTACACTCCTTAGCGGTGAATAGTTTTATCAGCCTTTATTTTTCACCATACTCACTCTGCTAGTGTGAGTTATGATTCGGCACCGCCTCAATCTATATAGCACACTTGCCCAGGCTCTATTATTCATTTTTCACCCGATCGGCATTTGTTTTTCTGTTACCTTAGTGTGCATGCGCATCATGACGTCACGGTGTCTACACCGTGACGTCAGGCGCTTCTGACGCACAATGCCACACTCGACCGCCATTTTGCGGGTATTTAAGGACCGTCTTTCTACTAGATAGAAAGCAGTTCCTGGAGAGAGACAGCATCGCTACACAAGTAGCGCATCACACAACGATTTATCTTTAAGTAAGTTTACCCGGGCACTTGGGCTTTCCTAGTTCCTTCTTTGCCAACTCCTGCTACAAATCCATTTCTTCGAGTTTCTTTCGATTTCTCTGGGCATTTCATTGTGAATTGCTCTGTTTTTCTGGTCCAATTGCCACTGGACACTATGGCCATGAAATATTTTTCTACAGGGAGGGATCCTCTTACACCTGTCCTCAACTAATCAAAGTACATTAGTTGGTAAGTGTCCGCCTATACCAGGTTTTTCACTATTTCTACCACCAATTCGGGTGATGTATTCTGATTTAATATCTCCTTCCATAATTAGGACCTTTCTACACATTCAGCTCACGCGTACAGAAGGCCTGTGGCCCTCCACTTCTATGACGCACTATAGATGACTCTTGACTGATTGAAATAAGGCCATAGGTAATTTTTATTTTTTCATTTTTATGCAGAAACTTCCTTATATTATTGACCAAATTGACAACAAGGGTCAACACAAAATGATTGATGTTGAGATGTTCAGTTCGATATCGATGTTTTCATATCCACAAATTAGACAATGGTTTTTTTATGATTTTTGAGGAATTGATTCTGATGTTAATTTGTTCAGTGTTAAACAACCTGTTTGACTTATGTCCACGATGTAAGCGAAGGGAAATGCCCAAGTCGGAGACTTGTGGAGGGAAGGGCGATGGGTGGAGTTTCAGACCTTAATGGAAGAATACGACATATATAAAGGCAAATTAATGCTACACAGCAGCATGGTAAAAGCAATGAAAAAGAGGTGGCCAGATCTATCTGAGGGAACCGGGACAGGAGAGACACTAGAGGCATGGTATGAAGTTGCTGAGTGGGGACACACAGTGTCCAGATTATATATACTGCTCCTGAGGAGCCACAACGCCAAAGAATTGCCGGCACGAGGGAAATGGGAAGTGAAACTCCAAAAAAAAAACCTTCACAGATGAGGAATGGGCAAGGGCCTTAAGGTACAGAAAGGTCTCAAAAACGTGAGATTTCAGCAGACACAGCTCTATGTCACGCAGAGGTCATACCTTACCCCCAGTAGAATATCCAGGATGGGGAGAAAAGCAACACAGACCTGCCCTAGATACGCAACGGAAGACGCAGACATGCTTCATATGTGTTGGGCCTGCCCAGTAATTACAAAATTCTGGGACCTCATCAAAATGAGGGCAGCAGAGGGCGGAGTCCAAATGCAGGCATGGTCACCAGAATCCTACCTGCTGGGACTGTTCCTGAGAGGAGGCAAGCCAAGAGCGCATCTAGCCAAAATGAAGGACCTGGTGAGCATTTTGGTGAAGCGCCAAATAGCGATCGCCTGGAAATCCAAAACTGGGCCGACAGTCGAGGCATGGTAGGCAGACTTGAAACTATGGTCGCTGGCTGAGTGAACGGTATGGACCATGGCACTGCAAAGAGGGTCATATGAAAGCTGTGACAAGATACTGGCATAGAACTCAATGGTACAAGAACGGTTTGCACCTTCAGCCGGGAACAACTCGGAGAGCTCCAGTGAACAAGAGGATGTAGGCACGAATATAGGAAAAAGAAGCGCATCATTAAGCTACGGCCTGATCAGGAGGAAAAACAAACTAGAACTCAGAAAACCCCCAGGGAAAAGATACCCAGATAACCAAAAAAAACAAACAAGTGCCAAGACATGGAAGTTATAGAATACTCCCAGCACGGTGAGCAGTATTGAATGTTAAGTTAATTGTTGTTTGTTGGTTATTTGTTGTATATAAAACAAATAAAGAGTATTAAAAAAAAAAGAGCGTTCAGAGTAACGAGCAGATAGTAATGAGTCACAGACAAACAGAACAGCAGTTTCAGTAGAGTAAGGACGGACGCCAGACTGAAAACTAGAAAGAATAGAGTTATCACCTACAAAGGATGAAACCTGAGAACAGACAAGATGTTCAAGAAGCTTAGAAAGATAGGGTATTGGAGAGATTGGTCCAAAGTTAGAGGGAGAAGAGGGATCTAAGGAAGGTTTCTTGAGAAAAGGGAGAATAGAAACTTGCTTAAAAGACAAAGGAAAGGTCGAGGTGAGAAGAGAAGAGAAATGTTGAAAAGAAACCAAAGAGGGATAGACTTTTGGTATAAGTACTGAGGGAATAGGATCAGAAGGGGAGCAGTGGGGTGTGTACGTGCTAACAAAGATGAAGTGGCAGAATTAGAAATGAGAGAGAATGTTGAAATAGTCTGAGTAAAGGAAGAGGAAGAAACCAAAGGAGGAGGAATAGCTGCACGAGAGCAGCCACGTTGGAAGAGAAATGGGTAGAAAGATCAAACGCAGGTACATATACCAACAGAACCCGAATAAGACACCCTCCTGATCGCTCTCCCTCCCCTACACCCCGTATCTCTTGCAGTCGATTGAGGATTTATCTCCAGCTGCCACCGTACGGTGAAGTCACTGCTCAATAGCACCCATGGCAACCGTGATTAGAAGGTGCAGGCAGAGCATGCCCTAAAACCCCCTTCCCCCATTAGGCCTGTGAAGTAATGGGGGACGAATTCAGATATCACACATACTCTGCCAACGAAGGCTATGGGGGCAGACCAACGCACTCATCAAGCAACATCTGCAAGTAGCTGTGCTTGGTTGTAGGCCACACTCTGATAGGCGGAACATATACCAAAAGATAAGTGCTGGGTACGGGAGAGGGATTCATGCAGGGGAGGGGAAGTGGAGGGGGGATGAGAACACCCATGTCCCGCTCACCCACACCCCTACTGAATTTATTGCTCTTTTTTTCTGGGATTCTGGCTGGCCGTCTTCCTGCTGAAGGACAGGGGCGAGCCACCGTCTTAAATCCAAAAGGAGTAAAACTACTGACATTAAAGGTCTTTTTACCACGCCAGATCTACACAAACATACCCGAGTGACATACTACCACCCCCACCACCATGCCCCATGGCACAGAGAACTCCTCACGAAAGCAGACATTGCTATGCTACTAGTCCTGAAGAAAGACATGCTTCTGAAGCTTAAAGGAGATTTATCCAAATACAAAGCTGACTTCCATTTCGTGCACTGGGCAAAGTCAGTAGAAAGGTCAACACAATGGGAAAACGGGTTGAAGAGATTGAAAGCTCATTTATGGGCATATCCATTGACCAGGGGGGAATTGAACAATGCCTATCGATAAATAAGGAACACCAGGTGCAGATGTCAGCCAAAATTAAGGATGGAGAAAAGCAATCCAGCCCCAATAACGTTAGGCTTCAGGGGATTCCACAAACCATTCCTGAAACTCAATTAGTGACTCATGTAAAAGATCTATTCAGAGATATTATGGGCCTTCCAGCAGACCGAGATATGCTCCTAGACTGAACCTATAGTGTTTTTTCCCCAGATAAAAAGAGGAAGGGCTTCCTGCCTGATGCCCTCACCAGAGTTCACTTTTTTCATATAAAAGATATCAGAAAGGCCAAATTTTTTGAGGATTACACCTTCCGGGGACCAAATCTCCACCTCTACCAGGACACAGCACCCTTCAGAAACGGCAAACCACAAGACCTGTAACCGCCTGCGTCAGATCACTCCTTTACGTACAAAAGGGGGTTTCAATTCAAACATCTCTGAACAAAACAGCAACCAATGTCAAGTTTCCTCTTTAAAAGAAGCTTCAACTTTGCTCTGAATCCAATTCTCTGCTGAGGGTGACCTCGCCCCATCTGTCTCAACATTCCTCCGCCTGGATGGGATGCACAGGCCAACATGACTGGATGGATAGGAGAAGACAACGTCAATGTAAGAACGTCAACGTAAGATACTAGAGGCAAGCCAAGATGATGAATCGGACTAATCATTCCCAGTAATAAAAAGCACTCTGGACTACTGACCACTACAGGAGCCTCAAATACAGATTGCCATGGTTCTCCTGAACCCACCGATCAATGAATACGTTACTTACCTATAACTCCTGTTCTCCAGCATTGGTATCTTTCATAGATTCACATGCTGTGAATATTTCGCGTTGTACAGCTGGGAAACCTTGATAATTTAGAGCAGTTTAAATTTAAACTGCAACTTTCAGTCGCTTTTGTGCTCTAATATAGTCACTTTTGGTTCATAATGCCCACAGCCAATAGGAAAGGCTCCCTTAGAGCCACCCCTGCTAGCCATCTTCAGATTTTGGCAAGCGCACGAAAGTGGCAGTATGACCCAAAGAAGAGTTAGAGGTGTGGGCGGGAGTGTCGCATTTGAATCTATGAAAGATACCAATGCTGGAGAACAGGCGTTACAGGTAAGTAATGTATTTCTTGTCCAGCATTGGAACTTTCATAGATTCACATACTGCGAATAGATTACAAGCCACTACATAGCATTGGAAGAAAAAAAATAAAAGGGGTGGCGGCAAGCTCAAAGTAGCAGACTTACCACTAGAGAGCAACTAACCTCATGCAAACAGGTTCAGGAGAACAGACTGGCCAACCTTTGACTGTCACAGAATCCCTGTCGACAAAGTAGAACTTTGGGAATGTGTGTACCGATATCCATGTGGCTGCCCTGCAGATGTCCAGCAGCGGTGTCCCAGAGAGGAAAGCAGTAGTGGCTGCCACCGCTCTGGTGGAATGTGCTCTGGGCCTGCCAGGAAGGGGCCTGCCAGCCTGCTGATGGCAGAATAAGATGCATGCTGAGATCCATATGGAAATGGAAGGCTTGGATAGCGCCTTTCCTGCACCAGTGGCACCAAACACCACAAACAGTTGAGAAGCGTGACGAAGATTCGAGGTGGAGTGATGTAATATTTGAGAGCTTTCACTATGTCTAAAGAGTGTAATGAACGCTCAGCCACTGAAGTAGGTGAGCCGAAGAACACTGGAAATATGACAGGCTCATTGAGTTAAAACGTGGACGGTACTTCAGGCCTAAACGTCGGGTTGGTGCGCAAGATGACATTGGATTCATGAAAAGTCAGGTAAAGTGCTTTCACAGAAAATGCCCGAATCACACCAACCCTCCTGGCAGAAATTATGGCCACCAAGAAGGCATTCTTCCATGACAGATGCTTGAGCGAGTGCAAAGGCTCAAAAGGTGATTTCATGAGCCTGGAAACACCAAGTTCCCATGCTGGAGCCGGTCGCTTCACTGGCAGAAAACAAATCTAAAGAGGCCTCCTGGAATTGCTGCATTAGAAAGATGCAGTCCTTCCAGGAAACAGACTTGCACCCATCGAGCATCTAGATATTCCTGGATAGGATACGGGTACACGTGGATGCCCACTCGGTGTAGATGGGCTACCACCAGTGGGAGGCATTTTGAAAACACCCTTGGGGCCGACTGAAGGCCAGAGCCTTGAATTGGTAGTAAGTACCACCTACCACAAACCGAGGGATGCCTGGAAATTCCCCTGTTGTAACTGGGAGAGCAATTGTTGTATTGTTACTATACGGAAGGTCTGGGTCTTGAGGCACTTGTTGAGCACCCTCAAATCCAAGATGGGCCTCCAACCCCCTGATTTTGTCCTTACCAAGAAGTATCTTGAGTAAACTGGTTTCTCTGTGCGGCTGGGACCTTCTCCACTGCACCCTTGGATAGTAAGATCTGAACCTGCTGCAGCAGAAGATAGGTGACATTGTTCTGCCTTGCCACAGGAGGGATGTCGGGTGGGGCAGAATGAACTACAGCGAATGTCCCTGTTGAAGGAGGGAGAGCACCCATTTGTCGTTTGTGATCTTTGTCCATTGTTCAACAAACTGATCGATTTCCTCCCACTGGGTTGCTGAAGTGGGATGGAGGGAGCATGGGAGTGTCATTGCGTTTTGAGGTTTGGCCACTGGATTGTGAGGAACCCCGCCTCCGCTGGGTACCTCTATAGGACTGCGTTCTTCCCTTGTACTGTTCCGATGAAAAGCAAGTTGGGGTCTTATACAATTAAGATGACTGGTAAGTGGGACGGTAGCCCCTTGATATCCGAAAGGACGACTGGCGCTTGTTGTAGCATGCCCAGGGAGTGGGTGATGCCAGTGTACGTCTTTATTGCTTGCAGTGTCATCTACTTTCTTGCCAAACAGGTCGACACCGTCAAACAAAGTGTCAAACACCTTCGATTGAACATCCAGCCAAACGTAGTTTGCCTTCAATCAGCCTTGCCTCCGGAGCACAGCACTGTTGCCGAGCTGGCGGAACCCTGTGTCAGCAAGGTTGGCTGACACCGAGATGGCATGGTCAAGCACTGCCTCGCCTTCATGGAAAATGCGCATTGCTTACTGCTGCTCATCTTTTGGGAGGAATTCCAGAAGCTGCCCTAGTTTGTACCATAGCTCGCGGTCATACCAAGCGAGGATGGCCATGGTGTTTGACGTCTTGATTGTAGTGACGGCTGTGGTGATTACCTTCTTGCAGAATGTGTCTAAGCGTTTACTTTCCTTGTCTGATGGGATGGAACAAGACTACGGCGGGTTGGCAGATCGTTTATGGGCAGTTGCTGAGACAACAGTCTGCCAGGGCTGCATTCGTAACAGACCTTGTACAAGGACCCTGTATTTCCGGTCGAATTGGTCCTTATCTGGCGACAGGGAGGTATGGGCCATGATGAGACAACTAATCTTAAAGAAACTTGTAGAGCGCAGCATAAGCCCAAAGACATCTTGCGTTAAGCTAAGGGAGGTCAGTGCAATCAACAGGGAAAAGAACTAGAAAAGAAAAGTCTTTAGTGCTTGACGAAACAATGAATGGGACTCAGTGTTGCGTAAAAAGAAAGGAAGCTGCTTCCAGGCCTTTGCAGCAGTCATCGAGAAGGCACGCTCAACCATCTGGGCAAGCCTGACCCTCAGGTGCTGAGGTTGCTCGGCTCCAACTTCGCCCTCTGCGCTTATGTGGCGACTGGTGGCAATAGGTGATGCTGCTCAGGACTGCTCCTGCGTGGAGAATAGGGGTCGTGAGTATGCCAGCTTGTGCACCTGATCCCCCTTGCAGACCCCTTCTCCCAAACCGTGGTACCCATGGGTTGTGCCGTCTCTGGAAAGCTCACCTGTTGATTAGTTTTGGCAAGCTCTCTGTCTTGCTGCTTCTAGCAGGGGCGCTTGTATGATCTGGACAGAGTTTCTTCACTGGTCCCTTGCACGTGGTAGTCCAGTCCTGCTGCAACTAAGCCACTATACTTCAGGTAAGTGTTCCTGTTTGCCTTTGCCTTTCCTCGTCTGTTTTTGTTGTATTGTGAATTTCGTTGTCTTGTATTGCTGTCCGTACCACTTTTGATGTTTGCTTTTTTGCTTTCTTCCCTTGCAGGTGATGTTGCTGACCCGGCAGAAGCTGCGGAGCTCGAGGCGGCAGCCAGAGGAATGAGGAACGAAGCTGCAGCGGTACAGTAGCTGGTAAAGTGTTAACTAAGGGGTGCGCGGGGTTCAAATGCGGCGCGGCCCCAGGACGGATGTTCTAACCTTGTCTTTCTTCTTCACAGGGTCCGAGTTCATGGATGCCCGAGTGGGGCACTGCGGCGTCAGGATTAAGATCACTGGATGTCAGGAGATGAGTCTGCAGATGAAACGATGAAGCAACGGTTTCCTGGAGGTAAGTATGCAGAAGAATGCCTAGTTTCAAAGGTAAGTAAACTGGGCCAAGCGGCGGTGAACGTCACGTTGCACGTGAGTGCACAGTAACGCGAAGTACCGCCTTAAGGATGGAGCAGCTTATATAGCTGAGCTTCTGAAGCCACACCCACCAAGTTCAGCCTGCCTGCCACACCCGATGCGTCAGCACATGAGGATGTTCTCTGGAATAAAGGCTTTCAGCTCCTGGAAAGTTCTTGTAAAATAAAAGCACTCCTGCACTGAAATAAAATCGAGGCACTACTGCACTGAAATAAAGTGTTCCGGCTCACATCTCTATATGAGCCTGGCGCCAAAGGTGTCAGGACTGAGTCCAGCCAGGGACCCTGTGTTTATGGTTCCCAAAAGGGACATAAGTGAGTCAAATGATTCATTGCCCCCCATCACTAGATGGTGTGGTTTTTGTGTTCTGGGGCCTGATGCCATGACAGCTGTACAATCTTGTGAGCGAAGAGGCCTGGTAGATATATACATACCTAATTTATTCTGAAGAAATTCAGCACCTAGTCCATAGAAGGCCTTGTGCAGTATGCACAAAGCCTTAAATCTAATGCTTTTCTCAACAGGAAGCCAGAGAAGATACCGCAGAAACAGGGTCATATGGACACCCAAGGGAGGGAGGCGAACAGCCCTGGCTGCAGCATTTTGTAGCAGCTGAAAATGTTGCAGTAGATGTTTTGGAAAGGCAAGATAAAGGGAATTGCAATAGACAATATTGCTAATGACCAAGGAGGAACCAGGAGCGTGGAACTTAGCGGGAATACAAGGCAGGACTTTTCGGAGAGTCCGCAACTTAAATGTGCTTTTTGTCATGCAAGAGAGACCTGGTCGGCCATAGAAAGAGGCAGAGATTTTCACAGAGGACACCAGCTGAGGAAAGGGGCCAAGTCTCTCCGGCCAGAACTATGGAGTCCAAAACAAAGGGGTGCCCACAACCAAAAGCTCCGTTATTTTCTCTGTTAAGCTTGAGCCAATTTCTCGCCATCCAATCCCCAATGCCTAGCAAGCAGTTTTTCAGGCGACATGCCGAATCAGACAGAATAAGATACAGCCGCACAATGATCTAGGTTTCATCAGCGTAGTAATAAAAGCAGGCCAAAAGCATGGATTATAGTCAAAAGAGGTTGAATATATAAATTAAATAGAGTGGGAGACAGAGAACATCCTTGAGAGAACCACAAAGAAGAGGAATCATCCGAGAACAGAATGGTGGAAGAGAAAGACTGGGAACGTTCTGTCGGAAAGGAGGAAAACTAAGCTGAAACTTGGCCAGGAGGTGGAAAACCAGGAGATCAGGGTAAGGTGGTTGATGGTATCAAAAGCTGCTGAAAGATCAAGCAGAATCAGGACTCACACCCTGGTCAACCAGACGTGTCCGGTCATCCAGAACGGAAACCATGACCGACTCTGTACACCTACCAGGATGGAACCAAGATTGAAATGGGTTGAGAAACCGGAGGATTCTAGAAAAGTGCTAAGAAGAGGGAACAACAGAGATTCAAGAAGCTTCGTCAGACAGGGGAGTAGAGAAATAGCTTGAAAATTAGACCACACCACCAGATTAAGATCAGGCTCTTTCAGCAGTGGAATGACAAGGGCATGTTTTAGGTTGTCTGAATGATCCCAGATGTGAAGGAATCATTTACAGTCTCAGTAAGTCATGCAACAATATCCCCAGAGATATTTTTAAGTACAGATAACGGAACAGAGTCCTGAAGAGATGCCTTCTGGTTCGCCATCAGCAGGGATGAGACTGATCAGTGTCTGCTGTGTGAACAGATGCTACATCATCCTGTGGGTCTTGATCCGTGCCTGTCGATCAACTGAAGAGGCTGTCCCAGTTGCTGTTTCTCCCTAGGAGGTCGAGGGGTAGCAGGGATACCACTGTGTCCAGCTAGTGGGCAACTTGGCAGTGGCAGGGGTGCCTGTAGCCTTCGCTGCAGAGTAGACACCAAGGTGGTCAGGGTATTTAGGATGTCCAGAGAGAGATCCCTGGAGTGAGTGGTGCCGGAGAGTGTGCCCTTATAAGGGTTGTTGTCGACTGCTTAATGGTTGATGTCGTCGATATCTTGGAGGTCGTCAACAGTCTGTATGTCGACGATGAGGTGGAAAACAATGAAGAACCACCACTGACCTTGGATGCAAGTGGTCTGGGTAAGGCCCTTAAGAAGTAGTCCACAAAGACTTCGGCCCGATTTTAGATGGTTAACAGCATGAAAATCTATAGCAGATCCAAAGATGGAGAACCTAAGATGCTACACAAACCCAATGCACAATGGCTTACCTTCAAATACCAGATTAATAATAAATTCCTCCTTATTGTCAGAGATATGTTCCTTAACCAACTGTACCCTTTTTGTTTGAAGAGGGGGAAAAGGGTAGGAATGTTTGTGTATACTGCAATTCTGTTGAACTTGAATGTTTTTTTTTAATTCTGTTGAAAGTTGTAGTTTCATGGAAAATGGAGACACATCCGGGTTACACTGAATACTTCTATTCATTTTAGCAACAGCCAAATCGCGGCCACCGACATGGCTGAGGGCTACATGAAAAGATCTCCCCCAAATGTCAGACCAGGGACGGTACAGTGGGGAAACCTATTCTGGGTGCGAAAGAGTCAGCACCACACTTACATATTTCAATTGGGCACTACAATAGTAGATGCAGACACTTCCACAATGTATATGGCCTTTAAAATAGCATCCCTCAAAAGCAAAGGGACTTAATTCTCCCTTTAAGAGGAAGGAACGTTGGGGGCGCTGCTGAGTAGCAACATATGTAGACCTAGATCTGCAGCGCTCTCATGAGGCCAAATTAATCCTATTAATATCCTGACTTAAAGTTGCTGCTAAATGACCCCATCCTCATAAAAGTATGGGGGGAAGGTGTCGGCAGCCACTTGATGTGATCCTTAGGAAAATGGTGGCTGGGAAGTGAGGAACGAGGCAGCTGTGGCAGTGATCGGTGGAGGGCCTGGTGCAGCAGCTGCCAGATCGAGTGGTGCCTGAGTGAATGTGGCACCCACCAGCCAGCACTGCTGGATCCCAGGCGGGGGACGCGATGCAGGCTACTCCAGTGGGTCACAGATACCGGTGGCAGGGCCTCCGGCAAGGGGAGGAGCCGGAGCCCTGTGAGGCGAAAGTGCAGCCAGATCTGCAAAGGCTGGTGGCAGGGACAAGCACCCGGGTGCTGGCGGGCATTGTGAGTGAGTGAGCCCTGGGCCTCGGCAGTGAGTGCAGGCAGCTGCGGGTGATCTATATAAAGCGACCACGCCAGAGAATGACAGTTACTCACCATAGGGACTACCTCATTCTTAGTCCATAGTCCCCTTTCCTTCATTCTTGTGGGACATTCCGTCCATCGTGACGGGGCCGCAGTACTTTTAAAGCATTGCCCTTTTAATTTTACGCGGGGCTACCGCACGTGACCGCAGTTCTGCCCCACGCATCACCCCTTCAGTACTTTTCTACCACCAGGATCATTTATCAACAATAGAGGATACTTATTAGAGGGGACGGCAGGCGGGCGTATGAAGGGAAAGGGACTAGGAGTAAGATGGTCACTACGTTGAGTAACTGTCATACTCCTACATCCCATCCCCTTTCCTCCATACTTGTGGGAGTTTTCCAAGCACTGACCAAAGGAAAAACTGGTGGAGGGAAATTTCCCTTATTGGACTACATTCTTAAGAACTGACTGGCCAAATTGGGCATCAGCCCGGTAGCTCAGGTCAAGACAAGATCTGAAAAACTCTGATGGGGAAGCCCCTTGTAGCAGTCTTGGCTATGGACTCCCAATGGAGGTATTTTTGAAAGGCAACATCAGCCGCTTTGCCACGTACCACATGTGCATGGATGCCCTTTGGAGGCTGAAGGCATTGAGTTTTGTAGGCCTCATAAATACATGAAGCTATCCAACGAGAGATGGATGCTTTCGAGGCTGGTTTCACTTTCGGGTCACCAAACGTAACAAAGTTGTGAAGAACTCCTACGTTTGCTCGTCCTGTCGAGGTAAAACTTCAGAGCACCTCTGACATCTAGGTTGTGTAAAACCCTCTCAGCATCGGAGACCGGGTTCGGGAAAAAATCCGGTAAAGATATTGACTGGTTAAAATGGAATTCAGAAACACCTTTGCGAAGGAAAGAAGGGTGAGTGCGAAGCACAACCGTATCCTGGTGGAAAGTTCAGAACGGATGTTCGACAGAGATTGAAGCTCACTTTTCAGTCTTGAAAATGTTACCGCAATCAAAAAGGCCACCTTCCAAGAAATGAACTTGAGCTCGGTAGTGGCCATAGGTCCAAAAGGCTTATGAAATAAGGTGGTGAGGACCACATTCAGATTCCATTTGGGATGAGGGGCACGAACCGGCAGAAAAAGATGAAGACCTGCAAAATGTCTCTTGATGACTGTGCTTGCCAGTGAAAAAGAGCAACTGTCTGTGGACAGACAAGTAGCAATGGCGGATAAGTGTGTCCTGCATGATAGGATGCCAGAGGCTGCAAGGTCAGATAAAAAAGACAAGACAGTCAATAGAAGCCTGCCTGGGATCAAGCTGTTTAGATTACATGCTGCATGAATTATACACGTTATCCTCCGAGAGGTTGAACTACGCTAGTGATCGGAACTCAGGTACAGGCTGCCAAGCTGAAGGATTGTGGGGAGGGGTGCCACAACTGACAATTGCTCTGGTGAAGAAGGTTGGGAATATGTGGCAACTTAATCGGGGAGCAAACCGATGGTGTAGTTCCGGAAACCAGAACCTGGCTGGCCACCAAAGAGCTATGAAGAGGAGAGTGCAGTTTTAAGCCCTCCTGAGTTGCCAGAGCGACCGATGAATCAGCGCCAAAGGAGGAAATGCGTAAGCTTTCATGTTGTCCCAAAGGGATCTCAAGAGCGCCTCTCCCCAGCCCCCCGCCAAGGATTACACTCCAAGCCCGTCCCTGGAAGCATAAAGAGGAAGTTTCCGGTTCATTGAGGTTACAAAGAGGTCCACCGCTGGAGCACCCCATTGCTGCTTGATCTTGGTCAGAACATCAGTGTTCATCTCCCACTCTTAACTCGCTGCAGATTGGTGGTTGAGGGAGTCGGCAGCCACATTTATGTGACCTGGAATGTGCACAGCTTGAAGCCAGACATTGTGTTGGATAGCCCAATCCCAAATGTGGACAGCTTAGTCCACCAGAGGAGGAGACGTGGTGGCCCCCTGTATGTTAATTTAGAACTTTGCCACGAAATTGTCCGTGCAAATTCGAACCACATTGTTGGCGATAGAGTGTTCAAAAGCCTTGAGCGCCAGAAAAACTGCCAGGAGCTCTAGGTAATTGATATGGGAACGCCTATCTTGGCGAGTCCACAAATCGTACACGTCGAGGTGATGCAGTGTCGCTCCCCACCCCAGAAGGAAGGAGTCTGTAGTAACTTTTATTTGTGGGTGGGGCTCCTGGAAGGAGGTCCACACGAAAAGGTTTCATGCAGGATGGGACTGAAATTATCTCCGAGTCCGAATCCGTAGCCTGGGACCAGCAGCTCCAAAGAGCAAGCTGAGTGTGCCTTGTTTTCAGACGTGCAAGAGGTAGAGCTAAAACGCAAGCGGCCTTTTGGCCCAAGAGTCTCTGGAACCACCAAGCTGCCATGTGGGAGGACTGCAGGAAAACCTGGCACGTGGTTGAGAGGTCTGCAATCCTGTCCTCCATCAGGAGCATTCTGGTACTGACGGTATCCCAACGGAAACGCAGAAAAATCAGGTCTTGAGCAACAATCACACGATCTCTGCCATATCTCCAACAGCCCAAGACGGAAGAGGAGCTGTAGGAGTGACTGAAGATTGGGTGTTGAGGCTTGTGGGCAAGGACTGCGCAGGAGCCAATCGTTTAAGTATGGATAAACATGAACTAACTCCCTGCAGTCGGAGGGATGCTGCAATGACCATCATATTCGTAAAGACACGCGGTGCCGAGCTGAGACCAAACGGTAGCACTCGATACCGAAAGAGTTCCGTTCCCACAATGAACCACAAATATTTTCGAAGCAGTCTCCAGATCAGTATATGCATGTAGGCATCCTGAAGGTCTACCACGCTGAGCCAATCACCCTTCCGGAGAGAGGACATTATCTGGCTGGGCGTAGTCATCTTGAATTTCTCTTGGGGTAGAAAGAGATTGAAGTTGGAGAGGTCGAGGAAGGTGCCCAGGCCAGTCTGGTTGGGTTTGGGCACTGTAAAAGACAGGAGTAATAGCCCTACCCTTGCTCCCACAAGGGAACAGGCTTCACTGCTCTGAGTTCTAGAAGTTTCTGCACCTCAACTCTGAGGGAGGGTGACCCAGTCTGTTACAGAGGAGGGTGAGAGGGTTGGGTAGCGGGGACAGCCAAGCACTGACAAAACCCATCGATCTTCTGAGATGGTCAGCCACACCTCCAGATGAGACAAAACTCGTCCTCCCATCGGAGTCTTGTGTGACAGTTGAAAAACATTTAGATGGTTTATCGGCAGAGATACCATCCGTTGCTGAAGAGGATGTTGACAGAGAAAAACCGGCCACCTTGATTTTGCTGCTTGCGTTGAGGGACACAGTGGGAGCATCTGCCCAGTGCGCACGGTGGTCCTGAAAACCTCTGAACCAAGAGAAGGACTTGGAGACCCCGACCTAGAGTATAAGCTGCCTCAGCTGATGTTTTAGGCAAGGACCAACAATTACTTAGCAGTTTACGTGCTTGTCTTGGTTTTTGTGAGTTCCTCATCAGTGGAGCAGTGGAATAGTTCTTTACCTTCGAAGGGAAGATCAAGCACCTTGTCCTGAACTTCCTTTGAAAACTTTGCAGCATGCAGCCACGCTTGGCGGGAGAGGTCTACTCCAACCATAAGGCCCCCCTCAGCAGAAGTGTCTACATGATGAGCCGCAAACTCCAGTAGGCCCTTAAGCCGCCCTTAAAGTATTCAAGCTTGTCAGAAGGAATACATTCCTAGAACTAAGCAAGCTCCTTCCACATCTTGACATTAGCAGCTGCCAGGATTTGCTTGGTATTAGCCTGACGCAGCTGAAGAGCCTTATTGGAAAAAACGTTTTCCCCCAATGGCGTCAAGAAGCTTGTCTTCCTTGGAAAGGATCTGAGACGCTACCGCGGAGGATGTAGAGGACGGCTTAGACAGGCGCGTAGCTGCTGCCACCACCGATGCAGTCAAGGATATGTCCGCATACACATGCAGCTTGTAGCGAGCGTCAATGTTCTTGTTTAGGTGTTGCCTGGAATGAGGTTTTTCCCAGACCTTACAGGACATCCTTTTGAAGAAAAAGGTCAGTGCACTCCTGAGTCGACAGAGCAAAAGCTCCAGAAAGTACACATGATGAGCCGGGGGATCAGGTATTGGGATGTCTAGCAACATCATCATATCCACAACCCGAGCATGAAAGGCTTGAATAGAGCGGGCCGTCGCTGTCCTGGTACGCTTGATCTTCATCCAGTGCGGCAGGAACAGAATCCTGGTCTGCAGCACGTGGCACCTCAGGCCCAGAGGGCAGAATCAACTGCACAAGAGTCTTTAGTACAGGTGAAAGTGGAGGCAGTGGAAATCGAGGCCCGACTGGAAGTGGTGTAGGAGAAGGCACTACCGGGACCTGCATAGGCATTACCGTCAGGTGGCTTAGGGTACATTTCCTTGAATAAATCCTTATAGTACGCCTTCATTGGATCACAGTGCACAAGCGTCTGAAACATGCCAAAAAAACGCATCCTTAGAAGAAGGCCTATGCGCTGGAGTGGGTAGAGGCCGCTCTGAAGGGGCATACCACCAGGATCGTAAAGCGAATGGTTGCCAGGACTGTCCTCCATCTGGAACCAATTAAACCAAGGGAGCGAGACAGCGTGCAGCAGCAGAGACTGAGCAAGCCAATCCATTGGAGGGCGGAACAGGTTATCCACAAAACGTGGAAAAGGCTGCTCAGCCCCCAAAACAGGCCCCTCGGTACCAGCTGTTGTGAACGTTGGTGTGAGGTAGTCAAAATGGCCACCTTAGACCGCAGGGGGTTGAACCACCATTTTGTTAACGCCTGAGGTGAACTGCATCACAGGGGTCAGTGAGGCTGTAGTCATCACAGAAGTATCAAGGGACTTATGTTCCATTTTAACCTTGTGACAAGGAATCTCGGCAGTGCCGGCATAGCAAATCCAGAGTGTATTTGCTACCCCTTAGAAACTGTGGATGAATTAGGCCACAGTGAGGGAACCACGGCGGAGCCGGTACTCGAAGACAAGGTATTTCAACAGGTTCTTTGCCCCCAAAGCACGTTTGGTTTGAGTGTGGGAAGGCTTAGGGTAACGCCCTGAAGCCCTCGAAGGGGGCCCCTCAATCTTGCTGGTCTTTGATATAGCCCCCAAGACGGGGATCCTTGGGGTTAACCCCAGTACATTTAGTCACCTTAACAATAACCTCTAAACAAGATTCGGTACACTTAGTTCCAGATTTGGAAACCTGAGGAACGATCCCGGTGACAACAGTCCCATAAGTACTGGGCTTAACTTAAGCCCCCAAAAGGCAAACCCTCTGATGAAGATCCGGTCACGGCAGCCCCTTTGCAGGAACCTGGGAGGAAACTCCGGAGTGCCGGTTAGGTCCCTTTCGAGACACCTCAGGGAGATCCCTGGTACCGGAGCCACTTGGGCCCTTTCCGGATCTAGAAGACCCTGGGAAGGAGTCTCCTGGCCAGGGTGCCCTAAAAAGGAACAAACTTACTGGCCTCTTCCTTTTTTCTTCAAAGAACTATTGTAAATGTGGAGGAGGAATCTGCTAGAACACCACCTCCCACCTGACAAGCCGACACTGGAGTGCCCGGATGGAGAGGGAGTCGCAGTAGAAGCACAAGTCCCACCGGTGTTCCGGCCTAAGCACTCCAGGCAGAGAGAGTGGGGATCCGCCCTCATGAAACAACGTTTGCATGAAGAACGGGATACGAATCCCAGAGGCTCCGGCATGGACAGATGAAGACCATGGAACCGTAGCAGGAAAATGAAGGACATGGTATAAAAAGGAAAATATTTCCTAAAATGCAAGTGCGTCCGACCCTGCCAAGAAAAAGACTGAATGGCGATGCAGGGCTGAGGAAGCAGGGCTGCGGTCACATGCGGTGGCCCCGCATAAATTAGACTTTTTGATGCTTTAAAAGTGCTCACAAACCTGGCGATAGAAAAGGACTGAAGGGTGATGCGCGGGGTGGAGCACAGGAGGGCGGGGTTACGGCCGCGTGTGTTACTCTGCGTAAAAAGAGAAGGAGGAAAAATGTTTTCAATGGTTTATGCTTTTTGGAAAAAAGTGCTCCGGTCCCGTCCCAAAGGACAGAATGTCCCACAAGTATGGAGGAAAGGGGACGGGACATAGGAGAACAGAGCGGCAGGCCAAAGCTTGAGCGCCCTCATCCCCCCCTCTGTTCCCCCTCCTCCCCCCAACTTAGTTTGGGCCCGTAGGCCAAGGAGAACTCACGTGAAATAGCCAGTAACCCTCGGGTGGCACAGGGATAAGGAGACAGTTGGCGTGGGGTTTTGAATATGTGGGCAACACCAGCAGAGTGCCTGGAATTCAACAGGGGACTGTTATGCCAGTGGCAAGGCTCTGGCAGCCCCAGGAGCGTGAGGAAGGACCTTTTGGAGGGCAGCGGATATAACAGAGGACAGGCCCACTGGCACAGTGTGGTTCAGCGGCTGTGCGTGAGGTGGGGGCCTCCCAGACACCAAATGACAGGGAATGCACCGGTCGGCTGTGGTAAGGTGCAGATGCACAGAGGATCCTTGTGTGCTGAGGTGTGCTGAGGTAGCACCGGCAAAGCCCCTCGGGCCAACATACACAGTCTAACTCAGAAGGCCTTGCAGAGAGAGGTAACCTGGGTGCCTCCAATCACCAAGACTGGTGATTGGAAGGAGGCGGGCAACAAAGAGTGGGGTGGCATCTGCAAATATAACTGCTCCCAGTGAGAGGAGAGGAGCCTAAGAGTGGCTGAGAGGAGTAGGGAGAGCCCTAACGCAGCACGCAACCAAGCAGCTCACTACTGGAGGGCAAGTGGAGGAGGAGTGAAGATCCCAAAGGTAGGACCACCCCCTTCATAACATGGCGAAGGCAAGAAACCCTTGCAGCTGAGTAAGATGGACCAATTTGCGGTTCCAAACGGTGCTGCTGTACAGCTCACCGCAAAAGGCACTGCCTGCATGGAGAAGCTGGTCCAGGATATCAACAATTCTTAATGACGTCATGGGGGGCATTACCGAATCTCGATCCTGCAAGGACTTGCAGTGACCCTTGAGGTACACAAGCCAGACGTCCAACACCAAATAAGAGAGCCACAGAGACCTATTCCAAAGGTACAGACGAACAAGTCACTTTCTTACCTGGTAACATTCTTTCGATGGGATGGTCCGACGACGTATTCCATATCTATGACGTCTGCGTCCTGCGTCAATGATGTCGATGCGCCGTCCCAGAGGACCTCCTCCGACGGCCGACGTCACCCGATGTGATAAGTAGGATGCACGACGCCCATAGCCTCAGTTATAGTTTTTTCCCAGCACGTGTGCCACCAGATTTCTGCCAGTCAGACACACAAGGCCTTGCGGAACGCAAGCTGCAATCGCAAAAGAAATTCTGCAGCGGGGAAGGCAGGGAGGGAGCGATATGGAATACGTCGTCGGACCATCCCATCAAAAGAACGTAACTTGTTCTTCGAGGGGATTGGGTCCTCTGACGTATTCCATATCGATGACAGACTCCCAAAGCAGTACCAAGCAAGGAGGTGGGAAAGAATTTAGAATACAAATTTAGCATGCCCAATCAAATTGCGGAATAGAGAACTGCCTTGCCAAAGGCCTGATCTTGCCCTCTGATGGAATCGAGGGAGTAGTGACGTACAAAAGTATGTACTGAAGCCCAGGTGGCTGCATCACAGATGTGACGAATAGGAACACCCCTCTGTAGAGCAGTAGACGCAGCCACTCCTCTGGTAGAATGGGCCCACAAGCCAGCCGGAGGGTCCTTACCCACCAAGCAGTAACACTCGGAGATAGCTAAAATAATCCAACAAGACAAAGTCTGTTTCGTCACAGCTTGTCCCAAACGCTTTCCAGCGTAACCAATGAAAAGTTGATCGTCCACTCTGACCCGGGACATGCGGGAAATATAAAAACTCAACGCTCTCAGAGGATCAAGCCTATGGAGCCTCTCCTCTTCCTTACCAGGATGTGGAGGAGGAGAGAACGCCGGAAGAACAACCTTCTGGCTCAAATGAAATTCCGAAACCACCTTTGGAAGAAAAGAAGGGCGAACTCGAAGGACAACCCTGTCCTTATGAAACACAGTGAAGGGTGGCTTAACTGAAAGTGCCTGTAACTCACTCACTCTGCAAGCGGAAGTAACCGCAACCAAAAACATAGTTTTCAGAGTCAACAGCCTCAAAGGGCAAGAATGTAAAGGCTCAAACGGAGCACCCATAAGAAACGGAACAAGGTTCAAATCCCAACCTGGCACCAAAAAAGTTGACGGAGGGAACACATTAGTGAGCCCTTTCAAAAACTGCGAAATTAAAGGAATCTTAAAATAGGAACACTCTTCAGACGAACGCTTAAATATGGACAGCGCCGCCAGGTAACCTTTAATGGTCCCCACTTGCAAGCCCCTGTGGGCCAAAGAAAGCAAAAAATACAAAACCATGGGAATGTCACATTCAAAAGGATCCACATTCTGAACTCTGCACCAGTCGCAGAACTTTCTCCAACGGCAACGGTACAGAGACTTTGTTGCCGGCGGCCTGGCCGAGAGCAACACCTCCATCACGTCTTCAGGGAGATCCCAATCCTTATACCTCAACCTTTCAGAAGCCAAGCGTGAAGATTGAGGGATCTGACCTCTGGATGGAGAACCTGAACCCTCTCCCGTGAGAGCAGATCGTCTCGGTAGGGAAGACGACGTGGAGGGCAGATGGACAAGTCTAGAAGGTCCGGGTACCACGTCCTCCGGGCCCACGCCGGAGCAATGAGGATCATCCGGAACCGAACCTCCATAACCTCTGCAGCACTTGCGAGATGACGGGGACTGGAGGAAACGCGTACAGCAGTGGGAACGACCACTCCACCACAAACGCGTCTCCTAAGGCTCCTTTTGGAGGAAATTCCCGCGAGCAAAACCTTAAGCACTTCCGGTTGACACTGGAGGCGAAGAGATCCACCTGAGAGGTCCCCCAAATGGCGAAGATCTCCAGGAGAATCTCCTGAGCCAGCTCCCACTCGTGAGAGATCGTGCTCTGCCTGCTCAGAGCGTACACCGTCTCGTTGTCGTCTCCGGCCAGATGAACCGCCGAGATCGAAACTTCCTGCTGGAAGTCCGAGAACTCGAGCTGCATCGCCTCCCTGCACAGCGGAAGTGACCCTGCCCCCCCTTTTTGTTGAGGTAATGCATGGCCACCGTGTTGTCTGTTAGAATCAGGACACTCTTTCCGCGCACAGTCGGCAGAAAAGCCTTCAGGGCTAGCCTGACGGCCCTCAGCTCCAACAGACTGATATGGAGTCTGGACTCCGACGGAGACCAACGACCGCTGACTGTCAACTCGTTGGCATGAGCTCCCCATCCCGTGAGGGATGAGTCTGTCACGATCGTCACCTCCGGCCAGGGCAGCCAAAATGGTGCCCCCTTCATCAGATTGCCCTCGACGGCCCACCACAGAAGGTCCCGGGCTACCGAGGACGGCACCTGAACAGGGTCCGACAGCCTGCCGGAGGACTGAGACCACTGGAGCTTGAGTGCCCACTGCAAAGATCTCATCCGCAGACGAGCCTCTGGCACCAGAAGAATGCAGGATGCCATGAGGCCAAGCAGTCTCAAGAATTCGGACGCTGGGAGATTCTGGGCAAGCTGAAACTTGTGCACCATCTGCTGAATGTGAAGAGCCCTCACCTGTGGAGGAAAACACTGCCCCAGGGACGTGTCGAGCACTGCTCCGATGTTCTTTAAATTGAGGGAGAAGCCCAGCCTGTGAAGGGAGTGGCAGGTGACGGACAGATGATCCAGGACTTGCTCGGGAGAGCTCCCCCTGATCAACCAATCGTCCAGGTAGGGGTAGACGTGAATCCCCCCTTTCCTGAGATACGCTGCCACCACCACGAGCTTGGTGAAAACCCTCGGGCGGAGGTCAATCGAACGGCAGGACCCGAAACTGAAAGTGCGAGTCGCCAACCGCGAACCTCAGGTACTTCTTGTGCTTGGGATGGATCGGCACATGGAAGTAAGCATCCTTGAGGTCAAGAGACACCAACCAGTCCTGAAGTTGAAGGGCCTGGAGGACTTGAGAAAGAGTAACCATCTTGAACTTGTCCTTCCTGAGGAGCTTGTTCAAACTGCGCAAGTCCATGATGGGTCTCAATCCCCTGTCTTTCTTCGAAATCAAAAAAATAAGGGGAATACCATCCCTTGTTCCTCTCCGCTACAGGCACCAGTTCTATGGCGCCTTTCTCCAGCAGGGCTTGAATTTCCTGCGCAAGGAGCAGATCCAGACTCTTCAAAGAGAGGTTCCCTGGTAGATTGTCGTGAGGCCTCTGCCGAAAAGGAAGACGGTAGCCGTGGGTTATGATCTCCAGAACTCACACATCCGAAGTAATGGCTTGCCACTCTACAAGATGCTGCGCCAGCCTTCCCCCAACTGGCGAACCATGGGACCTGGCCTCATGACTGAGTGGTAGCGGCTGCGGCGTTGCCTGAGTTCAAAGAGGCAACTGCCCAAGCGGCCTTGGCACCTCGAGTACCTTCGTTTCCACCTCTGGCACTCTTACGATGGCCTCTTTGACTGCTAGCTCCCCTCGCTTTACTGAAGGACGAGTAATAGCGAAAGGAACCACCCCTCCATTGCTGTCCCCTAGGACAAAAGGGCAGAGGTTGGCGAACTGCAGCGCCCAACGACTTCGCTGCAGCTTTGGAGGTCCGCAACCTCTCAAGGCTCTCGTCAGCCTTGCTGCCAAAAAGGTGTTCACCGTCAAAAGACATGTTGAGGAGCCAGGACTGCACATCAGGAGCCAACCCAGACTTCCGCAACCATGCAAACCTGCGCTTTAAGGTGCTCGCCGCCATGGACCGGCTGACAATCCGCCAAGTCCAAACCCGACTGAACGGCCTCACACATAGCATCCTTGCCATCCTGAACCATAGCAAGTAAACCATCCCGTTCGTCCCCTTCGGGAACATGATTGGCCGCTAATGCAACACAGTTCCACAGAGTGTGTGTGAAACGAGACAAGGCACATATGGAATTGGCCGCCTGAAGCGCCATACCCCCCGAAGAAAACACCTTCGCCCAGCCGTCAAGACGTTGGTCGTCCCTATCCGGAGGGATGGTAGGATAGGACGCCTGCTTTGCCGGGGCCGTAGCCGCCTGCACCACCAAACTCTCCGGGGTGGGGTGCCTAGACAAGTAGCAGGGGTCGCTACTGGCTGGACGGTATTTTCGCGACAAAGACTTGCCCACTGCCGGGAGACTCTCCGGAGCAGTCCAAGCCACCGCCACCCTTCTCTGCAGAGCCATATGAAAAGGCAAAACCGGGTCAGTGGGTGGACCGAGATCAAGGATGTCCGTGAGATCATCCTGAACGAACTCCCCTGGGGGAGCTGACCAACCCAAGTACTCGGTAACCCGAGACATAAGGCGCCGATATGAAGAATCGGCATGAGTGCCAGGCTCCGGTCGACAAAACACCTCCGGAGAGGTGTCCAGTCCACTGGCATCATGCAGCGACTGCCTCAGGTCATCAAACTGGCTATGGCCCGAGATAAGGTCATCTGGAACCAGAACCGGAACCAGGCCGCCATCAGAGCCTTCATCACCCTCTGAAATGTACTCCAGGCGCGGAGAGGAAGACCTCTGTGGACCAAAGCAGTGCCGGACCTTAGCCATAGCCTTTCTAGGGGCAAACCCTGTGCCAAGGGGCCCCTCCGACACCACCGCCTCGAAAGGCGTCAAGGGTGCCGAACGAGTCGGCGTCGACAGAAAAGGCGTCAACGTAATCGGCGTCGACGTCAGCTGTAGCGCCGCCAGCATCGACACAGTCCTTGAAGCCGGAGCTCCGAGCGTGTCTCTCGACAACCTAGGCGCCGACGACCCCCTCAGAGGCGGAGCCTCGAGAGAAATCGTCGACTACCTCGGCGCCACAGGCGTCGACGTCTTCTTCGAAGACGGCACAGGATCACGCGGTCTCGAGCGCGTCGAGGACCGGGACCTGGAATGGGCATGGCGAGAACGGCTACCGTTGTCCGAGCAGGACCTCTCCCGCGAGCCACGCCGACCACCCGAGCCCAAAGGCGTACGGGCGGTGTCTCTCGACCGGTGCCGACCGACCCCACTCGGAGGCGCGGACGAACCGGTGCCCTGCGATTCCAGAATCGTTAACATCTGCTTCCCAAAGGAAGGCCATTCCTCCGGTGTCACTTGCATGGAGGGATAAGCGACCCGCCGACGGGCGGAGTCCTCGGAAGAGGACGGGGAAGGCGACCTATGCCGGCGCTTCCTGGAATGCCTCGAAGGGGCGGAGGAGTGGCGAGACCGACTCCTAGAAGGAGACCCACCAGACCTCCGACGACACGGAGAGTCACCCCTCGAGTCATCCGGCGAAAGCCCTGCAGACCTCGACTTCCGGGGCTTAGACACCCGGCCTACCGACGGCTTCTTCTTGCGTTCCCGCAAGGCCTTTGCCGTGAGCGACTGGCAGTCTACTCAGTCGTCCGTATCGTGGGCCTCCCCGAGGCACCAGAGGCAGGCGTCGTGCGAGTCCGTGACCGACATCTTGGACCCACTGTCCCTGCAGTTCTTGAAGCCCGGACGAGGGGTCGAAGATGAGAAAGACATCGCCACGAGCAGGTCTTCACAACAACCGAACAGGTTCAACGAACCGAGAATAGAAAACAGCAAACTCCAACGAGTCGAGGCGTACGAGATTCACGAAGCGAACACGTTCGCGGAAAAAACGGAACTGAGGCTATGGGCGTCATGCGTCCTACTTCTCACATCGGGTGACGTCTGCCGTCGGAGGAGGTCCTCGGGGACGGCGCATCGACGTCATCGACGCAGGAGCCAAAGATTTTCCGAAGCAGCACAGCTGTGGACATTACCTGTCATAGATATGGAATACGTCGGAGGACCCAATCCCCTCGAACAACTATTATGTTTTCTGGAACCTCCAATGTGACTCTGGATGTCTGACTACCAGAGAAGAAAGAAGTAAGTCTGCCCTGCTGCGAACAGATAAATAAGAAGGAAGTAAGTCTGCTTTGTTGCGAGCATATAAATATTTGTGTAATCCTGGGGATTGTTTCTACCAACACAGTAAAGGTGCTACACAGGAGCGCAAGTTTTTTTACTGGTTGAAATTGTATGCACGCTACTGCATCTGCATTTTTTGTAATTTACTGCACGAGTGCTCCAGTCTCGTGTCCTGTGCGCAGCATTGTGAAGCAAGAATACGCATGCGATCTCCCTAGTACCTGTTGAGATTTATACACGTGCTACTGCATATGCATTTTTCGTGTTCCCTGTGCGCATGTACTCTAGTCCTACATCCTGCACGCGGTCACCGTGAAGCAAGGCTAAGCGAGGACTTGCGTTGTTTGAATCCCTGCGCGCACATTTGTCAGGAGTTATTCTACATAGATGAGTCACGCAGGACATAAAGTGGAATTCAGAGGAAAGCACCTAACTGCGTGAGATTACGTGCAGTGGCCATCTTTGGTTACCACAGCAACATATATACAAAACAAAGCTTTCAGTTACGAACTTTAGTGAATTATAATATCAATAAGAATGATTTTGTGTCTTCATTGTGTTCAGTGTGTGCACTCACATAAAAGAAAGTTCTTTGTGTCCCCAGAACAAGCTTATGTGCAACAGACTGATTAAAGCGGAGAACACATTGCAATTGTGATACTTAAGTGTACTATAAAAAGAGACACATCATTGTTTTGTGCATGAACTAACTTTCGAATAAACTTTTAATAAAAGCCACAGATTTCATCACAACAGTAAATATTCAGCTGTTCCTACAATGCAAGGCATTCCCCCTCCACACTATTTTTTGGATACCAAAGGAGAGCCTATGTTACCCTGGAAAAGATGGAAGAAACGTTTTGAGCACTATGTTCTAGCTGCTCATGGTCTTTTAATACATTGTCTGGCTAATTATGGACAAGAACAGTGAGAATTTGCCTGCTTTCTCCGAAGAACAGTCAAAAGGACTCACTGAATACGAGAAATGTGTTAAGATGTTAGATCTGCATTATGAAAAGTCTGAGTATAATACTTGAGCTATATTATTTGGGCAAACGCAAACAAGAATCTGGAGAAACTGTGGAACAATTTATTACTGCCTTGCGAGGTTAAGCAACCTCGTGTGACTTTGGAAACAATTTAGATGAAAGGTTATGAGACCAATTCATGTTAGAATGCCATGATGGAAAGGTGAGGGAGGCATTGTGGTCTAAAGGCAATCCATCTCTGGATGAAGTTTGAGTTGCAAAAGAAGTAGAACATACTACCAAGTGTGTGAGAGAACTTGAAAAGAGGACATAATTTAATGAGAAGAAAAAATAGACATTACAAGTCCAGATGTGTTATTAGTCCAAAGTAAAAATACCACCAAAAAGAAGAAATCTGGAAAGAATATAATGCAGACAATACAAGGAAAGAAAAAAAGTCAACAAGATTCAAGGAGAGGAGATAACTGCAGGACCGCAAAAGATGTTACCAGTGTAATAGTGCAAATCATCTGGCGAGTTGTGAAGATTGTCCTGCAATCAAAGAAATATGCAAAAGATGTAATAGGAAAGGACATCTCACAAAGTACTGCAGGACAAAACAAGAGAACAGAGTGTCTTGATTAACTATGTGATGATATGGAGGAATGTACTTTCTCTATAGAAGACTCCAATATCAATGAGATTGAGGAGGATGGTGCAGATTTAGAAAAAACAATGGAACTGATAGAAATGGTTGGCATAAAAATCAATATGGTTATTGATTCAGGTGCAAAATATACATTATTGCTCAAGGTTCTTTTTGATTAGAATTTTAAGGCTAACATCACATTAAGAGAAGTTGATATTGCCAGACCGGTTGCTTATGGTGGCAGGCGTATTGAACTGGAAGGGTGGTTTTGGTCTGTTCTGAAATTTAAGGATCGAGTAGCAAAAGGAAAGGTCTATGTCTAGAAAAAAGGGAGACTTTCGCTATTTAGTTGGTCACACCAAAGGAGGCTCAAGATAAAGCTTGATCCCAGTGCTGAGGAGTCAGTATATGCTGTGAAGCAAGAAGTACTACCAAAGTCATTTGAACATCATTCTGTATTTCGTGAGGAACTGGGTGCTTTGAAGAACTTTTATCATAGCATTTGGTTGAAGGTTAATGAAGCAGTTCCAGTTGTTCAAAAAGTTAGACCTGTTCCTTTGACTATCAGGTCTGCTGTAAATGAAGAACTGAAGAGGATGATTGAACAGGGAGTGATTGAAAGAGTGAAATCCTCAGAATGGGTTTCACCTTTGGTTATTGTACACAAACCAAATGGGAAACAGATTATGCATAGACCCCATATGTGTGAATAAGTGTGTAGTTCCTTTCAGACATTCTTTGCCGAACATAATGGAAATGTTAGGCATAATAAAGGATGCAAAGGTAATGAGTACGCTTGATCTGAAGTCTGCATACCACCAGATTAAGTTGCATCCCAGTTTTTTAATTTTCTTTTATTGTAATCTCAGTTTAATTCATAAACAACAAACTTTTCATTACATGATTTCATTTACAAAATTGACACATCACGTCCGATTGTCCCCTGCTCATGTTAACTCAATCACATCAATCTTCATCAATTATTGAGAGCTCCAAGAGTGATTTGATTATTTTCAGACAGTATTGAGTCCATGAAGTTGATTAACGCACAAGTCAACTGCGTATTTATTCCAAAAATTACGTAACTCCACCATGCATCTAAGTTATCGTTTTTCGGCGCAAAATCTGCGAGATGCAACGACCTTTAAGCAGAGATCTCAGCACACTCAATTATCAGATGTTTGATTCTACAGCTTTTTTGCAGTATCTGCACGGATTGTCAACGGTTTTCGGATCATGCTTCACCATCAATATTTCTTTGGTCTTGTATAGTTTGAAGTGCAGTCTCAAATTGGTTACGATGGTAACGAGAGGGGTATTTGGACAAATACTTGGGAGTTTCATCAAGTCCATGCAACGCTGTTCCGAAGTCCAACGTGGAGACTAGCTTTTTCCGCTTTTCGTTGTTTAGGATCCAATTCAAACGTCTCCATTTTTTTTGGGCTATTTGAGGCATTTCTAAGATTAGCTCAGTAGTCAGACCTGCGCTGCACATTATGCCTTGAAGTTTCCGTTCCCATTTGCTTATTAAATCAGACGTTTGATCGTTGGTTCTTTTGTGTAGAATTTCATATGGACCAGCTAGCGGGACCATTCTCATTTTACGCCAAGCTGAGATCGACTTCCACAAGACTGTGCCATATAATGAATCTATGCCTAATTCATATGGAATGACAGCTATTGAGGGATTCTGTGGCAGTCGAAGAACTTTGCACCAAAACTTACCCTCAAGTTTACACCAGGTTTCAGCTGGGATGTTCCACCCTGCTTCACTACCAAAGGATACTGCAGGTACTACTTTTTGTAGATACAATGAAAGTACCGGTTTTAATGTAAATTTACTGTATGCAGCATGCAATTTGAGACCTTGCAGGGCAAACATCTGCATTTGTGCATTTAGATCCTTAGTCCACTCCCATTCTCGTATTGAGATGTTGAATAGTACTCCTAGGTAGCATATACAACTTGTTGAGTCTAATGTTTCCTGTTTTATGCTCCAAGTGAAATTTTTATCACGCCGATTCTTTCTAGGACCAAAAGCACATTGGCACTCATTCCGAGGTTGATGCAAAGGGAAAAATAGATGCCGGTAAAGGAATACCGGCATTGACCACCACTACGGCATATTCTGACCAACCAGGCCGCTATTAACGGCATCGTAAAGTACGATGTAGTTAATAGCGGTCTGGTCGCACGCACGCCCCCCACCCTGCCGGCATTAGCGGCATGCCGTAAACCGGAGTAGATCACAAGTGAGGCGGACATGCAAATAACGGCCTCATGAAGCCGAAAAAAGTGCTTACCGGCACGGCGTAAATACCGGCGTTGCCGACATGCCGTAAAAAGCCCTGAGCAGTGTCCCAAACTGCCACAGGTGTACACAATCAGCACAAGTGGAGGCAATGGAGTCAGGCCCAGTACAAAAAGGAGCACATCCACACACCACACCCCCTCCCACACCAAGATGATTCCAATAGTAGTAGCATTACTGGAGCTGGAGGACTTGCTTGCATTGCCACAACATCAACAACAGTCGCCACCAACATCACCACAGAGGAGACGCAGGAGAATGAGGGTGAGACAGGCCCAGCATGCCCCACCAGTGCAGCACCATTACCACTCCGGCATCCCACAATCCCTCGCATCAGAGCCAGTCCATTCAATCTAACCCCTGAGCAGATCCACACCCTGTACCGGCGTGACCGGGACACCATCACCACCCTACTGGACCTGATACATGACGACAATGAGCCTCATAGAAATACGCACCGCCATCCTCCTCTACTGAAGGTAGTGTCTATGGCTCCACTTCCTTGCCATATGCACCTACCAGCACACAATGGGGCACATGCATGGCATATCACAACCCTTATTTTTGCGGATTCTGAACCAAGTGCTGGATGCCCCCCTCAAGCACACAAGGGACTACATATCCCTACCACAGACTCCCCAGGAGCTATTCGATACAAAGGTTGGCTTCCAAGCACTGGCAGGCAGGCCAAATTGTGTAGGTGCCCTTGACTGCACCCACGTGGAGTTGGTGGTCCTGCATGCCATGGAGGTGGTGTATCGCAACCGCAAACAATACCACTCCATCAATGTGCAGATGGTATGCGACGCCAGCTGGATCATCGCACATTGCTGTGCCCGGTATCCCGGATCAACTCATGACTATGCTCCTGTGGAACTCCACGCTACCACGCTTCATGGAGCGACCTGCTGGACGACGTGCCTGGCTGCTTGTTGAGTTGCCTGACTGGGCCATGGCAGTGCATCCGGGTTTTGAGGTGGGTGGATGCATACTCCACCTGGGTGGGAAAGGGAGGGGGGGAGGGATGCATACTCCACCTGGGTGGGTATGGGAGGGGGGGAGGGATGCATACTCCGCCTGGGTGGGAATGTTGTGCACATCACCGAACACTGTGCCCCAAAGCATCACAAATGGTACATGACACCCAAATCCCATAGTGATGAAGTAAGGTCGACACCTATCACTACATGACTAACAGGTAACCAGGCCACATCCCACAACACATGCAACACTCATCAGCGGCCCTCACCCACCGTAAGGGCATCATGCAGTGCATATGCACTATGTTGCTGTCTCCAGCATACCACCACACAGGACAATCATCCCTGGGAGTGCATTGAACTGAACCAACTAGGGATTCCACAGTGTGTCACAGGGTCGGCACACCCATGGGAGTGCTGCCTGTCACCATGGGAATGATCAGCGTAGAATGCCCAATATTGTACAGAACACTGCCAACGCTCCCTAAAAGTAAATCTCACAGAACACAACACATCACTAATTTGACTACGACACTGCTGTATGCATATACGATGCACGTGCAGCAAGATGTCAGTGCACACCATGTATCATCTTGAAGATGCAACCCACACCATTAGTCCATGGCACAGGACAGAGAGGGACCTGAAATGGGGTCAATGCATCCAGGGACATGTGCATGTAGGCACCGATTACCTGCAGGCATGAGAGACTAGTACAGTTGTCCATCATGAATTTGTGAACATTTACCTTCATTTCCCTCTTATGCAGGTGATGGTGGCTAGCCCTTGAAGCTGTGGCTCCTCACCCCTGTCCAAAACCCACAGAACAGGCACGAGGAGGACTACAATCGTTCCCATACCCGTACACGTGTGGTCATTGAGCAGTCCTTTGGCCTGTTGAAGGCACGATTTCGCATGAGAAGGTGGCCAAGGTCACCATGGCATGTGTAATGCTGCACAATATGTGCATCCGCCGGAATGTGCCCCTGCCCCTGACATGGAACTGCTACCACCTGATGACGGGGATGAGGAAGATGTGGCAGGACATCATCACAGTGGCGATGCACAGGAGGGACCTGCCGTGCGCCAGTGATCGCACAATATTTCTGACATACATGTTAGCAGAGGGTGACATAATGGTTTGAAATTGGGCACTGGGTGTGGGGGTACATGTACACTATGCACTGTGATTTATTAAATGACACATGCGCAATGATGAATGTCCACTCTGGTCTTTTTTCACACAACCGGTGTATTGAAATTAACGATACATATATTATTTTAATTATTTTATTGGCCTTTGCAAGCCTTTAAAAGGAAACAAAAGAGAAAAAAAACACACAACAAAAGGTCACATTTTTCCATCTCAAGTACGTAGAGTAATTTCCTCCTCTGTCAGTAAGCTTCTTGAGGCCACCACACCGCCCATTATGCAGCGATGATCTGTGGTTTCCAAACATTTTTCAATCTCGTCTAGGAACAGCGTTAGGGCAAATATAAGTTTTTTGTTCGCTCCGATGTACATCATGTGCCACCACTCTTCAGCGTTCCTCGTAGACAGATCTGCAATCAGTGGTCCAAAAAAATGTGCTTCTTTGCGGTAAGAGTAGGGGGCAAGATAGAACGAGATGTTTGGTTGTTTCCTCATATAGTTCACATAGCCTGCAGTTCACATTCGTCTTGTCCATGCGAGCCCAGTTTTTGGTTCTCTCTTTGGTCTTTAACAAGTTTAAATGGAAGCGCATATATGTTGATCTTCTCTTGTTGTCAGGAAACAGAGCTACCAAGTTTGGGAGTTTGTTGTACGCTCGAGCTTCCCATGGTACGTCTTTCATTAGTTTAGTGGCAGTTCTTTCTTTGGCAGTAAGGATCCAATCCAGTCTCCAGATCTTTTTTTTCCACTAAGTCTGGGTTGTCGCAGAGAGATATGGAATCTGCTTCATACATTGTCAGCAGCTCCTCGCATCTTACACTCCATAAGGATAGTAGACACTCCGGGTTTCCGCTACTTGGGTTGATCAGGATTTGAAATGCGGAGTAACGTTTCTCAAAATGGTTTTCCTGTATAGCACAAGCGTGTTCCAGCAGATACGGGCCTTGATAGAGATCAGCCCTAACTCGCATCGTATACAAGCTGTTGAGGTGTTATTGGGTAAAGAGTTTTCACCCAAAATATGTGTTCTAGGGTTGACCAGAGTTTTTCAACGGTATCGCTCATTGATACCTGGGGGGATGCAAATTGTGTTGGGGTGTGGACAACATCCACTGTGTCATCCTCGATAGTGCCCCAGATGTCATCTTGGCTGTCTTCCACTGTGAGGGGTGCCGTGGCTGCCACCTCCCCAGCCACACTGGACTCCTCCGGACAGGGTGTCGGGCATGTGTCTGCAGGCAGAACAGTGGGGGCTGGGGGTGGTGTGCCCTCCACGGGCCTTGGTGTTGTAGGTGCTGTGTCCCTGCTGCGTCTTGCTTGCTGGGACACAGCGCCCCCTGGCTTGTCCCCTGGATATAGACAGACGGTTGCTGTCCTCTTGGAACCTCTTACTGGGTCTGGCCTGTGCCTGGGTGGTGTCCTGCTCTTCACTGTCATGCTCACTGCCTGTGAGGGTGAAAGAGAGGGACGGCATGAGTTATGTTTGGATAGGCATCATACATACATTGGGACGATTGCACATCCACACAATTGTGGGTAATAGGCATTTGTGTTGGGAAGGGCACGTCATTTCATACATGGGTGGTTAATGCAGCCATATGTCAGTGTCACTCATGTTGGCCAGGTACTGTGCTGTCTGCCATGCTCACAATTTAGGTCATGCACGCTGTGTGCCTCATGGAATTTCCTACTTTGTGTGGTATGTGTCATGTACGTTATGGCCTTGCACCAGGCATCGGCATGTGTCTCACTTGCTTCGGCATACTTTACAGGGAGTGTGTGTGTGGCCGACCATGGTGTCACTCCTTGGACAGACATTGGCATTGACTCAACAGATTTGGCTTAGCAGTTTTTACTTTGGACACTCGCCTCCATCAGCAGATGTCGTGGCGCCACACTCCATCTCTCCTCCACCTTCTATTGATTCCGGGCCAATCATGCTTGCACATGTTTCCTCCCACGGGGTGAGCTTAACGGGAGAACTTGGTCCTCCTCCGGTTCCCAAGGCCTGGGTACGGTTTACCGAGAGAATGTTGCACCCTCTCAGGTGCAGATCATCCCACCGTTTATGGCAATCCTTCACCGTGCGGGGTGTGTTGGCCACCACACTGACCTTCTGGCCAACTAGTGCCCAGATCTCCTTTTTGCGCAACACTGTCTCCCTCCTCAGGTTGCTGCTGAACACTGTCCCTGCATGCTCATGCAAGGTGTCGACGAGCATCTGCAGTTCATCCTTGCTAAATCTCTCCTTTCGGAGGCGGGCAGATCCCTTCGAGTGCTTTAGGCATTCTTGGGTAGTAGGATGTAGTTTTCGGTCGGTCCGCAGTGTCCCAGGGGTCCTGTGTGCTGAGGCTGGCAATGGACTGTTTTGAAAGATGGCCGCCGTGCTCCTTCCCGTTCCTGTGCGATGACACTATTTCCGGCTCTGCAATTTAACGGTGACCGCAAATAGCGGTGTTACCGCTAATGTCGCATTGGACTATGTCGGAGGTGTAATCTGCACCTAGCTAGCTTCATGCTGGTAAGGGCTTTATGGGGTCCTTTTGCAGCATGGCCCTACATCCCTTAGGTGAAGTCGTAATAGCCCTTTATTAGCGGGCTGGTGCCAGCACGGACACGCTATTTGCACCGTGCCGGTAAGGGACGGTACTTAACCTCCAAACTCGGAATGAGGGCCATTGTCTTAGATTTCTTTGTGTTAATTGTCAAATCATTTTTGTCACAGTAGTTTTGTAAGGTGTCGAGTGATCTTTGCAGTCCAATTTGTGTAGTGTCTAACAAGACAATATCGTCTGCGTAAATTAACCACGAGACAACGCTGTCCATTTATCTTCAGGGGAAACGTCCTCAGTTGTTTTAAGGCAATATGGAGATCAGATATGAAAAGTTTGAACAGTAGTGCTGCTAAGCGGCAGCCTTGCTTGCCCCCTCTTTGTATGAATTTCATCAGATAGATCGCCTTGTGCATTTAATCGTACATGGAATGTGGTGTTTGAATGTAACACTATGATAGGCTGTAGCAGCTCTAAAGGGCATGCCCATGAGTGTTGTTTTCCCCATAGTTTGTCGATTTATAGTGTCAAAGAACAAGTTACTTGCCAACTGTAACGTTCTTTCGACTGGATGTTCCTCCCATGTATTCCTCATCTTGTGATAATTCGTTTCGCCAGCTTCGCTGCATCGTAAAAAAAATTCGGCAGAGGGCGCTGTGCTCGAGGCTGTGGCGTCGAATGTCCCTCGACGGGCTCCGTACCGTGTTGACGTCACCGATGGTATAAATGGCTCGAGCCGCGCCCGTTGGCTTCAGTTCTGTTTTTTCGAGGAATTAATTGTGGAAAATCTAGGCATATGTTGTGACTGCTAGGCCCATTGTGAGAGGAAATTGTAAGAAGTATAAACTATACTGCGGGGTAGGTTGGGAGGGGCGATGAGGAATACGTGGGAGGAACATCCAGTCGAAAGAACGTTACAGTTGGTAACTTGTTCTTCGAATGGATTGTGTCCTCCCACGTATCCCTCATCTTGTGATAGACTCCCATAGCAGTGATCAATTTGGAGGCGGGAGTAATAGTTTTAGTTTTCATGTACAGAGTGGAGAACCGCTTTGGCAAATAGACCCTCATTTGAGGATCAGGTATCCAAGCAGTAATGCTTGATAAAAGTATGCATTGATGCCCATGTTGCAGCTGAGCAAATATCTTTTGCCGGGACTCCCCTCTTCAAAGCTGCAGAAGTGGCCATTCCCCTTGTAGAGTGAGCCTGAAGCCCATCCGGTGGGTCTTTCCCTGCTAATCTGTAGCATTCCAATATAGCTAGAATGATCCAGCGAGATATGGTTTGTTTATAAACTGCCAACCCCAATTTACGACCTGTGTAGCCCACAAAAGGTTGGTCGTCTTGGCGTATTTTCGTCATTCTTGCAATGCAAAAGCTGAAGGCCCTTTTAGGGTCCAGCCTATGTAATCTTTCCTCCTCTTTTCCCAGATGAGGAGGAGGATAAAACGTTGGTAAAACAATTTTCTGCGACAAATGGAAGTCGGAAATTACTTTCGGTAAGAAAGATGGTTTGACTTTCAAAACTACTTTGTCTTTATAAAATGTGGTCTATGGAGGTTTACATGAGAGGGCCTGTAGTTCACTAACCCTGCGGGCTGATGTTAATGCTATAAGAAGGACAGTCTTTAGTGTTAGAAGCCTCAATGGACATGAGTGCAGAGGCTCAAAAGGTATACTTGTTAAAAATATAAGAATTAAATTCAAATCCCAAGTTGGAACATGAAATGGTATTGGTGGATATACATTTGTAAGTCCTTTCAGGAACGGTTTTATTAATGGTATTTTAAAGTAAGAAACCTCTTCCGAGGAGCGCTTAAAAATGGAAAGCGCAGCAAGGTATCCTTTGATTGTTTTGATCTGGAGCCCCAGATTTGCTAGATGTAACAGAAAAGAAAGCACCATTGGTGTGCTACATTGAAAAGGGTCCACATCTCTATCCTTGCACCAGTTACTGAATTTATTCCAACGACACCGGTACAAAGATTTTGTTGCTGGCCTTCTGGCCGAAAGCAAAATCTCCATTACGTCATCCGGAAGATCCCAATCCTTGCATCTCAACCTCTCAGAAACCATGCATGAAGTTTGAGTGTGTTGACCTCTGGATGGAGAACCCGACCTTCCTCTTGCGAGAGAAGATCCTCTTTGTGGAAGACGTACTGGAGGGCAGATGGACATGTCCAGAAGGTCCGGGTACCACGTTCTCCTGGCCCAATGCGGGGCAATTAGGATCATGGTTTTCCTGAACCTTCTCAACCTCCTGATTACCTGAGGAATCACGGGGACTGGAGGAAACGCGTACAGCAGGGGAAAATCCCAATCCACTACAAACGTTTCTCCTAGAGCTCCTCTGAGGAAATTCCCTTGAGCAATACTGATCGCACTTTCGGTTCACCGAGGTTGTGAACAGATCCACTTGAGGGGTTCCCCAAAGGGTGAAGATCTCTAAAAGGACTTCCTGAGTGAACTCCCACTCGTGGGAGACTGTGCTCTGCCTGCTCAGAGCGTCTGCCGCCGTGTTCCGCTCTCCGGCTAGGTGAACTGCGATAGAGAGATTACCTATTGCCCAGAACCAGAGCTGCATCACTTCTCTGCACAGAGGTAGTGATCCTTCGCCTCCTCTTTTGTTGAGGTAGTACATGGCCACTGTGATGTCCGTCATTATCAGGACATTCTTTCTTTGTACGGAGGGCAGAAAGGCCTTCAGAGCTAGTCTGAATGCCCTCAGCTCCAACAGGTTGATGTGTAGTTTGGACTCCGATGGAGACCAACGTCCGCTGATTGTCAGATCGTTGGTGTGTACTCCCCACGCCGTGCCAAAAAGACTCTCCCTTGAGGATGTTGTCATTGCAAGCCCACCATGATAGATCCTGAACAACTGTGCTCGGGACTTGCAGAAGAGCTGACATATTCCCTGATAATTGGGACCATTGAGTTCTGAGGGCCCATTGAAGGGATCTCATGCTCAGCCTGGCCTCTGGCACCAGAAAAATGCAGGATTCCATGAGGCCGAGCAACCTGAGAAAATCGAAGGCCGGCAGATGCTGGGATTTTTGAAATTTTGTTACTATCTGCTGTATGTGGAGAGCTCACACCTCGGGCGGCGAGGCTTTGCCCGAGGAAGTGTCCAATACTGCTCCGATAAACTGGAGTTGTTGGGATGGTATCATGTGGGACTTCTTGAAATTGAGGGAGAAGCCCAGTTTGTGGAGGAAGTGGCAGGTGATCAACGGATGTTCTTGAGTTCCGAAGAACGTGCTCCGATCAACCAATCGTCCAGGTAGGGGTAGACGTGAATCCCCCCCTCTCCTGAGACCCGCTGCTACTACTGCCATCAGTTTGGTGAAAACCCTCGGAGCGGAGGTCAGCCCGAATGGCAGAACTCGAAACTGAAAATGAGAACCGCCAACTGCGAACCTCAGGTATTTTCTGTGCTTGGGATGGATAGGCATGAAAATAAGCATCCTGAAGGTCCAATGACACCAACCAGTCTTGGAGTTGGAGAGCCTGAAGGATCTGAGAAAGGGTTACCATTTTGAACTTGTCCTTTCTGAGGAACTTGTTCAATTTTCTTAAGTCCAAGATGGGTCCAGTCCTCCATCTTTCTTCGGGATGAGAAAATAAGGGGAGTACCAACCCTTGTTCCTCTCCGCTACAGGTACACGTTCTATTGCACCTTTCTCTAGCAGGGTTATAACTTCCTGCCAAAAGAGCGGGTCTGGAATTTTGGTAGAGCTGGCTCCCGGTGGATGATCGTGAGGTCTTTTTAGGAAGGGAAGGCAGTAACCTTGGGCTACTGTTTCCAGTGCCCAAGCATCTGAAGCAATGCCTTGCCATTCTTTCAGATGCTGAGAGATTCTGCCTCCCACTGGTGTTTTGTATGATAAGACCTTAGAGAGATTTGGAGGCGGCTGCAGGAGCGGCTGAGGGTGTAGATGCTGTTCCTGAAGATGGCTTTGTCGTTCTTCCTCGTCCACCACGAGTGACATTTCTTTTGCCCCTTTGAAAAGCCCGTCCTCTTTCTCTACTAACCGAAGAGTAGTAACGAAAAGAACGACCCCTCCAGGAAGATGACTCTGAATAGGGTTTCTGAGGCTGTCGCATAGAGGGGCTAAGGGACTTTGGTGCCGCTTTCGAGGTCTGTAGTTTTTCCAGGCTTTCGTCAGCCTTACTACCAAACAGCCTCAAGCCATCAAAGGGCATGTTGAGAAGCCAGGCCTGCACATCTGGTGCAAACCCGACTTCTGCAAACACGCAAATCTTCGTAGCACTGTGCTTGAAGCCATGGACCTGCTAATACTATCAGCAGTATCCAGTCCAGACTGGAGGCATTCCCCCATTGCCTCCTTACCGTCATTGACTATATTCAGGAAGCCTTCCCTTTCCTCGCCTTCTGGAATATGTTCAGCCGCCGCCGAAATACATTCCCACAGGGTATGTGTGAACCTGGCCAGGGTACAGGTGACATCGGTAGATTTCAAGGCCATGCTACTCCCAAGTAAAAACTTTACGAGCCCAGGCATCAACCTTTTTATCCTCCCTGTCCGGAGGTATGGTTGGGTATGCTGCCTGCCTGGATGTAGTAGCTGCCTGAATTACCAAACTTTCTGGAGTAGGGCGTCTACTCAGGTATTCTGGGTCAGAAGTCGAAGTTCTGTACTTTTTTGGGAGATTACGGTCTACTGCAGCAATGCTATCTGGTTTCTCCCAGTTTCTCTCCACTGTTCTTTGTAACGCCCTATGAAAGGGGAGTACCGGATCTTTCCGGGGTCCTCTGACTAATATCTGTCATGTCATCCTGTTCAAACGTAGGGGAAGCTCTTCCCCAACCCATACATTCAATCACCCTACTCATCAGATTTCTGTACCCTGAATCCGCGTGTTCTGCCGGAACAGGTTTAACAAACTAATTCAGGTGATGTATCCACACCACTGGCAGAATGTAAAGTTTCAGACAGGTCTCATGTTTGTCTGAGGATCTACTAACTCCTCTGGAATTTGTCTAGTCCCATATTTTACTCCAAAAGGAGTGACCTCTTCTTCCTCTGAACCAGATTCCTCAAAAATCGAAGACATGGACTTAAAGTCTGTTCTTGGTAAAGGTGTAAACCTTCTCTCTTTCTCCTCGTAAGTTGTCGATGAAATCAGTGTTTTCTTCGATGTAACCTTCGAAGAAGTCGAAGGAACCTTCGACACACTCGACGAAGCCTTCGACAGAGGCGTCGACGATGACATAGGCTTGGACATCGGAGCCGTCGGCGCTGATGAAGTTGCACCCGACTGACAATTTTTGTTTTTTTATGAGGGATCGGAGAGATACTCGATTCTCGAGCGTTTCTCAACGACTTGTCGACTCGAGACTTATGGGTACTACTCGGTTTGATCGTTGTAGTTTCCGACTTCCCTGCGTCGTCCAGAGGAGCAACCGGGGTCTGGTCTTTCTGTGTTTTTTTTCTAGGGGGTCAAGGCCGCATTCTCGAATACCTGCAACATTTTCTCCTAATGCTCTCCCATTTAGTTGGGGAATCCGATCTAGTTGGGCATCGAACCAATTCCGTTGACGAATCGGACGATGACGACCGAGATCTAGGTCTCCTCTTGAGCTTTTTTGAGGAAGACGAAGATCGCCTCGACCTACTACGAGATCGGGATCTCTTCGAGTGCCTTTTACAGCGTTACGATTCTTTAGAGTCGGATGATTTTTTATGTTTTTTTGATAAGGCTTTCGAAGAGCCCTTAGACGCCTCCCGCCCCACCACCAACTTACTTTTCCTCTCACGGAGGGCCTTCTCTGTCATAGATTGACAAGAGCCACAGTCGCCTGTTCGGTGGTCTGAGCCCAGACACCATAAACAGATTCGATGGGGATTGGTAATGGACATCTTCGATCCGCAATCATTACACATCTTAAACCCCGTCTTGGGTGTCGAAGCGGTCGAAGAAGACGACATTTTCGATAGAAAATCCTGAAGCGCGCTGTTCACGAGTTGCGAAGCAATCGGAAAAACGGAACTCAAGCCAACAGGCACGGCTCGAGCCATTTATACCATTGGTGACGTCGACACGGTACGGAGCCCGTCGAGGGACATTCGACGCCACAGCCTCGAGCACAGCGCCCTCTGCCAAATTTTCTTCCGATGCAGCAAAGCTGGCGAAACAAATCATCACAAGATGAGGAATACGTGGGAGGACACAATCCATTCGAAAGCCTGTTTTGAGTCTATAAAAGCAAGAAATAGTTTATCGCTCTTCATGGTTTCCAGTTTTATTACATTGAGAAGAATCAAGTTCAGCTCTGCGCCTACTCCTTTAGTGAAACCTGTATGACGCTCAATCACAATTGCTTGTTCTGCCCAGTCTGCAAGTTTTCTTTGAAGGAAGGCAGCGAATATCTTCCCTATTGTATCAAGGAGGGGGATAGGACGGTAATTTGTCGGATCATTGCGATCAGCCTTCTTAAATACAGGTACAACAATTGCTTTTCTCCATGAATCAGGTAGGATCTTACTCACTGCAATCTTTCCAAACAGGGCAGAAATAAACTTGGCCCATAATGAGCTGTTTTAAGCATTACGTTAGAAATGCCGTCTGGACTGGCTGCTCTAGAGTTGTTCAGTTTTTGAATCGCCCATTCTACGTCCTCAGGGATTTCAACAATATGCCATTAAACATTTACTGAATAATCGCATATTACGCTCAGATCACTCTATGTCGAATACGGCTGAATAATGGGTGACCCATCTTGCACAATTTACTCCATTTGCCATTTCATAGGCTGATTTTACTTTGGCTGTATTAATTATTTCCCATAGCAGTCTGCTATCCTTGCGTATAATAAGCTGTAGCATCTTTTCCGCTTGCTCCTGGTCCCGCATGGTGTTGAATGATTTAAGCCAGTTTCGATATTGGCAGCGCCATTTTTTTCATTTGGACAGCACAGTTTATTCCTTGACTTCTTTTTAGATTTCTCAGATGTCTTTGCAGTGATTGCTTTGCTCGACTTACAGCTACACTATAGGGGTGTTTGTTGGATGCGTTTCCACTCTTATAGCTCATTTTCCCAACTTTGAACTGCATCAATAACGGACTGTAGTTTATGATAGCCGCCAAACAGTTTGCTGCAACATATTTTTCTCTTAGCATGCACAATTGATTTGCATTTATTCTTATCCTAGTTGCAGAGCTGTTGGTAGTTATGTGTCCACTATATTTGTCGTTGGAACTGCTCTTCATTGTCCCCCGTCTAGTTGCATCCTAGTTCCAGAAATCTAATGACTTTTATTACTACAGAGGGGTTATTCCAATGTAAGAGAATGCCTTTTGGTCTCGCTACTGCTGCTGCTGTCTTTCAAAGAGTGACGTATCAGTTATTCCATCACATGCCGGGTGTGTTATGCTTTCAGGATGATGTTTTAGTGTATGGAAAGGATCAAGCAGAACATGAAAGTTCAGAAAGTTTTAGATATTTTTAAGGAAGCAGGTTTGACTCTTAGCAAGGACACATGTAAGTTTAACAAGTCCAGTTTACAGTATCTAGGTCATGAGATCTCTGACAGAGGCATCAGGCCAAAGGTTGAATTAGTACATTCCATTATTAGTTTTCCCACTCCTCCTGTAAAGAGAAATTTGTGTACTTTTTAGGTATGGCAGAGTATTACGCTACATTTATTCCAGATTTGGCTAGCAAGACATTCAATATGAGGAAATTAGTAAAGACGAATGTAAAGTTTGAGTGGACAGAACAGTGGGAGTGCAAATTTGAAAACATTAAGATGAGACTGAACAATGCCCCCACTTTAAGGTTGTTTAATCCTAACAAGAAATGTTTTATTACAACTGATGCCAGTAATTATGGTTTGGGGGCAGTGTTGTCGCAAGCTGAAGGGTGTGTGGAATATCCCATTGCATTTGTATCAAGAGTGTTGAGGGAAGCAGAATACAATTATTCCACGATTGAGAGGGAGTTTTTGGATATAAACTGGGCCATGCAAAAATGTTGCACATTTATTTGGGGTACCAAATTCGTTGTGAGATCAGACCACAAACCTCAGAAATTCTCATGACAAAGGGGTTAGATAAAGTTTCTTCTAGGATTAGGAAATGGGTGGCAGGATTACATGAGTATAAATGGGAAGTGGAGTATGTGCCAGGTGTCAAGAACAAGTCTGCTGATTGTCAAGATTAACCAATGTAATTGATGACAATTGCGATGACGACCAAGTTTTGAGTATTAATCAGGAAGTAGTCTCAGAAGAGGAATGGTCACAAGCCATGTTGTCTGATGAAGTATTAGAGAATGTTAAAGGGCAGCTAGTGAATGGTGTAAAGAGTAATGAGATTAGGAAAGGAGAGATTCCTGAGGCTGTCACACACATTTTTGATGAATTACATGTCAAGAATAATTTGGTCATGAGAGGTGACAAAGTGTATCCACCTGTAGGAGTGAGGGAAATGTTTTTACAGTTGGCACAGTAAGGTCAGCAAGGGGTGACAAAGACCAAGAAACTTGTTAGGCAGGACTTTTGGTGGCCTGGCATGCATTTGCAGGTGGAGAGGCTGATAAGAGAATGTTGTATGTGTGAAGACTCAGCTAAAGGGTATGTGTCTAGACAAGAACCAATGACCATAGTGTCTATACAGAGTATACCATGGGAACGTGTAGGATTAGATATTGTAGGTCCTGTGAGAAGTGAAGGGAATTTCACATATGGCATTGTAGTTATTGACATGTTATCAAGGTGGGTCGAGATCAAATGGTGTTCAAAAGATATCATTTCATTTTTGGACTTTGTTTTTAAAAGAGAAGGTTATCCTACTACCATCATTACAAATAATGGTGTACAACTGGTTTCTGAGGAGATGGAATTGTTTCTCAGAGAGAATGGTGTTGAACATAAAACAAGCTCCATATATCATCCCCAAACCAATGAGGTTGTGGAGAGATTTAATAAAGTTATCAAAACCAGAATAAGAGGGACCTTAGCATGAAAGGGTGATTGGAAAAAAGCAGTGTTGTTGCCCATAGGTTCACCCCACATAGCACCACAGGTATATCACCTTTTGAGATGCTGAGGGGTAGGAAACTCAATACAAGGGTTTGTCCTTTGTGGTTGGGGAGAGCGTGTTTTAAGGACGTTTATCTCAAAAGTGTTGAGGAGAAGATATTGCATAGACAGAAGAAGAATAAAAGTCATTTTGATGCCAGGAAGGCTGTGAAAGTGTGTGATATAAGAGTGGGAGATTGGGTGTGCATTAAACTTCCTCAAGTGTCCACTGCTGGATATTCTAAATGGTCAAAACCTACACAACTGGTAGAAAGATATCATAGTTCTGTGAAAGTGATGGATGGTAGGCTCTGGAATGTCAACAGGGTTTGTAAGACATACAATCTAAAGTCCAGGGACCCTGCGTCAAAGGATGGGACTGAATTCTGAAAAGAGGAAAGAGTATGGAAAAGTGACTGGAATGCAGGAGAGTGTGGTAAAATGGGTCATACGTAATTGTGTAAAACCTGCATATCTTATAGATTATGAGAGTTAAATTTGTTCTAAATGGTATAGGATTCCGTTGGATGTTTATTTTATATTTGTGCAATGTTGTTTTCTTTGCATGTATGGTTAGAGATTACTATTATTGTTGCAATAGAGGTGTGTAATATCTTTTGTATATCTTATTGTTCTGTTTTGCTGTGTACTTTACTGTACATTCTTGTATCATGTTCTGTGTTCCATTACTTACATTAGGTGACAGTGGAATGTGGAACATGGAATTTAGATGGTAAAATGCTTAGTAGGAATGTTAGCCACTCATTATCTGTTATGTTGTTGGCAGAGCCGGTGGGCCTAATATTGCACTTAATAAAAAACAATTACTTTCCTTGAATGGTGTATGTGCCCATCATTTCATGTTCACAAATAATAAGTCAGGAAGTGGTAGCTGTGTGGGAATGCTCCCTTCCCTACATTTTGAGCACGGGACAAGGTGGGAGTTCTGAGCACAGCACACGCTCAAGCTTTCCCGGCATGAGAGGACAGTTCTGCTTCAGGTATCAGGGCCGTCGGTGGTTAAGTCTCTTTTCTACAAAAAGTCTTGGACCTCGGCTCCAAAATAATGTTCCTTGCAAATGTATACGTTGGGTGAGGACTCTTCACCCCTGGATTCCCCTCTTCCAGGTTTGGATCCTAAAACAGTTCCCATTGATATCAGGACCGTCCGGGTGTAATTTTGATGCTTCCAAGGGCCTGATAGGTTCCAAAAATAATTTTAAAAAATGTTCCTTTCAGATTACACTTGAGGGGGATAATTCTTGACCCCTGGGTCCCCCTTGTCTGGGCTCCGACCTCTATCGAATATAAACCTCCCCCTCCTGTCAGGTTCACTCTGGCTTATTTTCAAAAAGAACTTCTCGATTGCCTTTATGTGTGGTTGGGTGATTGCTTCTCACCCCTGGATCTCCAACTTCTGGGTTCAGATCCTTCTGAAACGCTTGCCTCCCATCTGTCTGGTTCACTGACTTATGCAAAGATCGTTCCTCCTTGGTGTTCACAAATGTCTTTTTAAACGGTTTACCGTGGACCTCCCTCTGCAGGGTTCACTTTTGCCAACACACCGTTTCTTGGGACTTTAGACTTTGTCACTCTTTATTGAAGCTCAGGTCAACTGCCTGCACAAAAATAACACATACTATCTGCGTTTACTAAGAGCTATTAGACCATTCATTAATGAAGTAAACACTGCTACCATTGCGAGAGCAATTATATTGTCACACTTAGATTACGGAAACGCCTTGTTGCTGGGAGCCACCAAGAGAGCTACAAAGGTGTCAAGTAATGCAAAATGACGCAGTCCGCTTAGTTAAGAGGATTAAACACAGAGATCATATCGGCAGGAAGAAAGGAGCTACATTGGCTCAGAATAGAGGATAGAGTCAAGTTTAAGGCCATGGAGATAGTCCATAGATGCCTCTTTTGAGAGGCGCTGCGCTATTCTAAAAAAACAATTCTCACTGTACGTGCCCTGGTGATGCTTAAGATCAGCAGACGCAAGTCTCTTGAATATACCCGCCGTTAAGTTGGCATCAGGACAAGGCAGATCCTTTCCGGTCAAGGCCGCAAATTATTGGAACAAACTACCTGCTGCCCTGAGACAAGATGGAAACTATCTCAGTTTCAGGAAAACACTGAAAACTTTCCTATTCCAATAATTCCTCAATGAACCAAGGTAACTCTCAGGAACCAGCCAGGGCACCGAGACTTTGGATAGGTTTTCAATCTGTGAATTTTGCATCACTGGTTTCTCCGCGCCCTGATGCCTGTGGGGTTATGGCGCATTACAAGCACATAAACAGACATATTGGCATCCCTCCTTCGGGTTCACTCTTGCCACTTCCCATTTCCTTTTGCTTTCTCTTGATGCAGGATTCACTTTTCTTGCTTTGTCATCAGTTTGCCAGTCCAAGACTTTCGACTGTACAGTGATTTAACTAGACCCCTGTATGACCACTTTGACCTTTTGGCCTTCTGGTATCAGTAGTTTCAATCAACCTGGGAATGCGCGGAGTGTCTCGAGTGAGCACACATGTGGTGCCGACTCCATCTGCAGCTGGTCTTCCCTTAACAATTTACAGTTCTTTGAACTTTTCTCAATGTACCACTTTGCACCTTTCATTCACACAGTTCGCTTTCTTATCAGTTCTCCCCTCGACTCACCGGTTGTGATGAACTGCTTGGCTTGCCTTGTATCTGGAGTCAAGGCAGGTACCACAGTAGCAGGCGTTTCCCTCAGTCCTGCTCATCAGCGTAGGCACGCTCTTTGTACCATTGACATCTGCTGCAACACACTTGAGCTATTGTCCACATTCTTAGGATTCATACTGCGGAGGTCTTGCAGGTCTGGGTCGGAATGAGCAAGGATGCTTCTTTCCTAGTCAGCCTGTCGATATTCGCCGCCTTTCTCCTCCTCTTGAACTGCCAGTCCTGGATAGCTGTTTCGTCATGTGGTCTGCACCTTGCTCGTATTGTGCTCCACCTTTTATCCCATGGGGAAGGGAAAGGACCACCAGGTGTGTGTGATACTGGTCAATTGCCTGACTTTGCCTGACCCTGGTATTGGGACATGCCGGGTAAACCACTCTGGTGTTTGTAAGTGTTTTAAAAGGGGGAACGGGGGGGTAGAGTGTTTGTATGTCAGGAAAAAGGTGTTACGAGAAGGGGGATACCGTGTCTCGCACGTTGGTGTCCCACTTTCACTCCCGGAAGATCCCCTATCCAGGTGATCTTCCCTCACTAGTCCACCCCCAGGAACTGGATCCAATATCGATGGCTGTGTCCTGGCCACTTGGATGACAGACCCGCTGTTCTGCTCACCTGGTATCCACGGGGACAGCACCCAGCCCTGATTGGATGATTTGCACTCTCGAACCCTCTCCTGGTCCCTTGGTAAGGCCTCTGGTTAAAGATGGGTCTTAATATTGTAAAAGGTGGATTCTCAGTCCTGCTCCTCGTGGCAAGGGCGCATAGATGTGGGGGGCGAGCAGCGACCAAGTTACTTCACTGGTGCAAGCCCCCCTGTGGGTATCCAGGCCTGCTGCGACTCCGTAGGTTTGCTGCTTTACAATCTTTATTTACAGTTCTTATGTTCCTCTTAGTTCGAATAATGTCTTGCCTCTTTCCTTTTAGATATGGAAAGGTATTTTGGTGTTGTCATGCAGTTTGAAGATGAGCATGGGCCGGTAGGTGAAAGCGCGGTGTGCGTGATGCTGTCTGGTGAGGAATGCGCGATGCGCGGTTCTGTTTCGCCTTTTATATTGCTAACCTGTGTCTTTACTCTCCTTGCAAGTTGTGATGTTCCTCGCCGAGCGCCGTAATGTTCCAGCAATGATACTGACTAGGAGATGACTACCCAGGTAAGAATTGTGGGGCTTTCTTCATTTGGGAGGAAACATGAGTAAACGCTTACTAATGCTGTCTTTCTTTCTCCTCCTTACAGGTTATGGTATTCCAGGATGCATGCAGTGCCGGATGATGGAGTTCGTACCTTCAGGGGAGTGGAACTGAAGTCAGCGATGGATTGAAGACAGGATACTGTTCCAGATAAGTTTTGTAGTATTCTTTCTCTCTCTGCAGGTCCTTGGTTTCAGGTAAACTGGCATCAAAGAACTGGACACGGTGAGCGTTGTGCTGCCCACAGCAGAATAACGCAAAGCATTTTCTGCTGTTTGGGTGCGGTTTAAATAGTCTCACATAAAGTAGTCCAGGTAAAATAATCCCAGGCCTGCCACACCCAAAGTAGTCCAGGTAAAGTAGTCCCAAGCCTGCCACACCCAAAACACTAGACTGCATAGCTCAGTTCCTTGTAACTAAGCTGTGTGTGTGCCTCCATGTTGGCTGAACACCGCAAGTTAAATAGTCCCAAGTAAATAGTCCCATTCTTATGTTGGTCTACATCATGGTTATGAACCTGGCGCCAAAGGCGCCAGGACTGACTCCGAGAGTCTTGGATGAGGTTTTAAGGCCTTTGACCTGGCCCTAACTGGAAGGCTGACTTGCAAGTGAGGGCCAGGGGCAAGGGTCATGACAGTTGGGGAGAAGTGTAGGGTGCGGGAGTTTATGATGTTTTTGTCGTCATTCTTATTGTTTTTTTGGTTTCACATTGTTTGGTTGGGGCAGGAGGATACGGGCGCAGATGGCTGGGTGGGGACCCCCATGTGGGATAGCACTTATGTCAATGCATGTGCCCCATTTGTGGGAGGAGGCACATGCGCATATTGGTTGGTAGCCGACTAACTCAGCCACTGAGGGGAAATGCGCATCCACTGGAGCTCCTCAAGATGGGTCCCTTGATGGGAATTGGGAGAACCTGGGGGGAGTAGGAGAGAGGGTCACTGTTTTAGATATATACAACAGTTGCTTGCGGTAAGAAACCAATTCCCGGTCTTGAGCGAGATTCCCACAGTGTTCTCAATTGGAGGCAATACTACTCTCTGTGCGACTTCAGACAAAGGTCACGCCAACGTTATATCAAGTATTATCCGCATATGGGGTTCAGGAACGGTCTTGCCTCAGAAAGCTGGGAGTGGGATATTGGCTCAATTTAGTCCAAAAAGGGGGTGGAGGCGCTGATGTTCCCTCAGGAGATTAGTATATCAGCCAGGCTTCGCCTTATACAGTATAAAATCTAGAACAGGGTATATTACTCTTGCACCAGGCTGTACGAGGGGGGTGGGCTGATAATGATTGCCGTTTACGGTGTGGGAGGCAGCGGTGCACATTTTATCACACCCTTTGGGGTTGCCCACGGGCCCAAATACTGTGGGGGAAATGCATATGCAAACTGTCAAACGTGTTAAATGTGGAGGTTCCTGGGGACCCGAAATGTGTAATACTAGAAATGTGGCAGGGGGCGGGGCTTTCAAAATACGAAAAGACATTCCTGGCAGTCGCCCTGGGACTAATAAAGAAGGGAATAGTTTCTTACCTGTAACTCCATTTCTCCAGCATTGGTATCTTTCATGGATTCACATGCTTAGAATATTCCCCGTCGTCAGACTGAGACCCTCGGTACACATATATAGCCTTTTCCTATAGGAAAAAACTTCAGACACTTTTTTGTCCTATCTATGTCCTTTTAGGACCCAGCTACGCATGCTCCGTAGGCCGTCCCAGTATAAGAGGCCCGCCCCCGCAGCTCCCCTTCAGATTTCGGCCCCTCCAAAGTAGGAAGGGTTACATTTATCAAGCAAATACATTGCACTCCGGGGAGGCTGGCGGGCGCATGTGAATCCATGAAATATACCAATGCTGGAGAAATGGAGTTACAGGTAAGAAACTATTCCCTTCTCCAGCATTGGATCTTTCATGGATTCACATGGTTAGAATAGATTGTATAGCAGTAACACCTGAAAACGGCGGTGAGACTAATGTAATATACCCTCACCATAATACACAATGCACATGTACAGCAGGAATATGTTTACTCATATAACCTTACCCACATAAAGTATACGGTCATAAAAAGGTAGAAAAACAGACTCTCCACAGCGTGTAGCTTACCTTACTGAAACAGATGACGCAGGACAGCTCTTCCCATCTGCACCTCGTCCGCATGCTGCCTGGCAAGGCAGTAGTGGCGGGTAAACGTGCGGGGCACTGACCATGCCGCAGCCTGGCATATGTCTGTTAGCGGAATTCCTGCCCATAATGCTGCTGAGGAGGACGTTGATCTTGTAGAATGGGCTCTAGGATGCCCTTGCAGCGGCCTTCCGGCCTTGGAGTGGCAAAACGCAATCGTCGATGAGACCCATCGAGCCAATCCTTGTTTAGAGATTGCTTTTCCCCTCGTCGACGGACCATATGCGATGAACTGTTGTCGAGTAGACCCGAGTTCCTGTGTACGATGTAGGTAAAATTTCAGAGCCCTCTTAACGTCCAAGGTATGAAGAGCTTTTTCTGCTGCTGATGATGATGATGATGGGGTCGCGAAGAAAGTAGGGAGAACAATGGACGAGTGTTTGTGATACACTGTCGGAACTTTTGGGATGAACGTAGGATTAGTTGCCAGGACCAACTTGTCCTTAAAGAATCTTAAGTATGGCTGGTCTACGACCAGCGCTTGCAGTTCCGAGATTCTCCTAGCTGATGTGATAGCAATTAAGAATGCCAACTTCCACTATATGAATTTCATGTCCGACGTGGCCATAGGCTCAAAGGGCGGTTTCATTAAGCCTGCCAACACTGTGTTGAGACTCCAAGTTGGAGGGAAACGTTTTACCGGGGGAAAAGTTCAAAATAAACCCCTCATGAAGTGTTTCACAAGTCTGTCGCTGAATAGACGACTGTCTCTTCCTCGTGAACCTCGAGATGGCCGCCAGGTACACCTTTATCGATGTGAAGGATAAACCCCTCTCCGCCAAGAGAAGCAGGTAAGGTAGAACTTGTTCTGGCGTCACCGTCAACGGTTGTAGGTCTTGCTGTCCTCGACACCATTCAAAGAACCTCTGCCACTTATCGGTGTAAGATTTGTTGGTAGAAGGGGCTCAAACCGCCTGCAGAATTTTTTGACAATCCTCCGAAACGTCTAAAGCACCGAACTCCGAAAAGTAAGGAGCCAGGCCCAGGATAGTCGGTTCGGGACTCTCGGAAACGCTATTGGATGTTCCAGCGACAGGTGAAGCAGGTCGGAGAACCACGTTTACCGCGGACAGTACGGTGCCACTAGAATTACCCGGCAACTGTATCTGCGTATCCACTGTACTGTCCTCCGTATGAGGGGGAACGGAAGAAAAGCATAAAGGAACATGTCCTTCCATGGGAAGGAGAATGCCTCCCCCATGGAACCCTCCTGAGGCCATCTGCTTGCGAATTGCTCGCATTTCTTGTTGTCCTTGGTTGCGAAAGCGTCCAGAGGGGGGTGACCGCATTTCTCGAACACTTTCATAAGCTGAACTGTGTCCATTTCCCATTCGTGTATCTGGGCCATGCTTCTGCTGAGGGAATCTGCTTGCGAATTCCTCACTCCCGGGAGATGGTGATCCACGATGGAAATCTCGTGCTTTAATGCCCAATGCCATGTTTTCTGGGCCTCTATGGAAAGAGTTCTTGATCGCGTCCCACCTTGTTTTCTTAAATAAAACATGGCCGTCGTATTGTCGGTCAGTACTACTTGCGATCCCTTGATGTGTGGTAGGAATGCCTTCAAGGCCCATCGTGCTGCTCTGAGCTCTAACACATTTATGTGTAGGAGTGACTCCGTTGGAGACCAGCGACCTTGCGTTTGAAGAGTACCCATGTGAGCTCCCCATCCGGTTAGGGACGCATTCGTGACTATGGTTCGCTGAAACTCCGGTTCCTGTAGGGGTACACCGTTGTTCAGATTGTGGAAACTCTGCCACCACTGAAGGGTCTGAAGCAGCTTGTCGTCGTCGATGGTTATCTTGTCTGACCACGATCCGTGGGCCTGTGTCCATCGGTCCGCGAGGAATTCCTGGACTGGCCTCATGAATAGGCGACAGTTTGCCACCAGATGGATGCAGGATGCCATGGCCCGTAGGACCGAAACGTATTTCCTCACTGAGAGCCTGGTGGTTTGTCGTAGTCGGCTCGCCAGCTGATTGAGTTTTGAGGTTCTGTCGAGAAAAGGCTTCACTAGCCCTAACTGGGTCTCGAACTGTGCCCCCAGGAACACCAACGTTCTCGATGGCCGCAGAGAGGATTTTTGCAAATCCCAGCTGTTGTAGAAGCTGCATGGTGGCTTGCAAACTTGTGTTGGTCGACGCTGGGGAGGATCCCCTTACCAGCCAGTCGTCGAGGTATGGGTATCCTTAGCCAGGCCGCTACTGGGGCCAGGCATTTTGTGAACGTTCTGGGGGGAGGTCTTGAGCCCAAAGGGAAGAACCGTGAACTGGTAGTGAGTCCGCCCTATTACAAATCTCAGGCATTTCCTGTGTTTCCATCACATTGGAATATGGAAGTAGGCGTCCTGTAAAATCCAGGGACGCTAGAAAATCCCCTTCTTCAACGGCGAGGATCACTTCTTACACTTCTTGATGCCATCCTGCTCAACCGTCTCCGTGATAACCTGGGTATCACTGGTCAGGCTCTGGCATGGCTGACCTCTTTCCTTTCCGGTCGACCCTCCCAGGTCCAAATGGGCTCCTTCCTCTCCGACATCTTTTTCTCCACCTGTGGTGTCCCCCAGGGATCCAACCTCTCTCCCTGGCTTTTCAACCAGTATCTGGCACTCCTTGCCCACCGCATCGCCGCTCTCTGCCCCTACTTCCAGTGCTATGCGGACGATACCCAGCTCATTTTCAGGCTACCCTCGGCCTCCTCCTCTCCTTCCCTCATCTCCGACTGTCTGTCTGCTATCCAGGAATGGTGTGCCGCCAATGACCTCTGCCCTAACGCCAGTAAGACCGAGATTCTACTCATCGGCACACCCACTCCCTCCTTCCCTGCAGCTCTCTGGCCGGCCTCCCTTGGCCCTCTTCCTGCCCCTACCTGCAAGGCTAAAAACCTCGGGGTCATCTTCGACTCCACACTCTCCTTCTCTCCTCATATATCTGACGTCTCTAAGAAGTCACACTACCAGCTGCACCTCCTCAGAGGTATTCTTCCCTTCCTCTCCTTCCCCCAGAAGCTCAGTGTCTCCCGAGCCCTGGTTCTCTCAAGGCTGGACTACTGTAACAGCCTCTATCTTAATCTGCCTGCCTCCACTCTCCGCCCTCTGCAACTTATCCAGAACAGAACTGCGAGACTTGTCCTTGGCCTCAAGCCCAGGGACCGTATCTCTCCAGGACTGAAATCTCTTCACTGGCTCCCAGTGGCTGCGAGGATTAAGTTCAAAACCCTCTGCATTGTCCACAAGGCCTTCTGGGGCCTGGGGCCTAAATACCTTCAACTCTCTCTTCCTAAATATCTTCCTTCACGAGCCCTTCGCTCATCCGTCTCCAACTCCCTCATGGTCAGCCGCTTCTTGAAGCAACGAGCTGGGGGTAGATCTCTCTCCGCAGCAGGGGCCTCCCTCTGGAACAGCCTTCCTGCCTCCCTGAAACTTGAGGAGAACCATCTCCGGTTCCGGAAGCACCTCAAAACCTTCCTCTTCGCTTCTGCCTTCTCTCTCCCTCTCCCCTGCTAAACCTGCTTAACTCCCCACTGAATTTCTGCACTAAACCTGCATCTGGGCCACTCTCAGCGACCTCGGTCAGGGCCCAGCCACTCTCCACTTGCACTGCCTCCCTGGCTCCCCCTGCACTGTGGGACTGTCACTGTATCCCTACAGCCCCCCTCCCAGCACTTGCACTGCACTTACCTCGCACTTGCCACCAGCTGGCCCTTTTATTTATTATTTATTATTTTTTTACGCTACTTACCTTGTACTGCACTTTCTCCGCCCACCTCCCCCCCAGCACTTTCTCCTTTTCCCCTTACCTCTGCACTTGCGCGATCTGAATGACACCTGGCCTAGTAGGATCGTTTGTCTGTCTTCCCCTTGTTTCCCTCCCTCCCTGCCTCGTCGCGCCTTGAAACACTTGTGTATAGGCGCGTTACAAATACCATATCATATCATATCAGCGTGAGCATTTTGAATTTCAGGCTCTTTAAAGACTTGTTGAGATCGCGTAAGTCGTTCGGCTTTTTTACGACGAAGTATCTTGACTCCTTGACCTCTCTGTGATGATGGAACTAATTCTATCACGCCCTTTGCTAACATGAGTGTTACCTCTTGTTGCAGTATCCTCAGATGGGAATGAGCGGTGGGTTGTGCTGGAATTGTAGAGAGTGCCCGTTCCTTATAGTGTCCAGCACCCATTGATCCGTCGTTCCCATTCGTCGACATATGCCGACACTCTTCCCCCCCAGAACGGTGTGTTGTCTGTCACTGCTGATCTTTATTTTGCTTGTCTCTCGACGACGACTGATAGGATGGTCTCTTCCTGGACGTCTGGAAGTTCCGGCGTCGGTTTGCCGTTTGGGAAGCACGCCTGTATCCCTGGGAGGGGTAAGCCAACCTACCAAAGGATCGGTCTCCAGACGCAGAGAATCTGGAATTACCTGAAGCCCCTCTAAAGGGACGAAAAGACTTGTAGCTTCGGCCACTCTGTAGGGCACCCAATGAACGTGCCATGTCCGAGTCCTCTTTCATTCCCTTTAGGGCCTCGTCTACCTTCTCTCCGAATAGAAGGTCTCCCTCAAAGGGCATATCTAATACTTTGTATTGTACCTCTGGTCTGAAGTAGGTACACTTAAGCCATGACTGTCGTTGTAATACGACCCCATTATTGACTTGCTTGAAGCCTGACTCAGCGAGGTCCACCGCAATGTTTATTGCGTGATTGGAGGCTTCCTCACCCTCTCGGACAAGTAACATCGCTGCATTCCTATGCTCTTCCGGAAGATGATCCAGCAACGACGCTAGCCTGTGCCACATTTCTCTGTCTTATCTGGCTACAATAGCCAGAGAGTTTTCGGCCTTTACTGTGGTTGCTCCCACGGATAGCACTTTTTTGCCAAAGGCATCCTGGCGTCTTGCTTCGTTTTCAGGCGGAGTCGTGCACTTGTGCTGGGCCTTCGCCTTCCTCGCCGCTGCCGCCGACACCACCGATTCTGGCATTGGTTGGGAGGATAAACACTTGGGGGTAGACTCTGGAGCCTTAAACTTTTTCTCGAGGCGTCCTTTCACTGCTGGCTCCGAAAAGGGGTGACGCATTGTCTGCAACCCCTCCTTCCACACGAGGTCTAGTATTGGTATTGAGAACACAGACCTCCTTCTCTTACCCATGTGGTCGAACAAAAAACAGTCCTTTTTCTGTTCTTCCTGGGACAAACCAAATTCCTTAAACGCCTTCTCCATCATAGAATGGAATGATGCAATGTCGTCCGGAGGCGACTGGTGAGCTGGGCTTCTTGGGGTTTCTAACTCCACCTCTGACTCCCAGGTTGGATCCCTGGAGGGGGATGATCAGATATCCGACATGGCTCCCCTGTCAGACTCCGAATCTGGCAGCTCACCTTCCTCTTGCGGTGCCAGTGCTGAGATTGGCGTGTGGAAGTGCGTCAGTGGACGGGACGGGCCCGGCTCGTCGACGGGTGTCTGTGGCAGGTTTACCTGAGGTAGTCTCTGGTCCAACGACTGTACCAAAGACTGAAGCGTGGACAGAATTTCCAACGACAAAACAGATTGAGGATTGAGAAGAGGAGCAGATACCGGTATACCGGATCCCCTCGTCGACGACTTGTCAACCACTCGTAGCCCGAGGTCTGCCGGGCCAGCTATTCTCCCACTCTCGTCCTCCCCCGAGGACAGCGACACAGCCTGTTCTTGCAGTAAAGTATCCGGGGGGATCGGATCAAAAACTTCAGGCCTCCAGGCTTCCTGTAGAACCCCTGTTGACGAGGCCACCGTCGCAGTCGTTGTCGGTGGGACGGTGGATACCACATGCGTCAGTTGCAGGGTGGAGGCCGATGACTGGACCGCCGTAGACGACGTTGACTTAGCAGGTGGTTTAGGCGGTCCCGCCTTTTCCACACTTGGCCTGCCTTTACTCGACTCTCGACTCAAAGTCGATCTATGGTGATCGCCCGAGGAGGATTTCAGCCTTTCCTTGTCATGCTTTCTTGATGAAGATGATGATTCTTTCGACGAGGATTCTCTAGCTGAATGACTCCGAGATGACTCTTTTTCCGTCGGTCGAGATTTCTTCGCCGGTGGTTCCGACGAGGCAGCGCAGTGTGATGTTTTCGCCGATTGTGTGGAGCCTACCTCCGAAGGGGGGTATGCCCCCGCTCCATCATTCAGCCATGCCACCAGCCGTCGATTTCGGTCTTTGAGGGTCTTTTGAGAAAACCCTTTGCATATGTCGCAGTTATCAGCCAAATTATGAGGGTGGAGGCAGTATATACAATCCATATGTCCGTCCCCCTCGTAAACTTTTTTCAAGCTGCACGTCGCGCACGGACGGAACAGCGCTTTTCCTGACACGGAGGAAAAATTTTCCTCGAAGTCCAAATCCAGGTACACAACCTTGTACAAAATTGTAAGACGACGCGAGGAGATCCCACTACTTTGGAGACGGTTGAAATCTGAAGGGGAGCCGCGGGGGCGGGCCTCTTATACTGGGACGGCCTACGGAGCATGTGTAGGCGGGTCCTAAAAGGACGTAGATAGGACACAAAAGTGTCGGAAGTTTTTTCCTATAGGAAAAGGCTATATATGTGTACCGAGGGTCCCAGTCTGACAACGGGGAATATTCTAAGCATGTGAATCCCTGAAAGATCCAATGCTGGAGAAAGTGATTGCTTTGTTGCGGGGGCTCGCCCGATGGAAGGCTGGGATTGGACACGTGTATGGCCCTGGAAAGATGAGTGTATAACGCCAAAGGTTGCCCTGCAAAGTTTATGAAGGTATGGGGGACTTAGAGGGGGGCAGTGGGTAGATGGGGATATTGAACTGGTACAGGTGTTGGTAAAGTTACATCTGATGTCTTTGCCTGACTCCCGCAGCGTGCCCGGTAATTTATTTTCTTCAACTTGTTTGTGCCGCTATGTCAAGCAATGATGATTATGTTCAGTATGTTCAATGTTCTTTATTTTATCTCGATGAAATAATAAAAATTGTCAAAAAAAGGGGGGGAAGGAGACTCGCTAATCAGGATGTAGATCTTATGTCGCTCCAAGAAACTATTTTGGAAACTCATTTGGAATAGGCTAATGAATGGCTCCACCGGTTTAAAACAAACGAGGGATGCAACATTGATTAATAAGAAAACATCTTTTACTAAAAACACACCCATAACTTTTGTTTTCAGTCTATGCCCCAATAATCTCAAATCAAGCTTTTTTGAAACTCTTTTCCCAATGATCACCCCTATTACCGCGGGAGAACTACTCATGGGAGGGAATTTTAATACTGTGGCAGATCCAATTAAAGACACTGGTCAAACGCGCCCCCAACCCTCACACACTCCTGGCGGTACCACCACCCACATGACAACAATGACACGTTTTACTCATACGTCCATAATAATTACTCCGGGATAGACATGCTCTTCTCCACCTTATCCACAGCCGATTCAACTCAAGAGGCAAGCACTGGAAATAGGATCCACTCAGACAATGCCGTTGCTACCCTATACATCTCCATGGACCAGGAACAAGTGCTCCAATTGGCACTTTAATGATGCACTACTAAGGGACCCTGTCCTAAACAAGGAAATAAATAAACATATCGCTCTCTTTGGCATCACAATGGGAAGTCTACAAAATGGTACTTATGGTTGAATGAATCAAACTAGCTGCCACAAAGCGTAAACTATTACACTTCCAGACAGCCGAGCTGGAAGCCCAAATTACAGGAACATAACCAAACAGGGACGCAGTATCGCAGGATACGTATAGGGTAGAGGTGGCGGGGGCTCTTGGGCACCGTTTACTGATGAAGCAACAAAAACCTTGCTATGAACCAAGCAATATTACTATACTAAACGTAATCAGGCCAACAAGGTACTGATCTTTAAACTGCGGCGGTTGGGGACAGGAAATCATACCGTGGCTAAAGGACCCTCAAAGCTAAAGATTATTTCAGACTACTAGGCTTACCCGTTTACAGCTGAAAACCTAAACACTGAACAGCACAATCTTATCTCAATCCGTTGTCACTACCCACTCTGGCGGAAGATGACAGGGGGCTCTTAGAAAGTCCCACTGAAGCAGAGGTCTTACAAGCTATACAATCAATGCCCTTAGGTAAAGCCCCAGGACCGGATGGCTTTTTGATAGCCTCCTATTTAAAATTCCATGCCCTTCTATCAGGACCAATAACACGCCTCTTTAATCATTTCTTAACAAGAAGCGTAATCCAGCCAATGACTGGTCCTACCCACACTCTCCTACTTATACCCGGTGGACATACTATGGATTGTTCATCGTAACGCACCATAGCTATACTCAACTAGGACACCTGCATATATTTCAAAATTGTAGCCAACCTCGCTGGCCCACTGTTTACATGATTGACCGAGGACCAATTTGGATTTACTATCAACCGCCAAACCCATGATGATATTCAGAGAATGATCAACGCAGTTGATTGGTGTAAGAAAGAGAAAAACACCCCTAGCCCTACTGATGCTAGATGCAATTAAAGCTTTTGATAGAATAAGCTGGACATATCTATCCAAGTTTTTGGCTGCTTTTGTTTACAGAACGAATTGTATAAAATGTACACTTGCAAATTTGAACCAACCCAATAAATCAATTAGAATTAACTAGAGACTATTCGATCTAATCCCCATTTACAGAGTAAAATGTCAAGACTGTCCCTTATTCTGATTATTTCCTTTATATCTTGACCCTTTCACTAGCAAATAAATTAGACAATCCACAAATCACAGTGATGAGCACTGGCCAGACTACTCGCAAACCTGCCCTATTCGCTAAATGTATACGGTTTACGACAAATTCTAGATGTACACTGCCAAGAATAATACAAGAATTAGCCTGCTTTAGTCTGGTTATGCTATCAAATGCTCAAAATCCTCAGTTCTTAATATATCAGCACCTACTACTACCATACAGCACTTGGCATGATCATTCCCCCTTCAAATGTGAGGCTGAGAGGATAAAATACCTTGGTATCTTCCTTACGCTTTCCCACAACAACCTTTTCCAGGAACCATTCCAAGATATTGACCACTGGAAAAAAGCTGCGATCTCATTGATTTGACAGATGCATAGCAGTTCAAATGAATCTACTTCCACGGTTTTGTTATGTTTCCCAAACACTTCCGGTAAGGATACTAGTAAAGACACGCAGAAAGCTGCAGTTAAAAAAAGAAAAAAAATGGGATTTCATATGGTAGGGGACACCTTGTCAGGTATCTAGGAAAATCCTAACCCGCACTAAACAGCAGAGCAGAATAGCAATGACAAACATACATAACTATCTGACTGTGGCACAGACTGAGGATATTTGACTATTCAAACACGCAGCTACATTAAAGATTAAAGGAATTTGAACATTTAGATCTGGCTGCCCCCTTAGTCTCCCTTCCATGGCTACCACCCAATAGTTGCCTGCCAAAACACATCATGCAAATCTCAACCCTAACACGTTTATCTGACTGGGACATGGTGGTACACAAATTCAAACTCTACTTACCCCTCGTCCGCCATGCTTGCCTTCAAAAACCCTGACTTTAGACCAGGATTAGGAACTCATGATTTTACTAGATGGAGAGAAGGTCTAAAGTGCCAAGCCAATTGTATGAAGATGGGATCCCCTAACATTTGAACAATGCAAAGCAGCATTCACCTTCCATGTACCGGAACGATTTCAGTACATACAACCACAACACTGGATATCCCAACTGGCCATTAGAAATGGCGGCAGTACAGACCTAACACCCTTTGAAAAATAGATATCCTTCAACCTCTCTGTACATATGATTTCTAACATATATAAGATACTATCAGGGGAGGGTGCGGCACGTCCTTTAAAATAAAGGGTGTCCTATTCCGCTTACCTCTTGGGAAAACGTATGGAGAAGAGCAGCCAGTCAGTATGCATCAGGATTGCAGAAAATTCATACAAATTTCTCCATCATTGGTACCTTACCCCAGACAAATTGCACAAAATGTACCCAGAGATCTCCTTCTGCTGGAGATAGTGTGGGAGATCATTATCTGGTTCAAAGAATTGTTGGTATCCATAAAGCTGGGCTGGTAAGTCAACACCAGACTGCTTGTGGCACAACCTATTTTATTAGCCAGTAGTCTATGTGTACTTATATTCCATGCCCCAATGGATAGCTATTAAAATCTAGTGAAGACACCTTATCAGATCAGTGGTAGACTAATCCGTGTTCTTAGTCCCCAGTGATCGAATATTAGACATTACCTTTACTCCAGTCTGTTTCGTCGTGACGCTCGTGTAGTACTCAGAACTTCAGATGGAACTTCGGAGTAATACAAAGGGTGTTTACGAGTACTGCAGGAATTTCTCAGTGTGCCCAGCAGACAACATAAAGCACGGAATCACGTGGGGAGATGGAATACTGACAGTCTGCTGAGTAATTCCAATACCGTATGCAATTGAATACAAATCTAGATGGGGATTTCTGCACGGTCATGCAGGGCCACGGTTGCAGTCTCTAATCTAATAAAATTACTGCTATGTGAAATAATCACATACATGAGGGCACAAACAGAAGACTAGTGAGTATTTACATAACTTTTTAATGAAGACTGTCCTGATGAAAGTGGGAGCAAGCGTGTACCAATGAAAGCGGTAGATGAAACAGACTGGAGTAAAGGTAAAGTCTGGTATCTGTACACACAGACTATTGGCTAATAAAATAGGTTTTGCCACAAGCAGTCGGATGTAGCCTTATCAGCTCCGCTTACGTAGAATTGGATGTATACTTGGGACAGAGAAAGTATTTTATTGTTAGGTGAATAAAGTAATTTACTACTATAAGGTGTGTGAGAATACTTTAACAAATCCCACGGGAGAAGTAGAATACACCATCCAGAGTCGGTGAGCCCACCCAGAGGGAAGTGGGGACGCCAGGGCGTATTGGCAGCCAGGCGAACACCAAAGAACAAGTTACTTCTTACCTTGTAACGTTCTTTCGACGGGATGTTCCTCCGACGTATTCCTCATCTTAGATATCTCCTTCCAGCTCTGCTGGCCTCAGAACATTTTTTCTCTAGAGGGCGCTGCGCGTCGACGTCCTCCGAGTCGATGTCCCTCGACAGCCGCCGTATCGACGTCGACGTCATCCTGCCTATAAAGGCCGCGCGCAGCGTCCGTTGCTCAGTTCGGTTTTGTAGCCCACAATAATACTTTCTGGACTAGACTAATCACCCTGAAGGACCGTAAGCTGCAACAACAAGGGAAGTAGAACTGCGGGGATGGATGGGAGGGTCGATGAGGAATACGTCGGAGGAACATCCCGTCGAAAGAACGTTACAAGGTAAGAAGTAACTTGTTCTTCGAAGGGATTGTGTCCTCCGACGTATTCCTCATCTTAGATAGGCCCCCATAGCAGTATTCTATTATTGGAGGAGGGAGTACTGACTTCACGCTGGCTTCTTTTGATGAATAGAATGCAGTACAGCCCTTCCAAACCTAGTCTCTTGACTGGAGGAGGAATCCAAATTGCAAAATCGTGTAAAGGTATGGGCAGACGACCATGTAGCGGCCGCACAGATGTCTTTAATCGGCACGCCTCTTTTGAGGGCCGATGAAGCTGCAATACCTCTGGTCGAATGAGCCCTAAGGTTTTGAGGGGGCTCTTTCCCTGCCAGTTTATAACATTCCAGAATGGCTAGAATGATCCATCTGGAAATGGTCTGCTCAGTTATTGGTAACCCCAGCTTGTGACCTGTGTAACCTACAAACAGCTGGTCTGCCTGTCTTATCCTGGCTAGTCTACTGATGTAAAAACTTAAAGCCCTTCTAGGGTCTAGCCAGTGTAACCTCTCTTCCTCTTTCCCCGGGTGAGGAGGAGGATAGAAAGATGGTAGGGTAATCTTCTGAGTGATATGGAATTCAGAAACCACCTTTGGGAGGAAATTAGGCTTCACTTGCAGGACAACTTTGTCTTTGTGAAATATTGTGTGAGGGGGTTTACAAGAAATAGCTTGTAATTCGCTCACCCTTCTAGCAGTTGTAAGTGCCATTAATGAAACAGTTTTAAGGGTAAGGAATCTTAACGAACAAGAATGGAGTGGATCGAAAGGTGTGCCCATCAGAAAAGTTAGTACTAAGTTTAAATCCCATAGGGGAACTTGGAATGGTCTTGGGGGATAAACATTGGTTAACCCCTTTAGAAACTGTATTACCAAGGGTAACTTGAAATAGGATGGTTATTCCACAGTGCGCTTAAAGATGGATAACGCTGCGAGATAGCCCTTAATGGTGCCAACTTGAAGGCCTGAATTCGCCAAATATAGAAGGAAGGACAAAACCATTGGTGTACCACATGAAAAAGGGTCGATATTCTGTTCTCTACACCAGCTGCAAAATCTGTTCCAACGGCAGCGGTATAAAGACTTTGTTGCTGGCCTCCTTGTCGAAAGCAACACCTCCATAACATCATCAGGGAGGTCCCAATCCTTGTACCTCAGCCTTTCAGAAGCCAAGCGTGAAGGTTGAGGGTTTTGATGTCTGGATGGAGAACCTGACCTCCCTTCTGTGAGAGTAGGTTCTCTCTGAGTGGAAGTCAAATTGGAGGGCAGATGGACAAGTCTAGAAGGTCCGGGTACCACTTTCTCCTGGCCCAATCTGGGGCAATTAGGATCATGGTTCTCCGGAATCTTCTCAACCTCCTGATCATTTGAGGAATGACAGGGACCGGTGGGAACGCGTACAGAAGCGGAAACTCCCACTCCACTATGAACGCGTCTCCCAGAGCTCCTCTCGGGGGAAATTCCCTTGAGCAGAACAGATCGCATTTCCTGTTGACGCTGGTGGCGAACAGATCCACCTGAGGGGTTCCCCAAAGGGCGAAGATCTCTTGAAGGACTTCCTGAGCTAGTTCCCACTCGTGGGAGACTGTGCTCTGCCTGCTCAGAGCGTCCGCTGTCAAGTTCTTCTCTCCGGCTAGGTGAACTGCCGATAGAAAGATTCCTTCTTGGATTGCCCAAAAACAGAGTTGCATCGCCTCTCTGCACAGGGGTAGTGATCCTACGCCTCCTCTTTTGTTGAGGTAATGCATTGCCACTGTGTTGTCCGTCATTATCAGTACGTTTTTCCCTTGTACAGATGGCAGGAACGCCTTCAGCGCAAGTCTGATGGCTCTCAGCTCTAACAGGTTGATATGTAGTCTGGACTCCGATGGAGACCAACGACCGCTGATGGTCAAGTCGTTGGCGTGGGCTCTCCACCCCGTGAGTGAGGCATCCGTGACTACTGTTATCTCCGGCCAGGGTTGCCAAAAATGTTCTCCTTTCAGAATGTTCTCCTGACAGGCCCACCACTGAAGGTCTCGAGCCACCCTGTCGGGAACCTGAAGAAGATCTGTCATTCTCCCTGAGAATTGTGACCACTGAGTCCTCAGTGCCCACTGGAGGGATCTCATTCTCAGGCGAGCCTCTGACACTAGGAAAATGCAGGATGCCATGAGGCCTAGCAACCTCAAAAAGTCGAAGGCTGGGAGACGTTGGGCTTCTTGGAACTTGGTAACCATCTGTAGAATATCTTGAGCCCTCACCTCTGGTGGCGAGGCTTTTCCCAGGAAAGTGTCCAGGATCGCTCCTATGAACTGGAGTCTCTGTGATGGTATTATTTGTGACTTCTTTTAATTGAGGGAGAAGCCCAGTCTGTGAAGGGAGTGGCACACGTGATTTAGCTGGATCTGAGCTTGTTCTGAAGAGACAGCCCTGATCAACCAATCGTCCAGGTAGGGGTAGACGTGAATCCCTTTCCCTCCTTAGACTTGCCGCCACTACCGACATTAACTTGGTGAAGACCCTCGGGGCGGAGGTCAGCCCAAATGGCAGCACTCGAAATTGATAGTGAGAGTTGCCAATTGCGAACCTCAGGTATTTCCTATGTTTGAGATGGATAGGCACATGGAAATAAGCATCCTGAAGGTCCAGAGATACCAACCAGTCCTGGAACTGAAGGGCCTGGAGGATCTGAGAAAGAGTGACCATCATGAATTTGTCTTTCCTGAGGAATTTGTTCAATTCTCGCAAGTCCAAGATGGGTCTCAGTCCTCCGTCTTTCTTTGGAATGAGAAAATAAGGAGAGTACCAGCCCTTGTTCCTCTCCACTACAGGTACCGGTTCTATGGCACCTTTCTCTAGCAGGTCCAAAATTTCCTGCAAGAGGAGCAGATCTGGAGCTTTCTGAGAGCTGATCCCCGGTGGATGACCGTGAGGTATGCGTAGGAGAGGCAGGCAGTAACCTTGGGCAACTGGTTCCAATGCCCAAGCATCTGACGTGATAGCCTGCCATTCCGCCAGATGTTGAGTCAACCTGCCTCCTACAGGTGTCCTGTGAGGGAAGTCCTCAGAGTGGTTTTGGGGCGGCTGATGCAGATGCCGATGGTAAAGAGGCACCTGCTGTTGCTGCGGCTTTTGAATATCTACCCCGTCCACCTCGGGTAGTTCTTCTTTGTCCCCTTTGAGCCGGTCGTCCTCTACCTCTTCCGAATGCGGAGTAGAAGCGAAAGGACTTGCCCCTCGCAGAGGTTCCTGTGGGACGAAAAGGTGTCTGACGGATTGCAGCGCCTAGGGATTTTGCTGCTGCTTTTGAAGTTTGCAGTTTCTCTAAACTGTCATCCGCCTTTTTCCCGAACAAAGAAGAGCCATCGAATGGCATGTTCAAGAGCCTGGCTTGCACACCAGGGGCAAAACCAGACTTTCTCAACCAAGCAAATCTCCTGGTTGTTGTACTTGCCGCCATTGCTCTGCTGATACTGTCAGCCGAATCAATGCCCGTCTGGAGGGATTCGCACTTAGCGTCTTTACCGTCCTGTATGATATTCAGGAACGCCTCCCTTTCTTCTCCCTCTGGGATGCAGTCAGCCGCTGTAGAAGCACACTCCCAAAGTGTATGGTTGAATCTAGCAAGGGTGCAAGTGGCATTAACAGATTTTAACGCCATGCTACATGCCGAAAAAAACTTTCTTTGCCATAGCATCATATTTTTTATCGTCCCTGTCCTGTGGGACGGTAGGATAAGGCGTCTTGACATCGGTAGAAGATGCTGCCTGTACCACCAGACTTTCTGGGGATGGGTGTTTTGACAAAAACTCCGGGTCTGTAGAGGATACCCTGTATTTTGTAGACAGTTTTTTATTTACTGCCGGGATGACATCTGGGGTTTCCCAGTTCGTCATAATCTTCCTCTGAAGAGCTTTATGAAAAGGCACCACAGGATCCTCCTGTGGGCCTTTGTCAAGAATATATCATCTTGTTGGAAAGATTGTGAAGGTGCAGACCACCCCATAAACTCTGTGATCCTGGCCATTAAGGCTCTATAGGGGGTTTCAGCATGCTCCCCCGGGTCTGGCCTAGCAAACTCCACCTCAGGGGAAGTGTCTAACCCACTTGCCTCATGTAAGGAATCATGAAGATTCTTTAACCTGCGTTCTTCAGAGGAAAATTCCTCTCTAATTGGGGTTACAGGTCCCTTCAACTCAAATGTGTCTTCCTGTTCAGACAATTCACCCTCTTCCATAATTGAGGACATAGTTTTCAATTGTTCTGAACTCATAAAGGGTGTAAATCCCATTTCCAAGGCAGAGGGTGCCGAACTTGTCATAATCGGCCTCGAAAACGTCGATGTCGTTGACGTCAAAGGCTTCGAGCGTGGCGTCGAAAACAAAGGTGGAGGCCTCGATGACATCGACAGAATTGGGATTCTACTCGACAATCTCGAAGCCATCGTCATCGAGGACCTGGGGATAGTCACTGGGTGTGTCGTGACCGTGACTTTTCTTGGCGTCGACGCCGGTGTCGAAGCTGGCGTCGAGTCGACAGACCCGTGTGTCGAAGGTCCCTTCGACAACGGCGAAGACACCGACCTCGGCGTCGACGGAACCTTCGTCGACGGAACCTTCGAGGAAGGTTTGGAGGTCATCGTCCTACTCGAGGGTTCGAGAGGCGCTCAAGAGGTTTCCTTCGCCGGGTACTGCGACTCGCGGCGTTTTTGAACTTTGGGTCTTTCGACCAGAGCATCGCTCTCGGCAGTCTTCGAGAGGGTCGAGGCCGCTTTCTCGAAGACGCTCATCATATTTTTGCAGAATTCCTCCCATTCAGCCCGGGAACTATGTTTCGTGGGGCAAGGGATTCTCTTTGGCGAAACAGAGGAAGAGGAAGACGGAGAAGGGGATCTTCGACGTCTCCTCTTCGAGTGCTTCGATCTCGAGGAGTGATGGGACCCACTCCGAGACCTTGAGCGCGAATGGTGATGAGGAGACGAATGTCTCGACTTTGTCGACGAAGAAGAAGCTTTAAAAGTCTTACCTTTCTCCAGCTTCCCCCTACGCTCCTTCAGGGCCTTAGCTGTCATGGACATACAGTCCTCGCACTCCGAACAATGGTGTTCAGCTCCCAAACACCACAGACAAACTCTGTGAAGGTCAGTCAGCGACATCTTTTTCCCACAATCTCGGCATTTATTGAAGCCGGATCGAGGAGTTGTCTGTTCCGACGAAGAAGCCATCGAGTATGGATCAAATAACTCGAGGTAAATAGGTTTAACCTGACAAAACTGAGCAACGGTATTCCGAAGCACTGAGTAAGCGTGGAAAAACGGAACTGAGCAACGGACGCTGCGCGTGGCCTTTATAGGCAGGATGACGTCGATACGGCGGCTGTCGAGGGACATCGACTCGGAGGACGTCGACGCGCAGCGCCCTCTAGAGAAAAAAATTTCTGAGGCCAGCAGAGCTGGAAGGAGATATCTAAGATGAGGAATACGTCGGAGGACACAATCCCTTCGAATGAGTATTTATGAAGCATGAGAGAGAAAGAGCAAGAGAATGTTTACAGAACGGAAGGAAAACACAAGACTTTCCAGTTTGTGAATGTAAGCGATATACATGAAAAAGCAGAAACAAAAGACCATACATTTTGGAGAAGTCCATCTGAGAAAGGTCCTGGCAAAGAAGTCTACCAGGCAAATTGCAAGTGTAAGGAGGAATATATATATAGCCGTAATCGTATTTCTGATTCTTAGATTCACATGCTGTGCATAGGCCGACATCTAGTGGAAGCTGCAGAGTATTACAGTTGTTTTCGAAACACGAAAAGTGACGTCGACAGGGCGTGCCAGTAATACTATCCCTAGTATGACGTCCACTGTACCCATGATCCCTCGCGCATTGAGATCCCTCAGATTGTTATTTTTCTGACATGAGGTGTAGCGTGAGTACAGTTGAATCCAAGCAGATACGTATCAGATAAGCTCATAAGCATCCATGCGCCTTCTCTCCGAGGGGAGAATGGATGGGTCGCATGTGAATATAAGCAGATACAAGAATCAGAAATAAGATTACAGTGACTAATGTATCCGCTTTCAGGCTAGTGGAATCTGCTTAGATCACATGCTGTGCATAGATTAGCGAGCAGTGTTAGAAGAAGGTGGTGCAATGTGAGAAGGTTCATGGGCGAACAGATGTCTTAGAACTGCAAGTCCCAACTGTGTATCTGTCTTGGAATGCGTGTCAATGGAGGAATGCTCAGTGAAAGTGTGTATTGAGCTCCATGTAGCTATTTTGCAAATGCTGTCTAAAGAGACATTTGCAATAAAATCCAGCATGGCTCCTGTACTCCTTGTGGAGTGATCCCTGGGCGTAAAAGGCATTGTCTTGTTTATAGGGAATAGCACAATTGTATACATCCGACTATCCACCTGGAGATGGCATTTTTTGAAATATGATCACCTTCTCTGCCTGGCGCTATGGAGACAGTTCTGTCTTTCTTAGCGGTCTGGTCTTGTCTACATAGTAGAGGACTGCTCTCCTCACATCTAGTGTGTGGAGTTTAACCTCAGCTGAGCTGGTGGGTTCCTGAAAGAAAGCCGGTAGCTCAATGGACTGGTTTACGTGTAGTTTTTAGATGAATTTAGGGGAGAACCATGGGCGAGTACATAATATCAGTATGTCCTTGTGTACAACAAAGAAAGGGTCCTGCACTGACAATGCTTGTATTTCACTAACTCTTCTTAAGGAAGTTACAGCCACTAAAAGGCTGTTTTGTAAGTCAGGTGTTTGAGACTAGATTTATGCATCGGCTTGAAAGGGGAGCCCATGGGCTTATCAAGTACAACATTGATATCCCAACCTGGCGGCGGGTTTGAAATTGGAGGGTGGAGTCTCTAACTCCTTCCATAAATGCCTTGATGACGGGTACCTTCCACCAAAAGACTTTACTGTGGGAAGTGGTATATGCTGACAAAGCCGCAAGGTGGACCTTTAAGGAGTTGAATCCTAACCCTGCATCTAGAAAGTGGAACATATATCTGACATTACATATATATACACTTGCTAGATCCCTCATCCTAACAAAAATAGACTATTGTAACATTCTACTGCTAGGCACCTCAAAACAAAACTTAACCAAACTCCAACTCCTACAAAATAAAGCCCTTAGAGCAGCATTAAGAGAAGAAAACATACCACACAACACAGAAGAGATGCACACTGACTCCCAGTGCATGCAAGAATCCTCCACAAAACACTTAACACCACCTACAAATGCTTATCTGACACTGCTCCCACTTATCTCAATTGCTGCATTGTACGCAAAGCCTTGGGTAGAACTTTCAGATCCAATGCCATTACTCGGCTGCACATCCCACGCTTCACTACTATAAGAGCAGGTAATGCCAGCTTCCCCATTGCAGCCCCCCCCTGCATCTGGAAATCTCTCCCACCCCATCTGACCAATGAAACTTCGCTAACAAAGTTAAAACAACTAAAAACTTGGTTGTTGGGGCGCTAGTGAGCCCGCGACCAAGATGACGGGGTCTGCGTGAGCTTGCTTCAATCAAGCAGCAGAGGAGGATGAAATTCGACCCCCTGGGTTCCAGAACTGCGGCAGACTTGTAAAAAGAGCTGCGGAATATCCTGGGCAGTGACAATGGCAGCCTGGTCGTCTGCCGTGACTGCGATCAGGCAGGAGTGGAGGTGGCCCACGGATCAACGGAGGCGGCCATGGAATGGCGGTGTGGTGGAAAGCTTGGGCCCTGCGTGGCTCGGCTCTGACTGGGCTTGAGTGCTTGTGTGCCGCCAGACTTGCGGTGGTGGTGTGGCCGCACAGCTGCGGGGTGAGGTGGAGAGGCGAGGAGGAGGCTGCAGCCGGCAGCTGAGCGGGGACTGCCCAGGGATCAGGAGGGAGGCGGGCAAAGCCCCGCAGTCCGGTGGGGAGGCGGGCGCTCTCGGCCTCGGTGGAGGTCCAGCTGTGGCCCTCAGGATTGTTCGACTTGAGGCGAAGGAGGCTGAGCCAGGAAAGTTTGAAGCGGTAGCTGAGAGCATGGTCCCGGCGGCGCGGCTTGTCCCTGATTGGGTCCGAGTGCCCGAGTAATCCCGCAGGATCAGCTCAGTTGTGACGGTGGGACAGTGTGGTCGGCGGGAGAGCAGGTGAGGAGGAGGCCGTGGCCAACAAGCCGGTGTACATATCTGATGAGGCGGGGGAAGGTGTTTGGAACACCCGCGCGTCTTGTTTGGACAGGTGTCCTCTTCCCTGGCCTCCGGTGCAGAGAGTGATCGACAGCGGAGGAGAGTGGAGCCGGTTGGGAGAGGAGGCGGAGAGTGCGGGCTTCAGGTGACACAGCTCCGCCTGATGCATTGAGGTTGCTTGTCTTTGTGTCTTTGAGAAAAGGCTGGACCCACAGCAACGTTACTGTCCCTGTGGAATATACAAAGGTGGACTATTGGAAGGTAGCTGGCGGAAAGGTTGCAAACTAAGTCAGGGCAGGTGGACACAGGAAGACTTGGGACATTGTGGCCAGCTGCACCCCGGGGCTGGGTGGTGTGGTGTTGGGGTAGAGACTGTTTATAAGCCGTGGTGAGCGAGCGGCAGTGGCCAAGGAAGCAGGCCCGTGAGGTCGGTGGCTTGTAGAGGAAAGAGTGGGTGGTAGGGACTGGGAAGGTTTTGTAAGCTGAGCGGGGGACAGGAGCTCGCTTCTCTGCGCATGGGAGGGCTGACAGGGGGGTGCGCGGCTGGTGGGTTTTGGACCACTGTGGTTGGGGTGGGGGGTTGAGGTCCTGGTCTAAGCTCAAGGACGGGGCGCGCGCTGTAGGAGACCACAGGACCTGGAAAGGTGCATGGTGGCTGGTGGCAGGGAGGACATTGCTGGAGATGGGTGGCAAGAAGCAAACTCGGCTGCCGTTCGCGCATAGGGAGGGGCCCCGGAGGGACTGGGAAGCACCTGAGCTGGGGACGACTTTGGTCACCTTGGCACAAGCAGAGTCCATCATGGAGTCATCGCAGGATCTGAGTGAAGGACCTCCCTCCTCACCCCCTGAGTTGAGTGTGATCCTGGCTGAGGTGCGGTCCGGGTTCGCCGCTATTAATTCCAAACTGGATGGTCTGACGTATAAGGTGGACTGAATGCAAGAAAGGATCGATAAGGAAAGCAGTAGAACCTCGGAGGTGGAGGCCAGGGTGGGGAAGTTGGAGGATACCAGTAATGAGGCGGCACAGGCCGTGCAAGAACCGAGAAGAGAGATGAAAGCCATAAGGGTTAAGAATTAGGACCTTGCGTGGTCACGTAGGAATAATGTAAGGGTGGTTGGTATTCCGGAAACTATCCCCCAGCGGAATCTGGAAGTGTTCATGGAGACTTATCAAGGAGGTTCTGCAGGTGGTGCCACGGCCGGTCATTGCTAGGGTGCTTAATTACCACTACCGGGACACCATACTAAAACGGGCGAGGGAGCTGGGGGACCTCACGTATGAGAGCAGCAGAGTTTCCTTCTATCCTGACTTTACCCTGGCGGTTCAGAAAGCCCGCATGTAGTTTGCGTCAGTGAAGAGGAGGTTGCGGGAGAGGGGCCTGCAGTATTCCATGCAGTACCTATCCAAACTCAGGGTGCACCACAATGGGAGAGCGTTCTTCTTTACTGATGTGTCGGCGGGACATGAATTTATTGAGAACCTACCGCGCCGGGACGATGGGGGACTGGGAGAAGGTCAGTCAGGCTGCGCTTGAAGAGATATGCGCCATGGCGTATCTACACTGTGGAAAGGAGTCCACGAAGAGGCGGATTTAATCTGTACTTTTGTGCTGGAGGGTCAAGCTGGAATATAGCGAGTTATGTACCTAGTCAGTCCAGTGGCATAAATGAATGCTATTTCATTTAGCTTTTCCTTTATGGTTGCTCCACCACTGCTGTTGAAGCGTGGATGGCCGCTTGGAAAGTGGTGTCCGGCACCCCCGGACAGATGCCCTTGATGTTGTGTGTGCGGGAAGGTGGGGGGAGTGGGGAATCAATGCAAGATGGGGGTGGGCAGTGTGGGTGGTGGGTTTGGGGGGTTTGCAAATTGCCCAGTTGGCAGGGGGGGGTTCTTGAAAAGGGGTCACATCGCAAGGGCCATGGTGAGTGAGTGGCTAGACCCGCCTGGGTAGTGTAGAATGTCACCTGTCGCTGCAATGGTTTGAGCTATGGTGTATAAGGTGTTGAGCTGGAATGTGCGGGGACGAAAACAACCCACGCAAAGCAAGAAAAGTTATGCAGTACTGTGAGGCATGGCGCTAAGATCGTATTGCTGCAAGAAATGCATCTTAAGGGGCAGGGGAACGAAGGTGTAGCCTGCAGGTAGGGTAAATGCAAGTTCTTTACCACATATTCATCATACTCGGCAGGCGTAATGACACGGATTCATAAATCATTGGGATTCAGGGTCAGTGGGACCGAGATAGACCTGAACGGAAGGTATGTTATTGTCTCGGGGTGTCTGGGTCCAGTAATCCTAACGCTGGTCAATATTTATGGTCCCAATGTGGACGATCCAAGTTTCTTTGAGGGTCTCCTGGAAAAATGCTTGAAATACCATGAGACATATATTCTGTTGGCAGGGGATTTGAATGTCATCCTAGAACCAGTGTTGGATTCTACTCGGGAGAGAAGGAAGCGCACAAAGGCGGCGGATGCGGTGTTGGGGGCTATAGAAGTTCTTGCTCTGGCAGACGTGTGAAGGGTGCTGCACCCAGGAATGGCGGGTTACTCGCATCACTCAACAGTATACAACACGTCCACCAGGATAGATTATGTATTGGGATGCCCACATGTCAGGGTGTGAGATGCTGCCCCGGACTCTGTCCGATCATTCCCCGGTTTTGTGGTTAGTTGACTTGGGAGAACCAGTGGCCCGGCCTAGGTGGAGATGTAAGCCAGCAGCTTTTCAAGACATTGCGTTTAAAAGTGATATTCACGGTGTGATTACGCAATACTTTCAGGACAATGTTGATTCGATAAGGGAACGCTCTGGGAAGCGTTTAAAGTGGTGTTGAGAGGGGGGTGTTTGTCGAGTACGGTGTGTTGAGGACAATACGGAGAGAGCTGGATGAGGTGGAAGGGGAGATTAAGCGGTGGGAGGGAGAGGTTGGGCTCCTCACAGTCGTTGGCCAAAATGAAGGAGGGGTTAGATAGGTTTTGGGAGCTAGCAGAAAGGGAGGTGCAGTACTTTGCAAGACCTGCAAGGGCCCGTGTATACAGTGAGGAGGGAAGGCCGGGCAGATACCTGGCTGCGCTGGTCAGGGGAGAGCGAGGGTTTGGTGACATAACAGCAGTGTGATCCAGTAGCGGTGAGATCCTGGTGAAACCCCAATAAATAGCTGGGGAGTTCTGCAGGTTCTATGAATCCTTGTATGCTGTGAGAGGCACACTTTCGGGTTATGACTTGAGGGAGTACATTGAAGGTGCAGCGCTCCCCAGGTTCGATGCAGAGGCAGTGGAGTCTCTGGCTAGGCCCATAATGGCGGAGGACGTGTTGGGCACGATAAGAGCTCTACCCACTGCGAAGGTGCCAGGTACTGACGGAATAACGGCTGAGTTTAATAAAGGGTGGGGCCCGGACGTGGCTAACCACATGCTGGCGGTGTGGGAAGAGGGGACGGAGAGGGGTCTACTTCCCCCTACGCTTCGGGAAGCTGTGATCACGCTGATCCCAAAGCCAGGTAAGGACCCACTCGATTGCTCGTCGTACCGACCAATTTCTTTAATTAACCTGCATACGAAAATCTTCGCGAAGGTTTTGTCGGACAGGCTTCAGCCGCATGTTCCACAAATAGTGCATAGAGACCAGTCGGGGTTTATTCCAGGGAGGTCGACATCTTGAATCTCAGGCGGTTATTTGCAATGCTGGCACAAATTGATCCAGGGACGCAAGCAGTGGCTGCACTGTTAGATATGAGTATCTGTTTGAGGTATTGGCTTGGGTGGGAACTCCTCCGTATTTTGTGAAGGCTGTGATGTTATTGTATGCGGGGTGCAGTGCTCAGATTAGTGTGGGTGGGGTTTTGGTCGGAGCTATTCCTACTCGGGAGGGGGACAGGCAGGGGTGCCCACTTTCCCCATTGCTTTTTGCAACGGCCATAGAGGTGTTGGCGGGACAGGATTTCGCTCTATGCAGATGATGCCATCATTTACATAAGGGAACCCGAGACCAATCTTAAGCCCCTTGGTCAAGAAGTAGCTGAGTTTGGTGATTTTTCCAGCCTCCAATTGAATCGGGCCAAATCCTCCCTTTTCCCCCTGAATGAGGTAACAACACCCCCGACTAAAATGGAGGGATTTGGGTGGGTGCAGGACTGTTACATATTTGGGGGGGTGGTTAGTAGGAAGGCTCAGTCTCTGCTGGAGATGAATCACAGGGAGTACCTAAGATCACTCAGGGCAAAGATAGATAGATGGTGTAAGTTCCCCCTCACACTTCTAAGTCGTGTGGCCATTATTAAAATGCTAGCTGTCCCGAAGCTCTTGTATATGTTCGCAAATATACCCGTCTGGCCGGAGAAGAGTTTTTTTGCCAAGGTGAAGTCCCAGTTAGTTTGCCTGACCTGGCACCCGAAAGCCCCGCGGATATGCTGGGAAACTCTGGTGCTGCCGTGGGAGCGCGAAGTGATAGGGGCCCCAGATATCGAAGCATATTTCCTAGCGGCCCAGCTGTCTTTTGCAAGGTACTGTATGTGGGGGGGGAGGAGGGGGCCACCACATCTACATATACTCTACATAGGCTCGGTATACCCGTACTCACTGCAAGGGCTCTTGATTTCAGGGAGGGTGGCGGATAAATGCAGGTTCGACCCCGTGGCATGCACAGTGCATGCATGGAGGCGGGTTATGAAAAGGGTAGGAGTGGAACACCCGTTTGACCCGGGCATCTGGCTATGGCAGATTTGAGACCCTGGCGCCCACGTGTGATAAGTCCATAGTAGGAGAATGGGGAGGGGCGGGGTTTGAAATTCTGGAGGATATGTATCTTGAGGGGAAGTTCATGCCCCAGGAGGTATTTGGGGGTATGATGGGCTGGGGCCCCCAGTGTACACTGCAATATTACAGGATGAGAGAAGCCTTTAAGGGGGACCTCCTGGGTGTTCCCGGAGGTCCCCCAGAACACACCGTTGGTGCATTATATGCGAAATTCCCAAGGTTGTCGGGGAGTAGTATCGACACTATATAAAATGTTATTGGCAGACACTCATCGCAGCCCCCTGCCCCCAAGCAAAGGACATTGGGAATGAGACAGTGGGGTCACCTTTGAGGCTAAGCAATGGGGGAGAATACGTGGAATCACTCATACAGGGGCATTCAGTTCGAGGTTGCAATTGATTCAACTTAAGACACTCCATAGGGTCTAGGTCTCACCGGCGCATGTGCATAAATATGATGCCGCAAGGTCTGCTGCCTGCCCGAGGTGTAAGGAGGATCAGGCAGACATGATCCATATGTTATGGGAATGCGTTGATCTGAGCCCCTTTTGGGAGGGGGTGTTCAAGGTTGTGTCGGATATTATGGACAGAATGTTCTGCGCACGATGCTATGTGGCATGCTGGGGTGGTCCGCGGGTTTACCCGTGAAGTGCTGTAAACTCTTGGCATCCTGCAGGATTATTGCTAGGAGATGTATACTCATGAAATGGACACATTCCTCCCCCCAGAGTTGAGAGGGTGGATGAAGGACTTAATTCGGCTGAGTGATACCGACAAAGACTACGCTGCCCTGTGCGGACTGAGGAATAGACCTAAGGACATATGGGGTCCTCTGACGGCGTATCTGCTAGCAAGATATGCGGACACGGCAGATATGCTCCCACACATGGCTAACAGAGGGGTGGGGGAGGTATATAACCAGGGGGCCGTGTCAGGTTAGCCCTGAAGGTTGTGTGTTGTAAATTGCTGGCATTTAGCTTATGGGTTGGCACTACATTGTTGTACATGCAACATGGTTTGAGATGGAGATGTGAACCGGTTAATAAAGTTAATAAAGAAATAGCAACAAAAAAACAGATGAAAAAAAAACGTTTTTCCTTAGGAGTCTATAACCCTCCTAGTATCACAAGATTACTGTTATGCCATATGATAGCCAATCTGTACATATGCCTGCACTGTTTTTTAAACTAAAAATGTATGTAACCCTGACATTAAAACAGAGATATATGTAACCGACGCCGTGATAGACAAGGGTTTGGGTGTATAACCTACTGCAATACATAAATAAGTTAGAATGTGGGTAGGAGTACATTCTATGGGGTTGATCTGTTTAGACTGTCGCCAAATTACAAATCTCCTCTACTTGTCAAAGTAACAGTGCCTAATGTTCGGCTTTCTTGATCCTTTCAAGATATCCATACATCTCTGTGGCAGATTAAGATGTCTGAACTCTGACTTCAGGAGCTATGCTGCCAAGTTCGAGTGATTTTAAGGGTGCACTGTTAGCCCCCAGTGCTGAGTGAGCAGATTGTGCGGGCACGGGAGTTTGATGGGATCGCACATCGCCAGCTTGCGCAGATGTGGGTACTACGGTTCTCTTGCCCTCATAGGAGCAACTAGGATGAGCGTCATCTGTTCTTTGTGGATCTTGTTCACCACCTTCCTCATAAGAGGTGTTGTGAGTTTGTGGGGTGTGGGGGAGAAGCGTAAGCAAAATCAATGACCCATTCTTCCATAGGGTGTTGCCCTTGGAGCTTGGCTGGGCATACCTGGGCGCGAAGTCTGGGCATTGCTCGTTTTCGTTTGTAACGAACAAGTCTAATGTGGGGAAACCCCATTGATAGAAGAGGTATTCTACGACTTCTGCGTGAAGTTGCCACTCGTGTTCTTCTGGTATGGGATCTCTGCTCAATGAGTCAGCGAGAGATTGGAGTTCCCCTGGAACGTGCTGGGACGACAGGAATATTTTCTGTTTGAGTGCCCATTTCCAAATTTGCTGCACAAGCCTGGACAGGTTTGGAGAGTGTGTGTCCCCCTGCTTGTTGATGTAAAATATTGCTGTAGTACCGTCGGTCAGGACTTGCACAGATTGGTTCACTAGGCGAGACTCGAACGCCTGAAGGGCTTTGAATACTGCCAGAAGTTCTAGCAGATTGATGTGGTTTTGTGCTGTCGCATGAGACCACATACCCTGAGCTGTGTGGTGAAGGTAGTGAGCCCCCCCCGGCCCTCCGGCCTGCGAGTGAGGCGTCCGTCGTGACAATCGCTTGCACTGCCGGATCGTAGAAGAGTTTCTCCTTCAACAGGTTTTCTCTTGTCCACCAGCAAAGACTGTACTAGTGTTGGCGAAATGACCACTAGATCGCCCCACTGACCACTTGCCTGAGAACACCTTTCTCAGGCAACACCACTCCCTGCATGGGTCGCATGTGCAGGTGCGCATGATGTACCAGGTAAATGCAAGATGCCATCATGCCTAGCAAACTCCTAGCTTTGCACACCATTTATCTGGCGGCTGGGCTGATAATGTGGTATTTGCAGTAAAATGTTTTGGACTCTTTCCTTTGATGGAATTACCAACCCCTCTTGAGTGTTTAGAACAGCCCCTAAGAACTGTTTGGTTGTGCTTGACACAGGGTTTGATTTGTTCTCGATGGAGAAGCCCAATTGAAAGAGAAGGTTGATAGCTCTTTGAATGTTTTTTGTGCAAATTAGGGGAGACTCCCCTGTAATCAGCCAGTCGTCTAAGTAAGGGTACACTGGGATTGCCTCCCTGCGCGAGTGTGCTGCCACCACCGCCAGTACTTTGTGAATACCCTTGGAGCAGATGCTATTCCGAAGGGCAGAACTTTGAATTGGTAGTGCTGGTTCGCTATCTTGAATCGCAAGAATCTTCTGTGCTCTGGGAACATTGAAATATGAAAATAGGCATCTTTCATATCCAGTGTTTCCAAGTAGTCCTTTCTTAGTAGGGGGGGATTACCTCTTGTAGCAAAGTCATGCAGAACTTTTGTGGCTTGACATATTTGTTTGCAGGGTGCAAATCTAATACTTGGCGCATTGTTAGATCTTGCTTTGACACAAGGAAGTTAGTTGAATAAATACCCTTGTTTACCCGGTTAGCCGGGACAACCACGATGGCATCCTTTAGAAGAAGCGTGGCGATCTCCCCGAGGAGGATGTGCTGGTGTTCTTTGGAATTGGTCTTTTTTCATGGTGGGTGGTTCTGGAGGTAGTTCTATGCAGTATCTGCCTGTTACTGTGGACAGCACCCATTTGTCTGTGCTGATTTCCTCCCATGCGTGGGTGAAGTTGGATATGTATCCTCCTACTGGAGAGGCTTGCAGAGCATTTGGAGTGGATAGTCAGTGCTTTTATGGTGGAGTGCCACCTCTGGAGGAGTTGCCTCTACCGCGTTCGCGGGATCTGCATGCGCGTCTTGGATAATACTGGGAGGACTCACCCCGATTGTTTCCCCAGATAGTTCCTTGGCTTTGATTGTAAGTGGATTCCCCTTTTGAGAATTTTGGCCTCGAAAGCGACGAAAACTCCTGTTTCCCCTCTGTCCAGCAGGTTTATTGGTGATTTGGCCTAGAGACTGGAGTCTCGTATTCTTTGGCTGTGTTTGAGGCTTCTTCGACAGCCTTGCCAAAGAGCACATTGGGCTCAACAGGCATGTTGATCAGTGTAGCTTGCGTCTCTGGTTTAAAACCAGATTGGCACAACCAAGCATGACGCTTGATCATAGTACCCTCCGCTATTATTCTGTCTACGTTGTCTGCCGAGTCAAGATTCGTTTTTAATAAGCAGCTTGACACTGCTCTGCCTTCTGCGGCTACTTGGGCAAGCTGAGACTTGAGTGGTTCTGGGGCCGATGATAGTAAGGCCAAGACCTCATCCCACTCGTGGAAGTTGTAACTGGCCAAGAGGGTAGAATGGTTAGCAATTCTAGTCTGGAAAGCCGCAGAGGCGACCTTCCTGCCCATAGTGTCAGGCAGGGCCTCAGAGGAAGCTAGGGGGCTACCAGCCCTTTTCCTTGGTGTAGATACAACTAATGAATCAGGCTTTGGTGGCCTCTGACATACAGCAGGTCAGAAGGGGCCGGTCTAAAGAGTTTATCTATGCAGGGGTTCACCACCGGCGTAGGATTAGGGTTTTCCAGCGATGGCTGTATTTTTTGCTGGATGGACTTAAGGAGTGGGATAAACTGCATAACAGCTTTCTTATCCGCAAGGATTTCCTCGACAAAATCCTTACCTTGTTGTATCTCCTGAGTATCTATCTGAAAATGCTCAGCAGCCTTGACTAGCACCTCATTTAGAAGGGGTTGGTTGTCAAAAGGTGAGTCTATGACCGGGTGATCCTGATCAACAGGTGAGTCTATGGGGTACATATTTGCCTTGGGGTCAACCTCAGGGTCTTCATCATCCCCGTAATAAGGGTCTGCTGCATCATCCCCATAATAAGGGTCTGCTGCATCTTGAATAGAGAGGTCTTCATGGTCAGAGTCTGTGTCATAGAAATCAATAATTGTGCCTTGCACTGGAATATCGAGTGAGACCGTTTAACAGGGGGTTGAGCAGACTGAATAGGGATCTGTGTCCCAGACGGTGCTGTAGTGGGGTGAGTGGAGTGGAAACTTTGAAAATAGGCAGGGTCCTTCTCATAGAAGTGAGCCATGAAGGACATCCTCCACATGACCCTATCTATATCCTCCGCCGACCATTGTGCGGAACTAGGGATGACCAATGGTTGGGAAGGGAGTCCTAAATCTTCATTTGTAGGAGGAAGTAATACAGGGTCTTTAGGCCTAACTTCTTGAGATTTTTCCCTATGAGGGGTCTGAGAACTTTTCCTTTGGCTCCTTCGCCCTATTTTGGCCCTCTGAAGCGCGTTTCCCAGACTGCTTGGGCCTAGACCCTGACTTGACACAGAACGTCGATTTTCGGGTGTGGGCTGAACCGCAGCCTCATCCGTAGACAATCAGCCCTCAGTGACAGTTAGACCTGTAATGCGGCGATCTCGAACGGGAGTGCCCAGAGGACAGTTTCCACTGACCTTTCCCTGGATATCGCGCGGTGCCGACCGCTCGACATGTGTGTCGAGTCTCGACCTTGGGTTGTGTGCTTAGTGGTGGATAAAGTGGCAGCGTTGCTGCCAGCACTGAAAGCACCTTCTACTTCCATGGCCTTCAGCTGCCTGGTGTAGAGTTTGGTGGATCGGTCATTCAAAGTCTTACTCTTAAAGAGCCTACACATTCGACAAGCCGCCTCGACGTGGTCTTGCGAGAGACACAGGTTACACATAAGGGGTTTAACTATTCAAGGGAATTTCTTATTGCATTTGGGTCAGAATATAAAGGGGGGTCTTGTCCATTACGGAACAATACGGCAGCTAGGCGAATGTAGTGTAAGTTTAAGAAAAGGGGCATATATATTGTAGAAGGACCAGCCCTCCACTCCTACTGCGTGGGCAAAAGCCTGTAGTTGCCTTCCAAGGCCGAAACGATCCGTTGCAGAGTCTTTCGACAGTCGTTCTTCTTGCCCGTCACCAGCGTCTCTAAGTCGGTAATATAAAGGACGGACAGAAAGAATTAACAATCAATAATTTAATAAAAGTCAATAGATAAGCGAATAGAGGTACTCTGCTATAAGCGTCTGTCTCGAATGGAGGAAAAAAACAATCTGAGGGACCACAACGCGTGAGGAATCAAGAGTACAGTGGACGTCATACTAGGGATAATATTACTGGCATGCCCTGTCGACATCACTTTTTTTGAGTTTCGAAAACAACTGTAATACTCTGCAGCTTCCACACAGCATGTGATCTAAGCAGATTCCACAAGCCTCAGAGATATATATATATATATATATATATAAAAACAAGCACAGACAGAACAGTATACTAGGGAGTTGCAAATGTGTGTATCGAAGAATGTCCTGGCAGGAGAGTATACCAGGCAGTTGCAAGTGTGCACATCTAAGAAGGTCCTGGCAGGAGAAGATACCAGGCAGTTACAAGTGTGTGCATAAAAGAAAGCCCTGGTGGAGGGGGGCGCAGTTGCGCAACAAGATGGCTGTTTAAACGTGGAGCTCCCCTCTGGCATGAATCCTTAACAAATATTACTTAATTTCCAGACTCCTCTAAATCATCCTGAGGATATACGCGAAAGAACGGACAGCACACCTAAATACAGGAAGGGACCTGGAGAAAGAAGCCCGAGCTGCTCCTCGGCTCCACAGGAACCAACGTGAGAGCCGCGGCCTCAAATTCGCTCGGGCCCTCTCGTGGGTTGAACCATCCTTGCGAGCGGGGGGAGGTACGGCGCCAACATCCTAGGCTCGAACGCTGGCATACCTTGGCGGCTCGCTGAAGCCAAACCCTCGTTTACTGAGAGCAGCGCAGGTCCCTACCGCGCCCACCCCCCGTGGCCCAAGTGCCAATCCTCGGCTCCTTCTCTCTGGAGCGTTTTCCCCGTGTGCCCTGTATTGCCGGAACCCAAGGCAACAACACTAAAATACAACACGCGGAGGGAGACAGTCATTGTGATTCGACTGCACTTAACAGTGAACGAGACGCGGCTGGCTCCGTTCTTGCCTGTTTAAGCTTCGGGGAGGTTGAATAAATATAACAGGACACCGGCACATGCCCCACGATTTGGCGGCATGTTGGAACTTATTACTAACGTCGCCCCTATGGCCTGTGCCGAGCACAACTGGCAGCACACCTGAGCCGGTAGGTGGTTTTCATTGCTGTTGTGAGGAAAAGAAAAATCCATCTTCCCCAATCCTGGTTTGTGCCCTCTCCATAGGGTCCCTGCTTTACATCATCTGACAGAAACCTGGAGACACACAAAATCACAGCATACCATTGGCTGCTGGCCTCCCAGGGGGGCTACGCTCACATAATCCCGGACTATAACCAGCGGGCCCAGAAAACCCTGTCCCCTCAAACCCCGTAAGCAGGATTGGGCCTACTCCCTAATCTAAGTAACGTGGTCTGTGAGAGGACATACAAAGGATCACCGCCCTCCCCAGGAACAACACAACCCTGGGAACGAGTGGAAACGTGGGAGGACACAGTCCACTCAGTGGAACGCTGTTGGGACAAGTCAGGCAAACCTCCAACATAGACTAAGCAAGCACTGTCTGTACCCCCCGGAGCAGCTCACACTGCAACCTAAACCACTCAGAACTTGCGGTCACTCCACCTGACCACAGAAGCCCGGACAGCCGAACATTGAAGGGTGAAGGCATGAGAGAGAGTCGGAAAGAAACATTGTAGGACAGCTGACCTCGAGACTACATTCCAGTTAATCTGGACACCGTCTGGCCCCACACCTGGCAGGAGTCATTTTGAATCTTACCTAGCCGTTCATCCTCATTAACGGGTATAAGTTGCACTAATACCCCAACAATGCCAGGGAAAAATGTGGTCAAGGGCAGAAAGACTGGACCGATGGACTCCTTAACGAACTCGCAATCGCCCACCGAGAGCCCGGTCCCACAGACAACTGCCTCATCCTCAACAACAGAAGACATGAAATTCGATCATCTCTTAACCACGGTACAAAATGGGTTCCTAGCCATCAATGTTAAACTGGATGACATTGTCTCAACAATAGGCTCCCTCAAGGCCCGAGTTGACAAAGAAAGTGCCAGAATTACGGAGACCGAAAATAGAATTGGCGCAAACGAAGACTGAACTCGCCAAAATACTCACGATATAATGCTCCTAAAAGGGGAAATGAATAAACTCCGAGACAAGTGTGACGACTTGGAGTCGAGATCGAGACGGAACAACACCCGTATAGTCGGCCTGTCGGAAACCTCCTGCAAGGGCCCAATGGAATCCCGGATCGAAATCCTTTTGAAGTCTCTCCTGGGAAATGACGTATTCTCACCACAATTTCTAGTCGAGCGGGCACATAGCACTCTTGCTCCACCGCACAAGCCAGGGGCTCCCCCCGTACGGTCATTGCCAAACTACTAAATTACAGGGACAGAGACACGTCCTGAAATTGGCGAGAGAGAAGAGCGCCCTGAAGTTCAAACCCAGAGACGATCCTACGAATCCATCAAGCGTCAGCTACGAATGAGGCAGGTTCCCTATGCTCTTCTGTTCCCAGCAAAGCTGCGCATACAACACGGCGGACGAGCGCACTTTTTTTAAACTCCTACAGCGGCACTGGCCTACGTGTAAGCCTCAATACCCCTCCCTCCTGGAAGACACGAACTGGATCAAAATGAGCTGCAGCAACCTGTATAGGCCTCAAGAGTCCCTCTGGCCGACCACAGTTCTACCTACCTCCTATCATTTGCCTACATAGGTGGAAATGAAGTAGCAGAAGGGAGCATTACAGCTTCCTAACCCTGAATGCAGCCGGATGAGATGCGCTCGACAACGAAGCAGCGGTGCAGCACTAGGCCCCCTTTTTGGAAATAACCACAAGTTAGTAACAAGGGATCATCATCAGGTTGGGTTCGATGGTGTGGGTGGGGGTGGGCTCAGGTAACACGGACTGGTCTGTTGTTCAAGAACAATGTTAAAGCCTCAGAAGGTCCTAGTTGGGCATCAGGCACAGAGTTCAGCTAGTTCACCTACTGTTAAAATTGCACTCACTGGTCCACTCGCTGCCCTCCTCTATGAGAAAACCCACCCTTCCAAACCCTATTGTGACGCACGGAAATGGCGCAAAAAACAAGTACATCCATGGGGCTAAAACTTATTTCTTACATGGAACATTCGTGGGTTGAACAATAGGGCAAAAGCCAGCAAAGTAGGGGCGTACATCAACAGACACCATCCACACATCGCCATGCTCCAAGAGACTCATGCATTAAATGGTACCAACGAGAGTATCTTGCGACATTGGGGCAACAATAGACATTACACTGAATATTCCTCTCAGAATAGAGGTGTCATCACGTTAATACACCCCTCACTGGGGTTCTCCACCAAGGAAAGTAAAATCGACCCACTGGGTAGGTATGTCGTGATCTGGGGCACTGTGGCAGGCGAAAAACTTAAATTGGTTAACACATATGGTCCAAATCTAGACGACCCAGAGTTTTACATACATCTCCTTGGTGAAAATGGCCTGACAGCGAATGTGTGGGTCTTGTGGGGAGGGGACCTCAACACTATCCTCGATACCACACTGGACAGGTCCTCAAGTAAACCTAGACCTCTTACTAAAGCGGCTAACGTCATACGCCAAGCTCAAGAGGAACTAACCCTGACCGATGCCTGGAGGGGGTTCATCCAATAGATAGGCAATACACGTTCTATTCCTCACTCCATGACACTGAATCTAGAATAGATTACTGGCTCATCTCGTCCCCTTTGATCAATTCCGTCTAGAGTTGCAAAATCATCCCTAGCACACTCTCGGACCATTCCCCAGTCATTCTCGGAGTATCATTTCCCGATATCAAACGGCCAGCACAACGATGGAGGATGCCCCCCAACATATTAAAAGACCTGAACGTAGTAGAGACACTGCACACCGAGATGGAAGAATTCTTCCAACTGAACAAAGACTCCGTAAACAATTGGGCAATCTTATGGGAAACATTTAAGGTTTGGGTACGGGGCAACTTGATGTCCAAAACGGCTGGCCTTCTCAGATCCGTTAGAGCCGAATTGGATAACACAGAAATACACCTGAAAGCACTTGAAACTGACTACAGCATGACTCATGACAAGCATACGTTGGCCGAAATTAGCTTACACCTCCAAACTTTCAATGAATTAGCAACCACAGAACAATACATGACCTTCTCTGTCAGGGCACGCAGATACGGGGAGGGCAACAGGGCGGGTCACCACCTAGCACGCATACTACGAAACGACTATCATCATACCCCGATCAAGCATCCTGACAGATGAGGGAATAGCTGTACACGGGGAGGAAGAAATAAACTGAGTTTGCAGAATACTACAATAACCTCTATGCCAATCACGATAGATGCACACGAGACGATATAAAGACATACTTTAGTAAGATCGTCCTCCCCAGGCTAACATTAGAAGACAACTGGGCCCTGGAACAGCCCATTACGACCGACGAAATTGCGGAGGCGATTAAATCATTGGCAGCGGGTAAAACTCCAGGACCTGACGGTCTGAATGCCGACCTATACAAGGCATACTCCTCAATACTCGCCCCGATACTAACACTCGTATGAGAGGAGGCTATGAACGCTGGTTCGCTCCCAGACACAATGTCAGATGCAGTCATTACAGTGCTACTGAAACCCAGATGCCCATCCCATGAACTTTCCTCCTATCGGCCCTTATCCTCAATTAATACAGACGCCAAAATCTATGCAAAGGTACTGGCCACTAGACTGTTTCCCAAAATGACCACCTTAATACACGCTGATCAGTGCGGATTCATCCCAACGAGATCCATGGCTCTAAACTTGCGCAGATTATTTAGCATTCTGACACAGATCAAGCCGGAGGCGCAAGCAGCAGCCATATCACTGGACGCCGAGAAAGCGTTCGACTCGGTTTCATGGCTGTATATGTTCGAGGTCCTTCACAAATTCGGATTCGGCCCATACCTGATAGGGTGTGTCAAACTTCTTTACTCCTGACCTAAAGCCAGAGTCCTAACCAATCGAACCTTATCCGGCCTTTTTACTTTACGCAGAGGTACCAGACAGGGATGCCCCTTCTCCCCCATCCTCTTTGCCCTTACGATAGAACCGGCGGCAGCTGCAATTAGGGCAGAGCAAGACCTGAGGGGTATAAAAATGGGCAGTGTATACCAAGCCATCTCACTATATGCAGACGATGCATTGCTATATATTCAGGATCCAGAAAAAAAAACCTATCCCCTATACTAGCCGTGATAAGCGACTTCACCACACACTCAGGTTACAAAATCAATACCGCCAAATCCGAAATCTTCCCGTTAACACGAGCTACTACTTGCCCCACATATACACATGTTTTATCATGGGCTCCCGACCAAATTAGATACCTAGGAATCCTGGTTTCCCCGAGACAAAACGTCCCTCTATATAGACAACTACGAAACCACACTACAAACGATATACTCTAAACTTCAAATCTGGACTAAACTCCCCATATCCCTTGCTGGCTGAATAGCGGTACTTAAGATGACAGTACTCCCTAAGCTCCTGTACATCTTTTGTAATGTACCTATATGGCCGGGCAAACCCTTCTTTGACAATCTACGGTCCATGGCTACCACTTTTGTGTGGTACGGAGGAGCAAACAGGATGAAATGGGATAAGCTGGTTGAACCCGACGAAATGGGAGGCTTTGCCGCCCCAAATTCGAACTATACTATTATGTGGCACAGGCACATTACGCTAACTACTGGCAAGACCCCTTGGACAGAACACCACATATCCCTATCGAGCAACACTCAGTCCGCCCAACTGATCTGAGATTTATAATATTTACAAAATCACATAAAGACGACTGCAAGTTCGATCCCGTTTCCTGCACTGTTGCAGCATGGGACGCAATTAGCAAGCGGCTCTACATAGACACCCCCTCTGATTCCCAGGCCCCGCTTTGGAACTTCCCAGGTATCAAACCAACATACGACATAGTCATTCAGAAAACTTGGATCCCGGAATAGGATCTTACAAGGAAAACTAGGTATCCAAATGGCAAATTCGTAACCCCAGAAGATTTTGCCGATTCAGTTGGGAGAAACCAACTGGTCACCCTACAATTCCACCGTATGAAAGCAGCGTTTAGGAAAAGGTGGCCAACGTTCACAGATGAACCCCCCGAACATGTATGTTACCAATCATTGCACTCACAGGCGGGTACCGGGGTATCCAAACTATACAATATAGTCCAAACAGACGAAATCAATGAAATAAGACGTCTTGGGAAAAGGACATGGGCATAACAATTGAGACAGGGAAATTGTCCAAATACTGTCTCCTTTCTAAGAAGATTTCACTAAACGCAGGCATAAGACTAATACAATTCAAGATCCTGAATAAGCTACACCTCACTCTAGCAAAAATAGCAAAGTTCTATAACACTATGTCCGATAGTTGCCCGAAATGCCATACTCCCTGTGCGGACTCTTTTCATATGTACTGGGCCTGTCCCCAGATAGCAGGATTCTGGCGCGCAGTGGCCATCTTCCTTGAGGAAATGACACAAATCCCTGCACACCTCAACCCTCCAAAATACCTGTTCGGTGACATTGGAAATGTTTAATGTCGCCTGCGCAGTAGCCAAAAAATGCATCCTTCAGAAATGGAAGAGCAACCATGCCCCGACCGTAGAACATTTCCTCACAGCCTTGACTTACGTAAATTAATGTGAAGAATACTATGTAGGAATGGTGCCCGCACCATGCAAACCAAGGGACATTTGGGCCTTGTTCAGAACATACCTAGACGAAGCCTCATCAGACATGGAAAACTCAGACAGCGAAAGTGAGAATGATACAACTCAACTGTAACCCTAATGTAATTTTACGCTGCATATATGTGTGAAGGTATACGCCAGATACTATCCTGTTCTATCCTGTTGGAACCACTCAAGGCCAAAGAAATTACCCTCTTGACTTTACAGTTTAGTTCATTAAAATGTGAGGTCCAAAATAGTACTTTCAACATGGGCCAGTTTTGCTTTGGACATTCTGACTTTGACAATCCCTTTGTATTGGTTTTAGGCAGGGAAACACCTCAGAGCAGTGACAGGGAGGCATTTCCTCACCCAATTTTATTTTAATAAAAGTCTTTGACCAAAATCATGACTCTCTTGTGTCTGAATCTCCTTCCTGGCACCTCACATATGGTCTCAGGAATGGAAAGGTGCTCAGTTGATACAAACTAGGGATCCCACATAAGTAGAAAGCTAGATTATGTAAACTCTAGCCCCACCGTTGTAACTGTCAAGGATGGCACTCTGTCAAGAGTGGCACAGGGCCCCCAGGTAGGGTTTGGGTGGCTGTGCTGATGTAGGGTGACAGATAAGTACACACAGCAGGAAAATCATCAAGAAACAAAAGTAGGCAACTGTAGTTGTGAACAGAAAGGGGCAGGAAATGCAAAGATACAAACAAACTGGATTCCCTCTTGGGGTGTATGCAGATATGGAAAAAGAGTGTTCCACGGACCTTTGGAAACTCCAGCCTTCTGCACGGATTACTATTACAGAGGCCTACTCTGTTTGCTCATGGCTGGGAACAACAGCTGTGGGTGTCTGTTAAACAGAAAACGCGACAAGGGAAGGGGCAGAGGTTGCCTGCCGGAAACCAACAGTCAAGCTCTGTACAAAGGAACAACAAAAGACAAGAGAGACAAGAACAGAAATAACCAGGGACAAGGAAGTCTAAGAGAAATCAAGCAGAAGGGAATGAAGGAAGAAACAGTACAATAGAAATGGGTAAACTAAAGGGGAGGACAGAGGAGTCAAGGAAGAGAAGGACAGGGATCAAGAACAAGGGGTTGCAAACAAGGAAGAGCAAGGGAGCAGCAGCCAGGAAAGAGGGGGGCTGCAAACAAGGAAGCAGGGCTGCAGTACCGAATGGTACAAGGTACAGAAAAACTGTAGTGGATTGCAGAGGACTGTATTAGGCTGCAAGGCAGAGAGTCCAGAGGAGCAGGACTGAGAGCTGTAGTAGGCGGCAGACAGAGAGCCCAGAGGAGTATGGCAGCAAGGAGCAAACCCAAAGGAACAGGGCGTAGAGGCAGGGAGACCAGAGGGTCAGGGCTGAAAGCAGAAGAGAGTAGCAGGTTGCAAGGCAGGGAGAGCAGCAAGGAGCGAGCTCAGAGGAGCAGAGCAGTGAGGCAGGGAGCCCGGAAGGCTATGGCTGTAGTCAGCGGAGTGTAACAGGCTGCAAGGCAGGAAGCCCAGAGGAGCAGGGCTGTGAGGCAGGGAGCCCAAAAGGCTAGGGCTGTAGGCAGCAGGGTGTAGCAGGCTGCAAGGCAGGAATCCCAGAGGAGCAGGGCTGTGAGGCAGGGAGCCCAAAAGGCTAGGGCTTTAGGCAGCAGGGTGTAGCAGGCTGCAAGCAGGAAGCCCAGAGGAGCAGGGCTGTGAGCCAGGGAGCCCCAGGGCTGTCGGCAGCAGGGTGTAGCAGGCTGCAAGGCAGGAAGCCCAGAGGAGCAGGGCTGTGAGGCAGGGAGCCCAAAAGGCTAGGGCTGTAGGCAGCAGGGTGTAGCAGGCTGCAAGGCAGGGAGCCCGGAAAGAGCACTCGAACAAAAGCAGGAAAATGCAGCAGCAGGAACAGCATACAAATTCGAGTCAAAAGGCAAAAAGGGGCTGAGAGGACTCTTGATGCAAGAGACAGAGCTCCTGCAGGCAGCTGCTTAAATACCGCCCTGCCCTGTACTGAGGCAGGCTAATTGGCAGCACCTGGAGCAGCACACCTGAATACAATCTGCCTCCTCCCTCTCTAGTCCTGAGATGGTGGAAGCAGCACAGATCCCTAGGGCTTCTGGGGATTTTGGTTCCAATGATAACGATTGGGAATGACCAGGAATCGATAGCTGTAGCAAGGTGCATTGTGGTACATGTAGTTAGTTGAGTTAAATAAGAAGGCACCAAAGTCACGCAAATGGGAATTAAGTACCAAAGTGTGAATAGGGGTTGTTCCAAGAGTATTCTGAAGATAAACGAATAACAAATAGTCCATGATGGTTGCCAATGTGTTTGCCCATGGTGCAGGCATGACAGTAACATCTGGAAAGAATCTTCTAAATCTTTTCCACCAGTAGATCATATAGCCAAGAAACCATAACAGGTTCCAGTCACAACACTTGTACCTCGAGAAAGATCTAGATGGAGCCTTTTTCTACAAAAGGACTGGTTCCTATAGAAAGAACACGAGAATCTGATTGCCACTAGGGCCAAAGGATAGGAGTCAGGTTCCTCCTCCCCAACTTCTCAAACCATTTTACCTACTAGGACAAATGTGGAGGGGAACACTCATCTCCCTAGTGCTTACGGTAAAGATTCCTACCAACTCAGTTATCTATCGCATGCGCCTGGGTGAGAGTAGATGGAAGAGTTTAAGAGTACTGCCTCTCTTACCCAGGGAAGATACAAATTGCCCTCCTGAATTTGTCTTATAATCAATACAGGTCGAGAGGTGAGATGGTAGGACCCTTGATGTATGAAACCCTCTGGGAACCCTTGTCCCAACCAAATTCCAGGAAGTAGGCTGGAGAGAACCCAGAGAAACACTCCTCTGGGAGGTGGGACCAAGAATCGTTAGTGTGGCGTGAAGCTGGAGGCAGAGATAAACTGACTAATTACAATCAGACCAAGTCAAGACTACCAGGGGAAGGAAGATGATCTGCCGATAATCGAATATCACAGGAAATCCCTCTCCCTTTGAAAACAGAAGGTTGGGATTCTCCGGAAACTATGGTCACTCTGTTATCATCCCAAGAGAACAAAGAGCCTAAAACCTCAATGTCCTCCCACAGGGCTAACAGTATTATGGGATTTGGAGGAGATGAGGATGCCTCTGTATGCTCTGGGGAGGTTAGGAAATCCAAACAGACAGCGGAGTCATACCAGCCACCCTTAGAGTCAGGACACCCGACAGGGAAGCCAATAGCTTTCCCAATTCCCTACCTTTTTGGGAAGTTTCCTGTCTGGTAAAGACAGAAGACTGTGAGCCCGCTAAAAACAGTCATCCTAATTCCCTTCCAAGATATTAACCCCATTGCTTCAGGAGGAGAGAAAGAAAAAACTATCCCTTGGGAGAAACTTGTAAACCCACTTCCCTAATCTTCCTGGAAGGCTTGATTTCCCAGAGCGTTGTAGACTTCGACTCTATTGAAGACCCCATCTCAAGCTCCTTTCTGAGACTGACATCAAAGAATCCAAAATAGAAGAGAAGCTTAGTCTCTACCAGGAGAGGTGATATACCCAGACCATCTACTCCCTCAGATGACCCAGAGATTCTCGGAATCCCTCCTTTTGAGGTAACCCATGAGAATACCTTTGGTTTTCTTCTTCCCATCCTGACAAACTACACCCCCTCATAAAACACCCCCCCTCCTCCCTAGGTCCCAGCACTTAAAATTTCTCAGATCACCCGAATCGCCCAAGGACCCAAGAAAAGCTATCGCAGGGGCAAACCCTGTCTTAATAGAGCCGACTGAGGATCTGATAATACCGTCCGCAACTATACCTCCAGGCCTCCAGATAAGGTGCGTACGAGGCCTTTTTACACATGAAAATCTTGTCAATACGACAGATTTATTATTTTCCAGTAAACATTTACACACAAGTTTAGAGCAGAGGGCAGTGCAAAGGTCTGGTTACCTGACAGAAACCAGAAAATTAAATTTTGATGTTTATCTACATGGATGTAAATGCAAGCCATGAATAAAAGCCTCTGAAACGGAAAGTATTTCTTTGAAGCCTTTCAAAAAAAAAAAGAAAAAACGGATATGCAAATTGTGATAAAAGGAATGGTTTATTTCCATCCAGCTTCTTCTCTGTTACTGCTCATGGAGCAAACAGAAGCACTGTGCATATTGTATTTATTTTCCTAGCATTTTTGGATTGTAAAATGAATACGGTGGAAAACTAAGTTGCAATTGAGAATTAATATTTTGTAGCAAACAGTGTGTAAAATAAGGACTATGCACGGTCTAGTTTACATCCATTTAACCTTGCAATCAAATGGGGTAAAATATTATAAATGGTCAGTGACAGCACAGTCTTTTTTCTCAAGGGTGAGTGATTGTCATTACACCAATCACAGGTGTTCTAGCCTCTCAAATCTTTAAGACGACAATTAAAACATCCAAAACCTAACTCTCCGGAGAATGCAAGTGCTGTTCAATAACAAAAAAATGAAAGTTACACTTGTAATTGAAATAGAAACTCAGCAAAATCTGTCCCTGTGATAATCAAAATAGGTATTTACCTTTATGTAGCGCTTCATACATGGTTCATCCAACATCTAGGCACTGTGATTATTATACTCAGTCGATACTCAGTTAACCAACCTCTTAAGGACGTTAGCCAATAAGATAGCTCAGCCGGTTGAGCACTTGTTGCATCGATCTGTAGGTTGCAGGTTCGAATCCCGGCAAGGCCAACTCAGCTTTTCATCCTTTGAAGGTCGATAAAGGAGTACCAACTTCAGTTTGGTGATAATTGTGATAAGTATGTACTATGTCCAGCACTTTGCCAAAAGCGCTATATAAATAACCATTTGGCCCTGAGATTAGATATAGAATTGAGCATGGAGCCATTGCCTCTCTGCACTGTTGTATCATAACATTGAGATACCATTAGGTAGTAATAGCTACAGGAAATGAGGACTTTCATTAAACATCAAAAGACAATTCTGCTATTGGACCTCAAAACACACAATACAATTCATGCTTGCTTTACTATGTAACTGGCTAGGTTTTTGTGTTTTCAACATTTAAATATATACTGGAGAGATAGAAGGGCCAGACCTTAGAGAAATAATTAAAAGTCTATTCTGTCACAAGGCAGAAAGCTGCCGCATAGAAATGATTTCCATACAGTGTTTTCACACGTCGGCTGGATGTCGCATACATTTTACTCTCTTGCAAAGGAGAAAAGTAATTTCTACTCTTAAAATCACATTTACTCTCAAAGTTTAAAAAAAAAGGAAGTAATATACTCTGACGTCAAAATCTTACCGGGATCACTGTCTAACTCAGGTATGTTATTCCTGTGGAAAGTATGGACAACCCACTAGGAATTGTCCCCTAAGTTTACTCATAAAAATGTAGGGAATTGGGGTATTGGGCAACCTTATAACCGGGTCTTTTATGCTCAGATAGAGGAACCTGGGAATCCAGGGAATAATGGAATGTAGGGAAAGAAAAACCCGAAGAAGGGAACCACCGTTTCTCTATATACCGGGGATAACACCACAGAGACCCCGCCATTCGTCATAAAAGGAAATCTTTGGCCCAACTCGACAGCGGAAGTTAGTTATCTGCTGTAAGATCAGAATTACTTCCCCAGGGGTGGAAGAGGTCAGGAAAAGAGTAGGTTGTGTACATGGACATGTTCAAAGATACCCCCAGACGCAAATTTGGCAAAGGAGTTCAACAGTGGCAATCCCCCAACCTGTCGGCCCAGATAGTTATAAGGAGTAACATAACCCAATTCTATCAGTGGGTCTCCCAGGTTCTCAAATTGGGGTAAAAATAACCCCTACAGGAAATGTACAGTCCTGTGCCCTAGAGCAAAAACCCAGATTATAGGGGAAAGAACTGATGAATCTAGCGATGTCACCACTGTCTCCCAGCGGAAAGTCTCTATGGGGAAAGTCTCTCCCCATGTGGCCAGGGAAGTGCAGCTCCTACCTTTTCCCAACCGTGGGGTGGCTGTCCGAAGGAGGACCATATGGAAGGGGACAACCCTCAAGCTTGCTAGACAGAACACAGTATCCCCACCAATCAATGGACCCTAAATGGACATATATATGAGAAAGCACTGGCAGGAGAGTATACCAGGCATTTACAAGTGTGTGCATAAAAGAAAACCCGGATAGGGAAATGAAGCAGGCAGCTGCAAGTCAAACATTGTGCAGACAAACACCTAACTTATAACGATAATGAGAAAGGCGTCTCAGGATTAGTAAAATGGCTGTGCTGATCACAAGAAGCGGAGGGCAAACCTGGTAGCAGAGTACACCAGGTATCCTAACAAGACAGACAGAGCCAAGTTGTTTTGTACATTTGGTCAAGAAAAAAAAACAAAGGACCGACATGGTTTGTTTATTTAATTGTATTGTATTGTATTGTATTGTATTGTGCACCAGACCCGGATTGTTGAATAAGCCAACAAGAGAAGAGAAAGCCAGGGGAAGAGAAACACCCTCTGGAATAAGGAACTCTATTGTGTTTTAACTTTTATGTTGTTGGAGTTATGCATGTTCGTTTTTGAACATTTGTGAACTGATCAAAGCCAAAGACATTACCCTTTTTACTTTAGAGTTTAGTTTATTAGACTGAGGGCTAGAATAGTACTATGTACATGAGACAGTTTTGCTTTGGACATTTTGACTTTGACAGACCCTTAGTTTTGTTTTTAAGTAGGGAAACACCTCTTGGAGCAGGGACAGAGGCATTTCCCCACCCCCTTTTATTTTAATAAAAGTCTTTGACAAAAACCTTGACTCCCTTGTGTCAGAGTCTCATTCCTGGCTCCACACACAACTCACCGTATATCTCCATTCCATTTATTAAAACTGGCAATGAGGACATTGGTTGACCTATGAAGAGTAAAATATTGTCAGCAAAATGTCCAATATTATGTGCATCTTCATATACCATAAATCTCTTTCCTCCCCTTCCACCTATCTTATTGTTTCCACTAATAGCTCTATAACAAGGGAAAACAGAGGCGGTATTGGGCATCCCCTGTTGTGTTTCTCTACCTAACTTAAACTTACGGGAGGTAACCCCATTAACTCAGACCATTGAACTTAGACAAGAATATAGTTCCTGTATCCCACTTTTCCAATTCGACACAAAACCGCAAAAAACTCATAGCTTATTCCAAAAATACCTTTTCCACTAAATGCTTGTTCAGCATCTAGCAAGAGTACTACTGGGTCCCCATCGTTTGCAGTGCACAATATATTGGATCGATCATCTTCCTGACTGAGCGCCCTGAAGCCCCGGAACAAACCCCACTTGGTCAAAGCAGATCAATCCTGGCAGTACTGTGTTCAGGCATGCAGCTAGTATGTTGGCGTCCCTAGAGCAGTAAGGAAATTGGCCTGTATGAGGCCCATTCCTGGGGATTCCCTCCTTCCTTTGGGTTGACAGCTAGGATAGATTCCAAAAGCAATGGGAAGGATCCCCATACCCTACAAGAATACTTCCACCAATTTAGGGACCAAAAGCTCTACAAACTTACAAAACAAACCTGAATGTCCATCTGTTCAGTGTGCCTTCCCAAATTGCCCTCATTACTATTCTCCCTCCAAATTCCATGATGGGTTCCGCCTCCATGAGCTTTGGCAATCGGAGTCCAAGTACTCTCTAACACACTGTTTCTGGGCCTGGGATCCCTAGAGTATAACGTCTTAGTATTTTGCAAAATATCCTGCCATCTCTGTAAAGTGTTTTCTTCTGCCCAGTCTCATCTCTAACTTCCAGTACTCCCCTTGAATCCTCTCCTCACAAGGAGAGCATCGCCTTTTCTCTACCTTATCTGCTTGCAATGTATGGCTTTTCTCATCCAACAACAGTTCTTTCAATTCTTCCCTCTTTTCTCTTATCGGTCCTTCCTGCTCTTCCTCTGGTTAGCCATGTTTCTCCATTTCCTCAATCTTGTTGAAGGTCTCTTGCCTTCTTAAACCTCTTCTTCCACAACACCCTACTATCCATTACTAAACCTGTTCTTATCCCACCACTGTCGTTTATTCAAAATATCTTCTTCCATCAAGTCTTTAAAGACTGGGTCCCTGATAAATCACTAAGTTGCGACCAACCCTATCCTATCATTCCTCTTCCCTTGGCCATTTTAAGTGAATGATACCCAACCCAGGGTTTTACCATGTGATTGGCACCACTTTGGTTCAGAAGACTAAATGGCTGTTATATTCTTCCAGCAACAGTAAATCTGACAAAAATGCGTATGGACCTGGGAGCAAAATGTGTGCCCTCTCTTCAACACTTACCCATTATCCATATCCCATGGATCCATCCATCCAGATCTCTGTTATTGCATTTATTCATCCCCAACAGCTTTTTCAAAGTAATTTCCTTCAACAAAATTACTTCAAAAAAACTCAAAACCTCAAATATTTGGGGGGTGCAGCACGGCGTTACTAGAGGTAGGGAGGGGTTTGGCATAGGTTTTTTAATATAGGGAAGGGGGTTTGGGGTGGGAGCCCCCAAATATAAAACAAATAAATTGATGAGTTTTTTCAAAACAATTTAGCCCAAAAAACTATTTTTAAAAAACACATGTCACAGTAGGGACAGTGTCACGGTACCTGCCCCCAGACATCAGGAACAGACCAACCAGCCCAGTGTATTGGCACCCGTGGGGACCTTCAAGGCCCCAAAGGATTCCCGAAGGGCTTCCTGGACTCGGTCCTGGTGCCATTGGCGCCAGGCTCATGCTGCCATCTCAAGTAAGGCAGGTTTCAAACCACGTGCAGACCAGTCTGAGGCAGGATGAAGGGACTACTTTACCCAGGGACTACTTGCTAGGTTGTGGTTGGAGGGACTACTTTACCTGGGGACTACTTCTTGAAAGCTATATAAACCACGCCTTCAGCACAGAACACGCTTTGTGTTATTCTGCACTCCTGCAGCGTAACGCTCCCGGTCTCTGCAAACTCCAGGCCTGTCTTCAGCCACACCCGTCCGGTCCTCTCGAGTTACCTGCAAGGAAGAAAGGAGAGAGAAGAGAACAGAACTAGACTCTTACCTGATGCTCCATCTCAGTTGCTCTGGAGTCGCCGCTTCTGCTGCACTGCAAAAGGAAAAGACACCAGGTTAGCTGCGCAACGCTAATACTTACCTGAAGGCTGTTCATTCCAGCGATCCATCGAAGCACCATCACTCGATCGCCGCTCCGAAGCTGCCGCATCTGTAGAACACAAAACAGAACATCAGGTTAGCCGCGCAGTGGGGGAATGACCTCATTCAGACTTAAAAATCTTGCGCTGCGCCGCTACTCACCTGAAGGCAGCACTTCCTTGCGGTCCAGCAAGACATCACCACGCAACCTCCGTCTTGGATATACCGCACCTGCAGAATACAAAGAACAGCAGGTCAGGTGCGCAGAGAACCAATACTGTGTGGAAACACTATTGCATAACGCATTCTCTAGACCTACCTTGGAAGCCAGCTACCATTTCCGGAAGGGACCCCGCTCCGTATTAAGCACCGAGGGGAAACCTGTAAGGAAGCGGCACAGGAGTGAACTTTTGGCAACTTGAACTCTTAAGCAATCCATACTTTGGAACAAAGACTTACCCATTGAGTCACAGTTGTCTAGAACACTACAGGATCAGTGAAGTAACTAGGTCCTTGAACTACTATGCACCCCTGAACACAGTCGCAGGATGGAGAGTCCGCCATTCATAACATAAAGGTGAGACATAGCAGAGAGGTGCAAGAAGAGGTCACGGGAGGCGGGAGTTGCCCTCGTCTTAATGGTTGGGTAACATTTGGTTTAACATTTTAGGCAATCTGCTTTTGTGACGAAAATGGGAATCAGAGGGGAACACAAGGAACCACTCAACACCGGACAGTCCGGCTCCGTTCGGTGCCCCTATGGATACCAGGTGAGCGTAACATAGAACCCATTTCTCCTTAGTAGAAACTCGGCGCTCAGCAGGATCGCTTTGTTCCTCACTAACAGACAGCAAATCACTTTTCTCCACCCTTTCTTCTCCACTGCACGGCCTGTGAGCACTGGAGTAGCTAAAGGTGCCTGACTCTCACCCCTTCTATTCAACCTTTACATGAGCCTTCTGTGCAGGCGCATCCGCTCTCACAACCTCACCTGCTATAACTATGCAGATTACACAAATCATCCTGAGGATTCCCAATTCGATCTCTGACCCTCACCCTAACCAAGCAGCATGCCTTACAGACATTGATCTCTGGATGACTAGTAACCATCTCCTTCTCAACCCGGGGAAAATGGAGATCATGGTGTGCGGTAAAACACAACTGTCTCCCTGGCCACCCTTCCTTGCCTCCCCCACACTCCGACCTCTGCCAGAAACCTTGGCTGCACAGTGGGCCCTGATCTCTCTCTGTCACACCACTTTAACAATGTATCCAAATCCTGCTATTTCCACCTTAGGTCTGAAGTGCATCGTCCCTTATCTCACCTACCCAAATAGACTGGCAGCAATTATGTCATTTCTCATGTCCAGACTTGACTATGCAAACTCCCTATGCCTGGGTGCACCAGACTAACAACTAAATAAACTACAAAGAGTCCAGAACTCTGCAGTTAGGCTCCTCCTAGCCCTCGGACAAAGGTATCACATCTCACCTACTCTCGGCACCTTACTCTGGCTCCCGATTGGGCGACTAGCCACCTTCAAAATCCTGTGCATTACTCACCGAGCTGTGCACAAAGTCGGTCCCAAATACTTACAAGAAATAATTACGCCATACCTACCAACCGGAACTGCAAGGTCAAGCACTGCCCTCCTACTAGTGGTCCATTCTTCCAAATCGGCCTGGAACCAAAAGTCTGGCACTCACTGCCACCCTCATTCGACACATCCAAGACTACATAGCTTTCTGGAAAGCACTCAAAACCTGGCTCTTCCCCAAAAATGGTGCAAAGAGCTGATGTGTCCTTCGGCCTCCATGAAATCATGCCTGCCTATCAACCCACCCAGCGGCTAAGAAAAGGCCTAGAATCCACTACTACGGACCGGTAAGAAAGCCCGTGACAGAACTGGTTACCAATAACATTTGTGTTTAAAGTTATAATCGTGTTGGCTCCTCACATCTTTGGCAATTAATGCCCAGTAGCATCTATGCGCTAACGTGATGACTGTGTTCAACCTTTATTTCTCTGGCAATGACTGTCTGGGACTCCGAACCCTGGGCCTAGTAGCACTTCTGTTCCAACGCTATGATTGGACTGGCTCTTTGTCTTCTACCAAGTTTGTCCTACGCTCTCAGATCAGGTGATGTCTCTGGCAAGTCTAGTCCTTGAAAGGGACAATGATGCAGTGTCGTTGACAACTCAAACCATAAACTAGAATGGGAATACTCAACTATCTGCAGTAAACTAATACCTGGGATTTGGAACGCTGGACCTATTAGCACTTAAGTTCTAGAATTATGATTTGGCTGGCTTTTCTTTCACTGGCAATGTATTACATCCTTCAATTAGGTGAGGACTGACGCCTACAGCTCAAACCGTACAATACACCTGGAATGCTCAATCATCCGCTGTGCCTAAAATGTCAGACAGGCACAGCACGAATAGCACTAATAGCACCGGCTGGTTCCAACGGTGGACCTTTCAGGTTCATTGAGTATCCAACCACGCATTTAGGAAGTACTTGGAAATCCGACAGAACAGTACTGGATGAAACTGCTCATCAAGAAGTTTACACCAACAAGCAATTGCCCACCCAGGTAGACACAGGGATGTCGGACTGTAGATCCGCAATCACTTGGTCCAGTAAAGCACCGATACTTACCACTAAATGGCCCCACCCTTTGCAGCTCCTGCCATGCCTGGACCTAAACACTGAAGTATCCAAAGCATAGGGAAGCTAAAAGCCTGGTACAGCAGGTTTGGGAAACGGCCAAACTCAACATTGGTTATATTGTGAAGCCAGAGAGGGAGAGGTACGGCCATGCTAGGTGCAACAGAATCGAGTCCACACTAGACCGAGAGGTTCATGGAGAACTAAAGCACCAAACCTCTATAATAGGGAGCAAAAGTTAATTCGGCAGGCACAGGAAGGTAAACAAGAAAAGGGGACCTCTTCCAACTGCGGCTATTCCCCATGATTAATTTTGGCCTCGCTCCACACAATTATACACCACCATGCACACCTCAATGATAATTAGAACGTAGCTATCCCCCACAAATCTGCCTAGCTGCACACAATCTCATATGCAACCCCCACCTCTGTTAGAATGCAGCTACCCAAGACAATTCTGCCTAACTGCACACATACTAAATTTCTCACATCTAGCTGCATACATACAGAGTGCACACATGCACTACTTAGCACCTTACTTTCTCCATGGACATGGACTACGGTCCCCAAGGGCTTTCAACCCACAGCGCGTTGAGGTCCTACCAATGGTGAAAGATGCTATAAAAATACCCAATACCATAATAAAACGTTAGGCCCAGCCTAAAAAGACCACCCAACAAAGTTTGGCTATTCAGCAAACCCTGTGTGGAGCTGCACGTATCAGTAACCCACGCAGCTAAAAATGAACCCTCAGATGAGCTGTTACTGCAGCAATGATTTTTGTAAAAAAACTTGAGCGGTATAGAAGAGGCCAAAGAGAAAGACTATGTAGATTCTGTATTGAAAGAGCCAATCTAAAAGAAAACAACTGAGAACAGTGTGGAAATACATCTGCCGAGCAGTACAAACAAGGCAGAGAGACAAGCACAGACTAACGAAAAAGCTCAAAGTGAGAACAAGAGCAGAGCATGGAGGACAAGAGAGAAATTGGTTCACAAATACTCTGGTACCAGGGAAGGGTGTAGCTGAGAAAGCCCTGAATACCAGGCCTGGGTGAGACAGTGGGAAAGAGCAGAAGAGCGAAGACCTTTTAAAGGGGAGTTTAACTGAAAAGTGTGTCCCTGGGCAATGCGTTGTCTGCCAAAACTTGGAATCCCTAAAAGTAATTTAACTTACAGCATCTGATGTTCAGAAAAAGCCTTAAATGTGGTTTGGGAGTGTTGCACTATGAATAACAGCATTTACTATTCATATATTGTACATCTGTTTTTGATTCTTCAAAAACCCATGGTAACTTCTTGAAATGTAACGTACCATGATACAGAATGCTATACTTACCTGGTAAAAACAAGGGCCTAATCAGGAGCCTTATTTAATCAAACGTACCATGATGCCCCTCAGTATCAAACACAGAGGTTGCCCCCAGTTATGTAACTTTCAGTAATATTATATTTCATGTTTTTTATAATGCACCAAGTGACAACTATAGTAGAATCAGAGCGCCTGAAAATAGAGACATATTGTGTCCCGTCAAGGGTCTCCAGGATACAGGGAATTAAGTGTGGCAAAGCCAACAGTTTGGCTTTTGGGAAGGCATGGGCTAGGCATTGCCAGACAATCCAAAAAATTGCACTACCAGGTCCTAAACTAGCAACAGCTGGAAAATGGTGCGACTGCCTTGGTATATGCTTGTGTTTGGCTTGGAGTCAGGCCAGATCTCTGGTTCACATCTGCCATGGCTCCAACCAGGAATTCTCTGCGTCCCCCAACTCTACTCGCAGGACATGCAAGAAAAATAAAATGATTTATGTGGCATAAACAGAGAAAAATGATGGCAGAGGAGACTAAATGCAGTAAATTACAGAAAAAGAAGGCATTGCAGGGAAAAAGACAAAACTGCAAGCTGTAAAGCAACAAGTCTCATTGTGTTTGGAGAAGAACAATAGAACTGGTGGGCAGTTACAGATGGCTGTACTTGAAGAATAATGGGTTGCTGGGTGCCTGCTTGAAGCTCTGCCATTCAAATGTAGGTATAGTTGTGCAAAAACACATGATGTGGAGGACTAGTTCAATGTCATTACATCACCTACAGTTGGTTGCATTACTAAATTAGTCACAAGTGGCAAAGATTTGTTTTTATTTCATTCGCCTGCAAGTTTGAATGAATGTGAGAGGCCCCTGACAGTGGTAGAGTGAGCAGTCTCTTTCATATTTCCCTGCAAGCGTGGAGCAGTGACTAGGCCCGACAGCTGAGAGGAAGGAAGCAAGTGATCCGGGAACCAGCAGCTGAAGGAAAACCAGTAATGGAGTAAGAACAGCATGTGAAGCCAAGGAGAAGTTCAGGAGACCAGAAGGGGGCAGAGCTGAGTAGCGTTGTGGAGCAATGCAGAGGAAACTGGCAAGGGGGAAGGAAATTTAATGTGACCCCGCCCTGGGGCCCGGCCCAGTCAGAGATCAGCCCCCACATGATGCCCTGTACTTTAGGCTACCCAGCACGGATCACCAAAAGGTGGTCAAAAGAGGGAGATGGGTAAACCCACTGGACAACCAGGTGAATTATGCCATATATGGGGAAAGGCCCACTGGTTCACCGGGTAATTTGGCACATGAGCGAGAAGGCCCACTGGACCACCAAGGGAATTAGGGCTAACAGGATGGTAGCAGGTCCATTGGAAAACTATGAAATGTAAGACGAAAGGAGGGTTGGGGGGGGGGGGCTAAGGAGCGAGTGGGGGGTGGAGGGGGTTGTTTGCTGCACCACCAGCCAATTTGATTGGAATAAGGCAGTAAGCTCACTGGGCCACAAGAGATATTATGGGGGAAGGTACAAGGGCCCTCTGAAAGGAGCAGTAAGGAAGGAAATGAGGGCAAAGCAAGGAGGAGAGAATAAAAAGGTAACTGGACCACATGGTAATCAGAGAAAATAGAAAGAAGGGCCACACTGACTGACGATAAAAAGGAGAAAAGGAGTAGGGGATCACAGACCCACAAATGATCAGGGAGGGAAAGAGTTTGAATAAAATGGGACATTTACATTTGTGTGTATTGTAAGGTTGCAAAAGTCGACACAGTGGTGGTATGGTGATTGGCAAAGACTTTATTTAGGCAAAAATAAAGTGGAAATGATCTCCCTAACTCTAAGAGGGGTTTCCCTCCCACTACTAATGAACAAAAGAATCGGTCAGAATGTCCAAGTAAATACAAAGAGTCCACCCTCGTGTCAAAATGTCTACTCCTATCCCTCACACTTGTAACTAATAAGAAAAAGGGTAGGGGAGCTTCTTGGTCCAGAGGAATGACTCCCTTCTTCTGGACAGTTAGCCACAGTTCCAATCGCAGGGGGAATTTCGCTTGTGAGAACAACTCAATTCTCCGGGTCTCAGTTTCTTTCCGATGAGAACAAACAAAGTTCCAGCTTGTGGTGCTGTAAGGATTCAGTTCCAATTCAAAAGAAAAAGTTCCAACTCAAGACATCATTCCTTAATTAACAGTTTTGTGTCACTATTGGGTTCCTGGAGAATGCCTACCCTTCTCCAGGTCTTTGGTTCTCAATGTCTCCACAGTGCCAGGGGAATGACTAACTTTACCCGGGTCTCCGGTGCTCCCCCAGGAGAGCACCGGAGACCCAAAGTGAAAGCCAAAGCAGGCAGAAACACAACACGGTTGTGTTTACATGCCGCAGTGTTTCTGCTTACAGCTAATTTCCCATTTGGGGCTCTCTGGCTCACCATGCCCCCCCCCCCCCCCCCCCGAGAGCCCCAAAAGGGAAATGCTAAATGCAGATTTAGGCAGATACACTACGCGGTTGTTTTCTGCAATGCTAACTGCAGTGTTTCTGCCTAAATCTGCTTTCCCATTTGGGGCTCTAGGGCTCCCCAAATGGGAAAGCAGATTTAGGCAGAAACACAACGCGGTTGTGTTTGAAAACGCTGCGGTTTTTCTTTCTAAGTTTCTCAGGCTCGGAGGAGCCTCAGAAACTAAGAAAGAAAAAACGCAGCGTTTTCAAACACAATAACGTTGTATTTATGGTTGCGGTCGCTTCAAAAGCGACCGCAAACATAATATACAACATTTTTAAAGCTGCGGTTTTATTTCTATGTTTTCCGGGCTCCTCCAGCACAGAAAACCTAGAAAATAAAACGCAGCTAGTGCTTATTTTAAAAAAAATAATAAATAGCTCTTACTGAGATGCAGCTGCAGCTTTTCTGCCTGTAGTCACCGGTCTGCGTCCTCCGAGTCCCGGCACGAATGAAGGAAAAGCCACCCAGTGGTAGTTTTTGTTTACTACAGCTGGCTGGCTTTTCCTTCATTAGTGCCGCAAAAGCAAAAGCCAGCACAAGCGGGCATCCATTTCACAAAATGGATGCGCCCATGTGCTTGCTTTTGCAAATTTTAAGCTTGAATTGCTCAAAATTTTACATAGGGACTTGGAAAAAAAAATGCCAATCGTTTTTTTTTTTAATATTGCCTATCTATTTTAGAAAATAAAATGTTTTGGGCGAACCATCCCTTTAAGTGGGCTATGGGGATACCATGTTCTCCCCACGTCGTAACTAATCCCGTAGGGGGCTTCCTGCCCCATGAGATCCACCTAAGTACCACCCCCAAGGGGACTATCTGGTAGCGGACTCACCTCCCTGGCCTCATAGAAAGTGGCTCCCCCTAAGGGAGACGTGACGACATCTGGGGATTCACCACAGTATTAAGAACATTTTTTTGGACTAAAGATTGGATTATCATGTTTACCGGTTAGTGCATTACGTTGCATGCATAGTTACAATGCGAGGGACCAAATTATAGGATACTGTGTGCATCTTTTGTAGTAAACATTATTTAAAATTGTGTTTTACTCAACAGGTCTTCTAGTTGGGCATTCAGGGTGGGAAAGTGCAGAAGTGGATGCTGCTTATAGGTTTGGGAAAGTGTGGATGGTGTGTTAGCAGGAATCGTTAGAGACATGCCATGGAAATTAAAAAACCCGGACGCCGCAGAAGAAATAGCAAAAACTGACAAAACCCTCAGCAAACCGATGACTAGCATCATAAAGGGCCTCAGTGAGATAATGAGGAAGACTAAACAAGCACCAGAGAGGGGAAACAAAGATGGAACAGAATTAACAGGTTTGTACAAGAGGCGTGAGAAAGATCAAGTGAATAGTGGGGAGCAACCAGAAGTAAGACAAACAAACTGAAGATCAAGAAAGATTGTGAGCGAGACGGACTTAGATGGCACTATGCAGGACACAACAGGCCAATAAAGGGAGCTGAGGAGGTGAGAGCATGAAAGGGAAAAAGGAAAAGTAAAGAGGACAAGTAAGCGACTGATAAAAAAAAAAAAAAACAAGTGTTGGTATAAGGAACAGAAAACAGGGAAGAGTTAGAGGGAGTGAGGCAGGAGAAAGTGGGAAAGGAGAATAATGAGAAGGAAAGGAAGGTAGGAGGCGTTTGGAAAGAAAAAGAAAGTGAGGAGGGTGAAGGAAAAGTGAGGTTAGCAGAAGAGCGTGGGAAGTAAAGGAGAAGGGCTAGGGTGGAAGAGGAGTTACTTTACTGTGAAGAGGGATCATGCATCATGCACTTGTTAGAGCATGTGACCCCTTCGATTCAGGATCAAGCAAGGGGTGCGTGACTCTACCGAGAGGACAGCTGTGGCAAAGGAATGCAGCCACGCCTGTAATGGGCATTCCTAGATGACTCGGGACAGTGATGCAACAAACGGTGAAGCTCCACATTCTAGAATCATTTAATCCCTTCATTAAGGCACATCCCCGTGTGGCAATGTTCATGGTCCTGTCCTGTCCTGTGCATACCTTATTCCTCACTCCTCTCAGCAGTGGAGTCCTGCTGCTGCTTTCTTTCTTATTCCCACAATCCTCACCCAATGTCTCTCTCCAGATTCCTTAGTGGCTGTCTCCTCCCAGCAGGTTCACACTGCTAGATTTCTACCTTATCCTCCTAGTTCTGCCAGCCTAGTATCCAAAGCCTCCAAGGTTCCTCTTTAGATCAATTCTGCCTTGCCTTCAATCATACTGCTTTGTTTAATCTCGGCTTCCCCTCAAGTATCCTTAAATCCAACTACCAAGATGGTAGGTGCTTTCTAGGTGAGGTTTCAATTACTCGTCCTCCCAGCTTCCATTCAGATACGTGACACCATTACCAAAGACGAGAAAAATGGTAGCAAGGCCAAGGGATGAAGCAGGGAGGGTGTGCCAAGGTTAGTGTACTCATTGTGACAGGGCCAGGGTCATTTGCCTGTCAGGTGGGGGAGGAACAGGGGCCTCGCCAGACCTGGGGGCATAGCACCTATCAAGGCAAAGTTGGAGGCAGCCCTTTCCCAGAAGCGAAGTGCCCTCCTGTTAGGCAGAAACCTGTGCAGTTCCCTTGGGGAACACTGCAAAAGATTTAAGACTACAGGTAGAGCAGTAAACCCCTTTGGTAGCAGTCTGTACCACCCAGATTTACCTGGTAGCTGTGGCTGAGCAGTCAGACTTCTCTCAAGAAGAGTTAGGCAGTATGTAAAGTATACACAATATGTACCAAAACACAATAGCACAAGCAAACACTGACCAGAGCTTGGTTTCAAAAGTATATAGTTATTTATTTAAAATACACATAAGTTAAAAACACTCTAGCAAAAATATAGTAAAAGCACTTCAACACAGTTATAATGAAAGTAAATTCAATCCTTTCTCCTATCTAGACAACTCTAGGTAAACACCACTTAATTAAAACAGAGGTGAGTGCTTAACGTTAGATGACACTCTAGTAGTTCCCAAGAAAGGGAGAGAAAAAGCAGAAATGGGTTAAACACACCACTCTAAGGTCCAGAACACTTGCAATAGGCTCAAAGAAGCACAAAGTCACAGGTGAGCAAAAGTCACTAGGCAGGGCCCACTCTTAGAGTAGCCGGAGCGAAAATGTGCCCAAGATCACACTGTTAGTTAGAGATTCAAAGTCTTGCAAAGAGTCAAAAAGAGTTTAGAGTGGCTCAGAAAGTTTAGCCAAAGTGTCCCAGGCACTCCCAGGTTCGAAAGCCGGGGACTAAATCTACCCCGTACAGTCGGTAGCAAGGGAAGCCAGGCGGAACACAGTACCTTAAGCGGAAAGGATCCTCCAGCGGGGGCAGTTGTTCCAGGCAGTGGCAGCAGGGCTCGACGTCGGTCAGGGGAGAAGAAGTTCTCGCTGAAGAGCAGAAGAAGAGGGTCGTTGCACTGCCCGGGAAGAAACCAGCCGCGGAGTCCTCCGGTTAAAGGGTTGGTACCGACTTTCGCGGTATGGGGGTAAAGTGTGGTATTCCGGTTGCCGGGGTGCTTGGCACAGGCAAGGCGGCCACGAGATACCTCAAAGAACGGAAAGAAGGCGAAAACTGGTTGTCCCCACCAGTCAAGGGAAGGAGCCACTCCGTTAAGAGTTCTCCTCGGTCGTCGGGAAAAAGTGGTGAGACGGTTCAGCAGGGCTCCACCGGGTGGTGTCGTCGAAGCAGGTCGGCTCAGCTCTTCCCTCGTCGGATTCTTGGTCCTGTGGCGACTTCTGAAGTCCCAGTCCCCAAAGCCCTGCTTTTATGCAGCAAACCCCCATTCACCCAGCCTAGCTGTCACTCAAACATGCTAAGTGGTGAGCCGGGCGGCTCACCACTTGGGCCAATCAGGACGGAGTGCGACTTGAGTTACCAAGGTAACTCAGTCCAGGGTGCCTAAATCCCCCTCCACCCCTCCTAAGTACCCCAGACAGAGTGGCACCACTTTGGAGGGCTTCTGTGGAGAAGCCCGCCAAAAGTGGGACAAAGGGCTCCACTTTGGGTCAGAGTTACAGAGGCGAACACCAACGCCATTTTAGAATCAAGTTTTGGCAAAAAGTCCCAACCGGAGTTATAAAAATAAATATATAAACCGGCGGTATGTTTAAGGCTACCGTAAATAAATAATTAAATGTGTTAGCCTAAAACAATGGGAAATCCCATAGGGAAATATTCGCGGTCGAATATAAAAAGTAGTTTCCACTGCCACCAGCCAAAACTCGATCAGGGGGGACGGAGACGTGCCCCCTCGACTAACAGACCCTGGGGCAATCGAATTGCCCCAGCCAGTACGTCCACAATATGATGGTTTGTACTGGTTCTGTTCAGGATTCAAGACTAGCAAAGTCTTTGGTGACTTTACATGCCCTGGGAGACAGTAGTCAGTCCCAGGGTATGGAGTCTATGTTGGGGAGTCCCTAGGACACCCCTGGGTCACGGCACAGAGGGTGCTGTGTGACCCACATCAAAAAAATACATGAGGCCCTATGGAGTAAAAGACCCCATAGCCCATTCAACACAAGGTTTGTCCAAGATAACACACTTCAACATGTCCAAGAGTGAGGGTAAAAGAGTCTCACTCTTGGCAGGAGAAAAAAAAATTAAACCCCAGAAATCCAGCAAAGCTGCTGGGGGACTCACTAGGTAGGGAAATTCAGCCTAAACAGAGAATTCTCCCTAACACCTCCTCCCCCCCATATGCCTTGGTTTTTAATGTTGGTACTGCCCTCTGTCAAATGATCTATCCCTGCATTTGTTCTCTTGTCTTTTTCAGGACAACTCCCAGAATGCACCTGGGTGCAACCAAGAAAACAGCCTGGAAAAAGCAGAATGGAATTGACTACGATTTTTCTTACCAAACAGAGATAAGACACCAAACAGTAAACCTACCAACCCAAAACAGAATCCGGACGAATGGTAGAACAACAGAAAACTGAATGTGAAAAGACAGCAGGGGAGCAGGAACCCTCCCCAAACAGAATTTAAAACAAAACTCGCCAGCACATGAAGAAAACATGCAGCCTTTTCACTTGGCTGCTATGCTGCACCTGGAGATTAAAAAGGGGGGCAGAGGTACGAGGTCATTTTTAAAGATTTGCACCTGTGTTACTGAGCCCCTGGGGAAAGAATAGCCACAGATTTGCCCACAGAGTCAGGTGAACACTACAACCAATGCAAGGGGGAGATAAAAATCAGGATGAGAACACCATAAAAGGAGAGTGAATGAGGGAGTGTGAGTTGTAGGGTTGAGGTCGGGAGGCTTGGAGGTGGACCGAGACCAGGCAGATGAGACTGTAGCGCAGTGCAGAAGGGTTGATGGTTGGCTGCATGTGAGGTATTGGTGGTGCGGGAGTGATACCAGTTGAGTACTGTGGTGAGGGGAGGGTGTAAAAGGTGAGTGAAAAAGGAAGAGGGGAGAAGTGTAGAGGGAACTAGAGAGAGTGAGAATGATAAGGAGAGTATGATAGGAGGGTGTGAAGACAGTAGTGGAAGTAGTGATGAGCGCAACATGAATCAGGAAGGTGGTGTAGATGGAAGATAATAGACATTATGGTGGTAAGATTACAGCACAGAAATGTAGCTATGGGTTTATGTGTAGGAGAGGAGAGAGGGGGTGTGGAGAGAGGTCAGAGGTTTGGTATGAAGAAGGGTTAGGAAAGAAAAGGACAGCAGGCAAGAAGAGTGTGGACATAAGAGGGGCAGAAGGTGAGAGAGAGCAGAGGTAGATGACCGGTGGGTGTGAGAGAAGGTAGGGGAAGATGGTGGCGTGAGTGAGTAGAGAGTGAGCCAGAAGGAGTAGAGAGATCAGGGAAGTGAGCGAGAGTGAGCACTTGAGAGGGAACAGTTCACAGTGTCTTAACGGCACAAGAAAAATTGTCATTCCTATTAAGTAAACTTTGTGAGTTTTAGGTTACAGCTTCCTTAGAGGAACCTCAGAAGGAGTCGGATAGATAATGCTTTTTGCCTGTAGGCCTTTATTTACAGCTAGTATTAGGTAGTTGGTGTTTCAGATTGCTAGCTGGGCAATCTGTTGGTTAGGGATGCCAGATTCAGTCTGGGAAGCTTATTGAAGTACTCCGCCCACACCACGACCCGAATAAGAACAGTGATTTTTACCATTTGAAAATAAAAACCCTCAACTGTCCTTCAGGGATCTTGGAGTTATTGAAACCATCAGTGACGCCATATGGGACTGCCTACAACAGGCATATTCCCCCAAGGGTCTGTACTGAAACGGGCAAAGGTGCAACAACGCAAGGTAAAAGCCATTACTAAAATATCTGTAACTAAAGTAATTCAAAGTTTACAACTAAAAATTAAAAGAAAACGGACCAGGTAGGACAGCAGTGACTAGGAGGAGCACGACAGCAAAGACTGGGAGACATATGTGAAAGGGACACTGGAATAGAAAGTAGAAAGCTTGTAGCACAATTAAGGCAGGCGAAAGTGAGTGAAAGAAGGAGCAAAGCAACACAACAAGGTAAAGGAAAAAGAATAAATGTGAACCGGGCTAGGTCAACAGGGTCGGGGGAGCTGTGGTACTGGATCAATGAGAGCCTTTTTAAAGTCTTGTGCTTAAAGATGGCATTTTCCAAAGGATGGATCCTGTAAAAGACCATTAGTTATGCAGCACATATGTCTAGGGAGCGAATGAATAAAGGTGGCAGATTTAAAATGGGTCTCCATGCTTTTTCCACTAGACGTAAATATGCAAGAGGTGTGTTCTGCACACCTTAAATAATGTATGTAAGGGATTGGGTATCATGAAAACTATACTGGAAGAAGTGCCTTATTTAACAGAGGGTGTCAGCAATTGATAAAACCTCATTTGGAACTTCTATGACAGGCATGAAGCAGGGTGGGTGGTGTATTTATGATGGGACTTTGTATACGCACAAAGACAATAACCCTGATACCAGCTGAGCAAAGCAACACATTGACTGGTTGCTTGATGGAAGAGACAGGCCATTCTAACTGCATTTTACAGGTAGCCTCTCGGATGTTTGTACGAACAAGGAAAGACATTCAGAAGGGGTAGAAAAGAAGCAGTTTTGCTGTAGACAGGAGTGGGATAGGTGTACATTACAAAACTGTAAATATGCTCACCAATGGGGGCATAGGCTACGGGAATCATCCCAAATCACAAGGCAGAAAATTACTGGTGAAACAAGAACACAGGTGAGAAAAGGGCGATTATGTGTCAACAGAATGTTGTTTTGGGATCACCCCTAAAGACAGAAAAGGGTCCATACAAGCCAGTCAGTGACAGACCTGGGAGAGAAACTAGTGGGGCAGCAGGTTGGCTGCCCTGCCAACACCATAAAAACGTGGGGCGCTGTATAGTCCATTGGTGCACTTATTTAACAAATGGGGACAGATTTTATTTTGCTGCAGTGGTTCAATCACAGCTTTGGAATTCCTTATGAAGGGTCAAGTGGAGCCTCTCAAGGTAAGACCATAATGTCAGTAGGAAACTACAAAGGTTTAGCAAGTAAATGCATGGAGTACATTGGGAAATGTGGCAGGATCCTTTCCAGTTACTTCTAGGTCTGGTCCCAAAAAAAGGAAGTAGGAGAAAACTGGGGCACAGAGTACTATTATGACTGCTATTTGCCAATGGATTGTACAATTTCTCATGCAGTGTTTGAGGGTATTAGTACCTTTCTTGGAATGTTGGACAGGAGAGTTCATTGAAAAGGGTCTTATATTACTTACATGACTTACTGTGTCTGGCGAGCAGTGGAGGACATGCTTCAGGCTAGTGGATAGCTACACAATGACCTAGAGGCTTGAAGTGTTTTGGCACATTATACATGCAAAAGACTTTACCACTAGCCTTTCCTTTCTGAGACTAGAAATGGACGCAGAGGCGCAGGAATCGTGCAATCTGGGAGCCTAGGTAAATAAAGAGAGGCAGTGAAAGTTTGCCTACGGAGAAAAAACACATAACTAAGATAGTTGCATTCCCATCTCCTCATAGAGCAGCTTAACCATGTCACCATAATAATGCCACAGAGTAAGCAGTTTTTAAAATGGTTGGGTAGGGCACTGTTGGTTTAAGTTACAAGCATTTGTTCACCATACTGAGGAACGCAGTTAAATATGACTTGAGAATATGTGACAAGTTCCTATTTAATTACAACAGGTTCTCAAGGTGAAAGGGTGTCAGAAACAGGTATTCAAATGGAACCTTTTACAGATGCACCAGGGAGCATTGGCATTGGTGCAATGGGATGGCATGAGAGCTGGAGGGAAAGCAAATTGGCTAACATTACTTTCATAGCAGTCACCATTTGGGGGGCGGGTGAGGATCAGTTGGCCAGCAAGGACATTGTATGTTGGTGCAATAGTTGGTCCGTCGTACAGGTGATTAATAAGTCTAAAAGGTGTCCACATATACTGCAGCCGATAAGGGCATTAGCTTTACACACTGTTTAAAGAAAGCTATTGCACTGCGAGAATTGTTGAAGTGTGCAAGAATTATACTGATACTTTGCCTTGTTTTCATTGGGAACAAAATTCAGGGGTTGAGGGAAAAGGAGGGGACACCGTTCCCAACTGCACTTTGGAATTTTGGGCACCGCAATCTCTTGGCAATTAATGCACAGACCAAAGCCACACAAGCTAGACAAGGCTGGTATCTAAGAGGATTTCTGGTGATGGTTTATCTTAGTACATTATATTGGCTTCAGGAAGAAATTATAAGTTACTCACCGTAGTGACTAACGTACTATTAGTCCATAGTCCCCTTTCCTCCATACTGGATGGGCGCCCCTTCCAAGGGACAGAAGACGGACCCTTTTTCACCAGAAAAAACATTCTTCCCCTTTAAAAGTAGAGGTGCGTGGGGGTGTGGCCTATGGAGCATGAGCTGCCTTGACTCCGCCCTCCGGCGCCACACCTCAGTCCCCATTGACGCATCGACCATGGAATTAACATTGCCTAATTACAACATTATTATTAGGGGGGAGGTTGGTGGGATGTATGGAGGAAAGGGGTCTATGGACCAAGAGTACGTTAGTCACTACGGTGAGTAATTTATAATTACTCTTACGTCGCGTCCCCGTTCCTCCATACTGCATGGGCGATTAGAACTGAATGTAGCCCCAGGGTGGAGAGGAGATCCTCCTTAAGCAAATAGGTTCCTGAGAACCGCCTGTCCGAAAGCCATGCGAGATCTAGAACCGGCATTCAAACCGTAATGCTTGCAGAAAGACAAGGGACTACTACAAGTGGACGCCCTGCTTATGACTTGCCAAGGGAGATGGCGCTGCCTTGGCTCTGACTGCGTGGACATGCATGTTGGCCGGCAGCAGCTTGTGCTGGCCCTTTTACGCTTCTTTGATGGCCGAGACCATCCAGCGGGATATGGAGGCCTTGGAAGCCTGATAGCCAGGTCTTGAGCCTCCAAAGGTGAGAAACGGGGCATCCGATTTGCGGAAGCCCTTGGTCCTGTAAAAGTAGAACTTCAGGGCACGCCCGACATCCAGGCAGTGCAGCACTCTGTGCTTCGTCCTTAGGATCAGCAGAAAACGTAGCAAGGACTATTTCCTCGTTCAAGTGGAAAGCAGACGGCACCTTGGGCAGAAATGCTGGGTGTGCCTGCAGGACTACTTTGTCCCTGTGAAAGGTAGTATATGGTTCCGAGGTGACCAGCGCCTGGATTTCACTGACTCTACGAGCCAAGGGGAGGCCGACCAGTAAGGCCGTCTTGACGGTGACCAGCCTGATGTCCGCGGACACCAATGGTTCAAACTGTTTGTGTGCCAGGGCGTCCAATACTATGTTAAGGTCCCACACTGGGTGCAGCCTCTTGATGGATGGGTAGAGTCTTGCGTGCCCCATCAAATGTTTGACAAATGGGTTGAAGGAGGAGAAGATCCCCCCCCTCCTCCTAGTTCCTGTAAGCCCCGATGGCTGTGAGGTATGTACGACAGGTGTTCACTTGGACCCCTGAGTGGGCGAGGTGCGCCGAGAAGGAGAGCACGTCTCCCAAAGTACATGCCAGAGGGTCGATTTCCTTGGAGTCAGTGGCAGAACCTGCTCCATTTACTTTTATATTGGGCCCTGTTAGCTTTGCTCCTTGCGCCCTGTACGATTACCAGATTAGCCTGGGAGAGACTGAGGTGCCGCAGCGTTACCTGCTCAGGCACCATGCTGTGAGGGCTGGTTTCTGAGGTGCTGGGTGGATGACCATGCCCCTCCTGCTGCGCCAGAAGATGTGCTGGGCCCGTCGGGAGGTGAATCTGAGGCACCTCCGAGAGGCTGAGCAGCTCCGAAAACCATGGCCTGGGCGGCCACCATGGAGCTATTAGAATGACGACGTGTTGGCTAGACTCCTTGATTTTGCAAATCACTGTGAATCAGCGGAGTGGGCATGAAGGCATAAGCCTTCATGCCATTCCACTGAAGCTGAAATGCGTCGCCCAGGGAGCCAGGGCCGTGTCCCTGCCAGGAGGCAAACTGAGGGCACTTCTTGTGCCAGGTGGCAAAGAGATCCACATGGGGATTACCCCACCTGTTGAAGATCTCCTGAATGAATAACGAGGTTGTTTAGCTGCCACTCGTAATTGTCTGCTCCCATCCTGCTGAGCCTGTCTGCCTCCAGGTTGGATTCTCCCAGGAGGGGGACTGTCGTGAGGTAGATGTCATTTTCCAGGGCCCTCTCCCACATGCTGATTGCCAGTCTGGACAGAGGAGGGGATCTGGTGCCTCCTTGCTTGTTGATGTAGTACATGCTGGTCGAGTTGTCTATCTGGATGAGGACAACCTTGCCCCTGAGAAGTGGTAGGAAAGCTCCAAGCGCTAGCCAGATGGCGTTCAGCTCCAAACAATTGATGCGGTTTTCCTGCTCTTGTCGAGTCCAGGTGCCGTGGACCCGAGAGATCGTCCAGGGTGGCTCCCCAGCCCTCGAGCGAGGAGTCTCTTGTGATGGTGGCCTGCGGGGAGGGCGGCCGAAAGGGTTTGCCTGTCCGTAGATTGCAGTCCCTGGACCACCATGTTCGGTCCGGGTGGAGAGATAGAAGCGTTGATCATCTCAGATCCCGCTCCTGGTTCCATGAGGCCACGAAGTGCAGCTGAATCCTCCTCAACCTCAATCTGGCGTGGGGAACAGCTAATTGGACCGCCGCCAAGAGACCTAGGAGATGCTGGTACCACCATGACGAGGTCACCTCTCTGCTGAGGAAGTGGGTGGTGGCCCTCTTGATGGCCAAGATCTTGGCCTTCCAATGGAAATACCTTCTCGGAGCACGTGTCCCAGATGAGGCCCAAGAATGTAAGAGTCTGAGAGAGAAACCCATATTGTGCAGTGTGTTCATAAGGGCATGGGAAGAGTGGTGAACCGCTTCTGGAGATGTAGGGACGAGCCAGTCGTAGAGGTATGGGTAGATGTGGAGGCCCTGCGCTAGGGCAGCCACAATATTCATGAGTCTGGTAAAGACCCTGGGGGCCGAATTGAGTCCAAAAGCAAGGAACTTGTATTGAAAATGGTAGCCCATGATCCTGAACAGTAGGTAAGAACGATGGGGCTACCAAATCGGTGCGTGTAGGTACGCGTCCTTCAGATCCAGGGAGCACATCCAGTCTCCCCTGAACAAGGTCTCTGCTATAAAAGCTGGGGTAACCATCTTGAATTTCTGAAGGGGTAATGAGAGGTTGAGGCAGGAAAGGTCCAGCAAAACTCTCAGGCCTGCCTGGTGGTTCTTCTGAATGGCGAAAATTCTGGAGTAAAAGTCGAGGCCTTGCTGGGAGGCTGGGACTTCCTCCACTGCCTGGCTCTCTACAAGCGACTGGATCTTCGCCAAAAGAGTTGCTGTCCCAACCTGAGGGAGGGGAGGAGAGGCTGGGATAGGTAGGCGGTACCCGTAGATGCTACCGAGAGGGTCCAGGGGTCTGCAAAATTCTGGCGCCAGAAATGTGCATGGAGAGCAAGCCTGCCCCCCACTGGAGACACGTGGACCAGAGGAGACATGTCATGCCTTCTTTCCCTCTGAGGCTGTCGTGGAGGAGGGGGACTGGAAAAAGCCCTTATTGCCCATTTTGTTGCTTGCGAGGACTCCTCCCCCCACCCCCCCCCATTTTGTTGCTTGCGCCGGTTCTGAGACTGTGAGTGGTCCGGCTGCCTGGATCTCCGTTCCTGGAAGCCGTGGAACCCTCCATATATATGCCCCCGTGTCGGAGCGCTGCTGTGACTGGGTGTACGACTTGTGCGTTGTCTTTGTCAAGATGGATAAAGACTTGGCCGTTTGAGTTATTTTTCTTCTTGTCCAGCTATTCATCCGTGGTGGAGAGGAAGAGGTCCACCCCCCCCCCCCCCACACCCAAACGGCAGATCTAATATGCGTTCCTGGACATCCGAGTAGAATTTCTTGGCCCGGAGCCAGGCTGTCGTCCTCATGTCCGTGGCAATACAGATAGCACGGCCAGAGGTGTCGATATGGGCAACTGTGGATTCTATGAGGTCATGCACCAACAGTGAGGCCTCTGTCAGCCCCGCCTTAAAACATGATTGGCTCTGCACAGGGAGTTTTGGGAGGAAGTCTGCAATTTCCCACCATAATCTCTGATTGGCGGCAGCCAGCATGGTATCGGCATTGGCTTGACGAAGGTGCAGGGACGCGTTGGAATAGTGTTTCTTTCCGTACGCCTCCAAGATCTTCTCCCCCTTGCCTAGTCGAGCTGCAGAGGAGGCGGCTGAGGACGACTGAGGCTTGGAGTATAGTGATGCCGCAGCGATCCCAGAGGAGTGTGGCCGAGGATGGGCCGAGAGCAAGAGTATCCCCCTCCATCTGCCGGTACTTGGCGTCCAGGCGTCGATTGACAGGCTGGGCCGAGTGGGGCTTAAACCAACCCTTCTTCGCCAGGGAAACTACACATCGGTCTGCAGAGGAATACCCGTCTTGGCAGAGGGGCGTCGCGTGAGTACTTCAGCCAGAACCCCCTCTGCTGGCTGCTTGACCTCGGGTAGGCCCAGGTATTCTGCCAGCCCAGCAAGACGTTCGCGGAAGGCCCTGGCTGAGGATGCCGTGTCCAGATGCTCCTCATCGTCTGTGTCCTGCGGATCAGGTGGATCCTACAGAGGTGGAGGAGTAGTTGGAGCCGGAGGCTGGGGCAAAGGAACCGCAGCCAGGTGCTGAGGAGGCGGCTGAGGCTGGTAAGGAACCGCCTGAGGAGTCGGCTGGGGAGCCGGGACCAGCGGCTGCACCGGGGCCATCGGTGGAGGCGCTTGTGGTGCCGCTAGCATAGTCGCAAGGACTTCCCTGATGGCTTCCATGAGGATAACCCCCATACGAGGTGCCTTCATGGAGGCTGAGGAACCTCTCGAAGAACCCCTCTTCAATGGCCATAGAGGTGGCAGGGGATATTGACGGGGGAGATAGGAGATGCTTGAGCCGCTGCATACCCTGTCCATATGAACGAAGTGGGAAGCTGCATAAGAGGGCTAGGCTGTAGGCCACCTACCTGGTTGAGGCCAGTCCCACCTTGACGCTCGTTCTTCACCGAATTCCTGGAATGCCGTCGGACAGGTGCCTCTGTCTGGCGCGGCAGCCATTTTGTCGAGCTGACTGCCACATGCCTGCGACGTGTCGCTCGGTTCGCAGGGCTCAGCCTCCTCCAAGACTCTTGTGTGTGAATCACAAGGCCTAGGCCCGGAAGGTGCGACACCCTCGACACGGGAGGTCGATAGGGCTGTGTTTAGATGCCCCCTCTGACGTATTGCTGGTACTAGGTGTAGCCCCTCGAATGAAAATCTGGTACGAGAACCTTCCGGTCCCTCAACACTACCACCGAGAGGATCCAAGGATTCCTCGGCCCCAAGGCCGGTAGCTGCATCAGCCTCGGTGTCCGTGCTGGTATGAGGACCAGACCAGACCGCTTGGGAGTCCTTGGGAAGGAGTCTCCTTTGCGGCAATGAGATGGAAAATAGCGGCCCTCTGTTTCGAGGACAGAGAGCCACATGCTGAACAAGCTTGCCAACCGTGGTCTGGGCCAAGGCAACGTAGGCAGAGGGCGTTGGGGTCCGAAGTTGGGCAGAGCCCGTTCTAGGATGGACACCTACTGAACCCTGTGGAAGTCAACATGTGCCAGGGAGGAGCGTGGAGCCTGAGGACCGAGTACCTGAATGATAAAGACACAAAAAAAAGACAAAGAAGTATCTGTGTGTGGAATTACATGGCCGAAGCCAAACCCAGGAGCGCTGGTGAATTCGGCCCATTCCAGTCGACATGGAAAAGGGGACTGAGGTGTGGCGCCAGAGGGCAGAGTCAGGACAGAGCATGCTCCAAGGGCCGCACCCCGGCGCGCCTCTAAAGTCAGAGGGGAAGAAGGTTTTTTCTGGTGAAAAAGGTTCCGTCTCTCGTCCCTTGGAAGAGACGCCCATGCAGTATGGAGGAAAGGGAACGGGACGTAAGAGTAAAGTGGTGGCTGTCATTCTATGGGCATCGGAGTAAGAGTGATGTAGGTCCTGAGCAGCAGTAAGGTGCAATTACCTTAAAGCAAAGGCTTGCATAAGCAAGTTACTTTGCAAAGGCTTCAGGGAACAGAGGCAATGGCTGGATGGGATACAATGGGAGAGAGAAAGCAGGACAAGAGGTGAAAGGTGTAATTTTCTATTTCGGAAGGGCTCTTGCATAGCATACAGGAAGTGTGCAGGCATGCTTTTGAGGTAATCATAACATAATGTACCTTTTTATTAGAATTTAGGGGCCACAAGAGTGAGTGAACTGGAAGTGCTCAGTAGAAAAGAAGACAGCCACAGGTTAGCACAATGGGATGAATGTTGGTTAGGGGGAGAGGATAGGTTTCATGAGTTGAGTGTCAAAAACGGAACATAAGGGCAAGGGAGCCTCGGTCTCAATGAAACACAAGACAGAAGGTGGCACTTGTGCACTGGAGGCACCAAGCGATTTTTTGTAAGTGCTGCTGCTAGGTAAGGGTGGCCTGCTAATACACAAGGATGGGACTCTACAGTTTTGAAGTTTAACACAGCACTAAACATTGGACTGTCATTGTATTGGCCCCCTGCTACTTATAGAACACACTTTTTGTGGGTTGTGACAGCATCCAAGGCTGTAGCAGCAGTCCTGGTGTCAAAGCAATAAAGAAAGTAGAATAATGGTGGCAGGACTGCTATAAAATGGTATAGTAACTCCCGGGTCCAACCCTCACACAGAATGTCTCCATCAACATCACACTAATTCAGCAGTCTTCTTGGACAAGCTAGTTGTGAACAATTGGGGACCCCAGGAATTATTTCCTCACCTGTCCCATCCCTCCCCCACAGGTTTTGAAGGTGATGGGTTTTCATCACAGTAAGTAACAATCTTTAGGGCTACTGTTGGCACCTGAGATATGTGATGAACCAGAAGGTCCAAAAAAGCTCAAGTGCAATATGTTCCCGTCTAGATGAGAGCGTTTTGGCAAAAATGCGTCCGCAAGATGGCCACTTTGGCAAAAGATGGGGCACATGTGTGGTATGTTAAACATTTATACTGCGCACATGACCACAGGAGTGGTCTTACATCACCAAAGTTAATGTGAAAAGTTGGTGTATTGGGCACTCAACGGAGGGAAGTCGTCCATGGTCTGTGGGAGAACGGAGCAGCAGATGTAACAGAAAAGAAGCAGAGCATTAAGGAGGCCAATGGACGGAGAAACAAAGAGACATGGGGTTTACGAGAGAAGAAATATGGTTATGCTAGTGGGAAGGCATGTGTAGTCAAGGCTAAGAGGAAATAGAAACACGATGTAAAGCCGAGCATTTTCTATGACAGCAGATGCTATTACATTGCCGAATGGTACTAGAGATAGTCAGTGCATAGGTGTGTGTGATGGTCGCAAGATGTGCTCTAGAACATCCCGTGCACTTAAGTATGCAGGCTTCTTCACTAAATAAAGTTTATAAAACATCTTTTCACAGAGAGGATCATCTGGGAATTGACAATCATTCGGACTTAAATGCCGGCACAAACAGTTGCTGTTAATAAGATCATAGATCGTGAACGCAGAAATTAGGCAATTCATTGTGAGGTGTTTGAAGGACAATAGCTGTTTCAGAGAGATCAACAGTTTTACCAATAGAAATGTGTGAAGACCACTACTAGGTGCAGCAAGATTGTCACTGACCCTGCTGCTCCTTCGAGCCTGACTAACCCCAGCAGATCAGAAGCAACAAAGATGCCTTCCTGTCCAATCACACAGCACAAGCACCATTGGTAAACTACTACCCACAGCCCGCAGGAGTTTTCTAATAGGAGTGGCGCACCACTGAAGGTGCTGGCTGGAATTTAGAAGTGGGAACACAATCACTATTTCTGTTATGGCGACTCTTGGGGATTGCAAACTATGAGGAAGAGCAGACCATGTTGCCCAGCTGTGCAGTAGTGATTGAACTGGGTGGTGGAATGCAGAGGTGGGAATTGCTGCACTGGGAATATCTTGCAGACCATATGCCAAATGGGTAACAACCAGCAGAAAGAACCAAAATGCTGCATTCTTTGCCTCAGAAACGAGGAGCTCCCTACAGAACGATGCCAGGTAAAGGACTGGGAAGTGGCACAACATCTGGGAATGAGTAGTAGGAGGAATGCACCAGCAAGGAAGGCATGGTATCAAGAATAGACAGACAAGAGATCACAGTTTAAGGGTGTTTATTAAACTGCAGATAGTTGGGTGGAAAAACACCTAATCGAAACCTAAATTAAGATGGGAGCAAGCTACGGCCATCAAATACACATAAGGCAGTCAAAGTGGCGTCTTATCAAAATAAAAGGGCCAATATAAAAAAAAAAAAAGAAAAACCATAGCCAATCCTTACAACTAAATACCAAAAAGAGTGTGGGATAGGATTCACAAGAAAGAAAGAAGTGATCACAAATTATAAGTCAGGATGCGGTAGCTGGCGGGGAAGGGTCCGGTGGTGGAGGGGGGAGGTCTCCCTCACGGTTTGAGCACAGGACAAGGTGGGACTTCTGAGCACAGCACACGCTCGAGCTTTCCCAGCACGAGACAACAGTTCTACTTCAGGTATCAGCGACGTCGGTGGTTAAGTCTACAAAAAGTCTCTGGCCTCCGAGGACCTGATCGGCTCCAAAATAACAAATGTTCCTTTCAAATGAATATGTTTGGGTGATGCCTCTTCACCTCTGGAACCCCCTCTTCCAGGCTTGGATCCCAAGACAGCTCTTATTGAGGTCAAGACCTTTGAGGTGTCATTCGAGCTTTCAAGGGCCTAATCAGTTCCAAAAATAATTAACAAAATGTTCTTTTGGATTACACTTGCGGGTATGATTATTCATCCCTAGGTCCCCCTCTTCTGGGCTCAGACCGCTCTCGAATATCAGCCTCTCTCTTGTTGGCTTCACTCTGGCTTATATTTGAAAATAACTTCTCGAATGGCCTTTACGTGCCGTGGGGTGATGGCTTCTCACCTCTGGATCTCCCTATTCTGGGCTCAGATCCTTCCCGAACGCTTGCCTCCCTCCTGTCGGGTTCACTCTGGCTTTTGCAAAGATATTTGATCCCTGGCGTTCACAAATCAATGTCTTTTTAAACAGTTTCCCGCGGACCTCCCTCTGCCGGGTTCACTTGTCGACACACTGTTTCCTGGGATTTTAGACTTTGCCCCTTTTTATTGGCATCCCTCCTTTGGGTTCACTCTTGCCACTTTATATTTCCTTTTGCTTTCTCTTGATGCGGGATGCACTTCCCTTGCTTTCTGAACAGTTTACCAATCAAAGACTTTCGATTGTACGGGGATATAGCTAGACCATTGTATGACCACTTTGAACTTTCAAGCGGTTCTCCGACGGCCTTCTGGTATCGGTAGTTTAAATCAATATGGGATTAACCAGATTCTCTAGAGTGAGCACCCACGTGGTGCCGATTCCCTCTGCAGCTGGTCTTCCCTTAACAATTTACAGATCTTAGAACCTTTACGACTTTCATTCAACACAGTTCAGTTTCTTATCGGTTCTCACCTCGACTCACAGGCTGTGATGAACCACTTGGCTTTCCTTGTATCTGGAGACCAGGCCGGTACCACGGTAGCAGGCGTCTAATGCGGTCCTGCTTATCAGCATAGGCACGCTCCGTGTACCCTTGACATCTGCAACACACTCGAGAGCTATTGTCTGCGGTCTTAGGATTCCTTCTGGGGAGGTCTCACGGGTCTGGGTTGGAAAGAGCAAGGTTTCTTCTTTCTTAGTCAGACTATCCATACTCAACGATTTTTCCTCCTCTTCAACTGCCGTGCCTGGATAGCTGTCTCATTGTGCGGACTGCCTTGCTCCTATTGTGCTCTTGTGCACCACCTTTTATCCCTCTGGGGAAGGGAAAGGGCCGTCAGGTATGTGTGTGTGTGATCCTGGTCAATTGCCTGACTTTACCTGGCATGTCCCAACACCAGGGTCAGGCAAACAGCTTAGGCGTTTGTCCGTCGTCTTCTGTGGTATTTGAAAGTGTTTGTGTTATAAAAAGGGGTTGGAGGAGAGTGTTAGAGTATCCTACAGGGCAGATCAGGAAAAAGATGTTACAAGAAGGATACCACGTCTCGCCCATCAGTGTCGCACTTCTACTCCCCGAAGATCCCCCATCCAGGTGCTCCTCCCTCGTCCACCCCCAGGAACTGGATTCAATTGCAATGGCAGTGTCCTGGCCACCGGAATGAAAGACCCCGGGGACTGGTCAGGGAGATACCTTCATGTTTCTCACATGCCCCACAGCAACCGGAGTCCAGCTAACAGGGTCATTGACATTATCATGGACACAGTACTGAGAGAAGAGCAGTAGTGCATAAGAAGCACAGAGCAAAGGTTTGGGTGTAGGGGCCAGTTTGCACATGCTGCCACGATTCATGTAAACGCTTGGCGCTGCTGGACTGCCCCTTTGAAGATGCAGATTTATTATTTACTCTGTGCTTGTTTCTTCTGATCACTGCTTTCCCTGTACTCCTACTTTGCCAAATGAGAGGTAAAGAAACTCCACCAGTGTGGTCATTATTAGAATTAGAATTATTCTTTTTTTATAACAAGCTTAATACCAGCGCAGGACTGGGATTCAAATCGGTGTTGCAATCGAAGACAAACACATTGCCCCCAAGCCATCCTTACTCCTCCCGATGAAGAGGCTGGCTGTAAGTGGTGCTTCTTGCTTCTTAAAAGCAGCACAGGGAACTGATATGGACAAGGTAGAGGGACGAGAGGCAGAAAGCGTGGTCAAGCATAAATATATCAGATTGTGAATAATAAGAAAAATGGCAGGATTAGTGAAGGGATGTATCTGATTATTGGTGCTGTAAAATGGCAGTGGATTTCACAAAAATTCTGTGCGACATGACTACTGTGCTGCAGGAGTACAAAGATGAGTAGTAGCTAAATCGCCTACTCAACCTAACACTACTACTAACCAAGCAGCGATCCCAATCATAAAGGTCACAACACAATAGTATACTTCCTTCACCCACCATCTTAGGTATTGAGGGCCGAGGGCAAGCAACACTCTTAGAAGGGGTGTAAGCTAGCACAGGGGTGACCCAGACAGCAACAGCGCAATTACCCAAAATAAAAGAATGGCCAATCAAGTGCTAAGAAAACTAGTAGCCTCAAGTACATTAAAGATGCAAGCAACTAATAAAAACACCAACACCCCACCCTTCTAGGAGAGAACACAGACAGCAGATGTATAGAAGAGGGGCTAAACTGGGTCTTGAACATAGGGACATACAGGCAGAGTTCAGCTGCATAGTCAGTTACTCTCTTACCTGGTAACGTTCTTTCGATGGGATGGTCCGACGACGTATTCCATATCTATGACAGTAATCACCACAGCTATGCTGCTTCGGAAAATCTTTCGGTGTCTGCGTCGATGACGTCAATACACCGTCCTCGAGGACCTCCTCCGACGTCACCAGATGTTAGAAGTAGGACGCACGACGCCCGTAGCCTCAGTTGTAATTTTTCCCCAGAACGTGGTACCAATCTTCTGCCAGTAAGACCACAGAAAGCTTTGCGGAAACGTATGCTGCAATCGCATAAGAAATTCTTTAGCGTTGTAGGCAGGGAGGGAGCGATATGGAATACGTCGTCGGACCATCCCATCGAAAGAAAGTTATCAGGTAAGAGAGTAACTTGTTCTTCGAGGGGATTAGGTCCTCCGACGTATTCCATATCTATGACAGACTTCTAAAGCAGTACCAACGTAAGTAGGCGGGAAAAGAATTTAGAATATACAAATTTAGAATGCCCAATCAAATTGCAGAGTAAAGGACCGCCTTGCCAAAGGCCAGATCCTGCCCTCGGATAGAATCGAGGGAGTAGTGACGTACAAAAGTATGGACCGAAGCCCAGGTGGCTGCATCACAGATGTCACAAATAGGAACACCCCTCTGCAGGGCAGTAGAGGCAGCCATATCCGTGGTAGAATGGGCCCGTAAGCCGACCGGTGGGTGCTTACCCGCCAAGCGGTAACATTCAGAAATTGCCAGAATAATCCAGCGAGAAAGTCTGCTTAGTCAAAAAGTAAAAAGTAGCTTGTCCCAAACGCTTTCCAGCGTAACCAATGAAGAGTTGATCGTCCACTCTGACCCGGGACATGCGTGAAATATTAAAGCTAAAGCTCTCCTAGGATCGAGCCTATGGAGCCTCTCCTCTTCCTTACCAGGATGCGGAGGAGGCTAAAATGCCGGAAGAATAACCTTCTGGCCTAAATGAAATTCATACACCACCTTCGGAAGAAAGGAAGGACGAACTCTAAGGACAACCCTGTCCTTATGAAACACAGTGAAGGGTGGCTTAACTGAAAGTGCCTGCAACTCACTCACTCTGCGAGTGGAAGTGACCGCAACCAAAAATACAGTTGTAAGAGTCAACAGTCTCAAAGGACAAGAATGCAAAGGCTCAAAGGGAGCGCCCATTAGAAACTTGAGAACAAGGTTCAGATCCCAACCGGGCACCTGGAAAGGTGACTGAGGGAACACATTAGTGAGCCCTTTCAGAAACTGAAACTGAGAAATTAAAGGAATTTTAAAACAGGAACACTCTTCAGACGAGCGCTTAAATATGGACAGCGCCGCCAGGTAACCTTTAACGGTACCCACTTGCAGGCCCTTGTGGGCCAAAGAAAGCAAAAAAGACAATAGAAATGTCACATGAAAAAGGATCCACATTCTGAACCCGGCAGCAGTCGCAGAACTTTCTCCAACGGCAACGGTACAGGGACTTTGTTGCTGGCCGTCTGGCCGAAAGCACCACCTCCATCACGTCTTCAGGGAGGTCCCAATCCTTCTACCTCAACCTTTCAGAAGCCAAGCGTGAAGGTTGAGGCATCTGACCTCTGGATGGAGAACCTGACCCCCCCCGCCCTCTCCCGTGAGAGCAGATCGTCTCGGTGATGAAGACGATGTGGAGGGCAGATGGACAAGTCGAGAAGGTCCGGGTACCATGTCCTCCGTGCCCATGCCAGAGCAATGAGGATCATCCGGGAACCAAACCTTCGTAACCTCTGCAGCAATTGCGGGATGACGGGGACTGGAGGAAACTCGTACAGCAGTGGGAATGACCACTCCACCACGGACGCGTCTCCTAAGGCTCCTCTTGGAGGAAATTCCCGCGAGCAGAACCTCTCGCACTTCCGGTTGACACTTGAGGAGAAGAGATCCACTTGAGGGGTCCCCCAAAGGGCGAAGATCTCCAGGAGAATCTCCTGAGCCAACTCCCAGTCATGAGAGATCGCGCTCTACCTGCTCAGAGCGTCCGCCGTCTCGTTTTCGTCTCCGGCCAGATGAACTGCCGAGATATAAACTTCCTGCTGGATTGCCCAAAACCAGAGCTGCATCGCCTCCCTGCTCAGAGGAAGTGACCCTGCCCCCCCTTTTTGTTGAGGTAGTGCCTGGCCACTGTGTTGTCTGTCAGAATCAGGACATTCTTTCCTCACACAGTCGGCAGAAAAGCCTTCAGGGCAAGCCTGATGGCCCTCATCTCCAACAGATTGATATGGAGTCTGGACTCCGACGGACACCAACGACCGCTGACTGTCAACTCGTTGGCATGAGCTCCCCATCCCGTGAGGGATGCGTCCGTCACCATCGACACATCCGGCCATGGTAGCCAAAAAGGAGCCCCCTTCATCAGATTGCCTTCGACGGCCCACCACAGAAGGTCCTGGGCAACCGAGGACGGCACCTGAACAGGGTCCGACAATCTGCCGGAGGACTGAGAGCACTGGAGCTGGAGTGCCCATTGCAAAGATCTCATCCGCAACCTGGCTTCCGGCACCAGAAGAATGCAGGATGCCATAAGGCCGAGCAGTCTCAAGAACTCGAACGCTGGGAGAGTCTGGGCAAATTGAAACTTGTGCAGCATGTGATGAGCCCTCGCCTTGGGAGGAAAACCCTGCCCCAGGGACGTGTCGAGCACTGCTCCGATGTACTGGAGCCTCTGAGTTGGTGTCAAATGGGACTTCTTTAAGTTGAGGGAGAAGCCCATCTTGTGGAGGGAGTGGCAGGTGACTAACAGATGATCCAGGACTTACTCGGGAGAGCGCGCCCTGATCAACCAATCGCCCAGGTGGGGGTAGACGTGAATCCCCCCCTTTCCTGAGGTGCGCTGCCACCACTACCATGAGCTTGGTGAAGACCCTCGGGACGGAGGTCAATCCGAACGGCAGGACCCGAAACTGAAAGTGCGAGTCGCCAAACGCGAAACTCAGGTACTTCTTGTGCTTGGGATGGATCGGCACATGAAAATAAGCGTCCTTGTGGTCGAGAGACACCAACCAGTCCTGAAGTTGAAGGGCCTGGAGGACTTGAGAGAGAGGAACCATCTTGAACTTGTCCTTCCTGAGGAGTTTGTTCAAACTGCGCAAGTCCATGATGGGTCTCAATCCCCCATCTTACTTCAAAATCAAAAGATAAGGAGAATACCATCCCTTGTTCCTCTCCGCTACAGGCACCAGTTCTATGGTGCCTTTCTCCAGCAGGGATTGAATTTCCTGCGCAAGGAGCGGATCCGGACTCTTCAAAGAGAGATTCCCTGGTGGATTGTCGTGAGGCCTCTGCCGGAAAGGAAGACCGTAGCCGTGGGCTATGATCTCCAGAACACATCTGAAGTAATGGCACGCCATTCCACCAGATGCTGCGCCAGCCTTTCCCCAACTGGCAAAGTATGGGCCTCATGACTGAGCAGAAGCAGCTGCGGGGTTGCCTGAGGGCAAAGAGGCAACTGCTCGCGCTGCCTTGGCACCTCGAGTACCTTGTTTTCCACCTCCGGCACTCCTACGGTTGCCCCTTTGACTTGCAGCACCTCTCGATTTACTAAAGGATGAGTAATAACGAAAGGAACCTCCCCTCCACTGCTCTCCCCTAGGACGAAAAGGCGGAGGTTGGCGGACTGCAGCGCCCAATGACTTAGCTGCACCTTTGGAGGTCTGCAACCTCTCAAGGCTCTCGTCAGTCTTCCTGCCAAAAAGATGTTCACCATCAAAGGGCATGTTGAGGAGCCTGGCTTGCACATCAGGAGCAAACCCCGACTTCCTCAACAACGCAAACCTGCATATCACGGTGCTCGCCGCCATGGACCGGCTGACACAGTCTGCCATGTCCAAACCCGACTGAACGGACTCACACATGGCATCCTTGCCATCCTGAATAATAGCAAGAAAACCATCCTGTTCGTCCCCTTCGGGAATATGTTCAGCCGCTAATGAAATACAGTTCCACAGAGTGTGTGTGAAACGTGACACGGCACAGACGGAGTTGGCTGCCTGAAGAGCCATACCCCCTGAAGAAAACGCTTTCTTCGCCCAGCCATCAAAACGCTTGTCGTCCCCATCAGGAGGGATGGTAGGATACGACGCCTGCTTTGCTGAGGCCGTAGCCGCCTGCACCACCAAACTCTCCAGAGTGGGGTGCGTGGTCAAGTAGCAAAAAGACTTGCCCACTGCCGGGAGACTCTCTGGAGCAGTCCAAGCCGCTGCCACCCTTCTTTGCAGAGCCATATGGAACGGCAGTACTGGGTCAGTGGGGGATCACGATCGAGGATGTCCGTAAAATCATCCTGAACAAACTCCCCTGGGGGAGCGGACCAAGTACTCGGTGACCCGAGACATAAGGCGCCGGTACGAAGAATCGGCATGAGTGCCAGGCTGAGGCCTACAAAACTCCACCTCCGGAGAGGTGTCCAGTCCACAGGCATCATGCAGTGACTGCCTCAGGTCTTCAAATTGGCTATGGCCCGAGAGAAGCTCATCTGGCACAGTATCTGGAACCAAACTCTCATCAGAGCCCTCATCAACCACTGAAATGTACTCCAAGCGGTGAGAGGCAGGCACTTGGGGACCAAAGTCATGCCTGACCACGGGGCCCCTCCGACACCACTGCCTCGAAAGGCATCGAGGGCGCCGAATGAATCGAGAGAATCGGCGTAGAGTGAATCGGCGTCGACGTCAGCCGCAGCGCCGCCAGTATCAACGGCGTCGACACAGGCCTCGAAGCCAGAGCTCCGAGCGTGTCCGACGACCTAGGCGCCGACAGCGTCGACGACCCCCTCGGAGGCGGAGCCTCGAGAGAGGCCATCGACGACCTTGGCGTCACAGGCGTCGACATCTTCATCGAAGACTGCACAGGGTCACGCGGTCTCAAGCGCGTTGAGGACCAGGACCTGGAACGGGGATGGCGAGAACGGTTACCCTTGTCCGAGCGGGACCTCTCCCGCGAACCGTGCCGACCACACAAGCCCGAAGGCGTGCGAGCGGTGTGTCTCGACCGATCACGACCGACCCTACTCGGAGGTGCAGACGGACCGGGTGCCCTGCGATTCGAGAATCGCCAACATTTTCTTCCCAAAGGAAGCCCATTCCTCCGGTGTCGCTTGCATGGTGGGATAAGCGACCTGCCGATGGGCGGAGTCCTCGGAAGAGGACGGGGAAGGCGACCGATGACGGTGCTTCCGGGAATGCCTCGAAGAGGCAGAGGAGTGGCGAGACCGACTCCTTGAAGGAGACCCACTGGACCTCCGTCGAAGATGCAGAGAGTCGCCTCTCGAGTCATCCGTCAAAAGCCCCGCAGACCTCGACTTCCGGGGCTTAGACACCCTACTTACCGACAACTTCTTCTTGCGCTCCCGCAAGGCCTTGGCAGGCGTCGTGCGAATCCGTTACCAACATCTTGGACCCACAGTCCCCGCATTTTTTGAAGCCCAGACGCGGGGTTGAAGACGAAGTAGACATCGTCACGAACAGGTTTTTTACCAAAACGAACAAGTTCAAAGAACCGAGAAGATTACAACAGAAACTCCAAAGAGTCGAGGCGTACCAAGATTCACAAAGCGAACACGTTCGCGGAAAAAACGGAACTGAGGCTACGGGCGTCCTACTTATCACATCGGGTGACGTCGGCCGTCGTAGGAGGTCCTCGGGGACGGCGCATCGACGTCATCGACGTAGGACGCAGAAAATTTTCCAAAGTAGCACAGCTGTGGCGATTACTGTCAAAGATATGGAATATGTCGGAGGACCCAATCCGCCATTGAAGGAAGGCGAAGTAGAGTTTAATGTGTCTGTGCAAGACAATTATGCTAACTGGAGTGTGTGGCAGAAACAAGAGGAGGAAACGTGTGCCATTGGGGTTTTGGAGCCGTAAATTACCCGATGCTGGTAACTCATACACTCAGTTTGAGAAGCAGTTGCTGGCATGTTATTGGGCCCTAGTCTATACTACTGAGCAAATGATGGTGGGGCATGATGTGCTGATGAGGCCTGTAATCCCGATTATGCAATGGGTGCTGAGCTCTCCTAAAACACACAGAATAGGACACGCTCAAGAAGCCAGCATAATCAAATGGAAATGGTACATTCAAGACAGAGCTAAATCAGGGTAGGGTGGGATTGCCAAATTACATGAGCAAGTGGCCAACATACCACCCTCAGATTACATACCGCCGGAAGTGTCTGAAAAACGCGAATCTCCCATGAAATGGGGAGTACCTTATGGCGATCTGACCGTAGAGCAGACAGAAAATGCCTGGTTTACAGATGGCTCGGCCCGATATGAGGGAACCGAGCGATACTGGAAAGCGGTGTCTTACAATCCCAAGACAAAAAAGATTTTGACCAACTCAGGGAAAGATAAGAGCAATCAGTTTGCAGAACTTTACGCAGTTTACCAAGCATTGAAACAAGAGACCCCTGATCGATGTCATTTGTACACAGATTCATGGTCAGTGGCGAATAGATTGGCGGTGTGGCTGCCAACCTGGCAAAAGAATGGGTGGATGATTCATTCAAAAGAGTTGTGGGGAAAAGAACTGTGGCAAGATATTGCTGAGATGTTATCACAAAGTGAAGTCACTGTGAATCATGTGGATGCGCATTGTGCCGCACATTCATTAGAGCGTTGGTTTAATTCTGTTGCAGATGAACACACCAAGATTTCATCTGTGGATGCGGAGGCTCAGGAAGACTATTTGGAGGGTTTGGCCAAGTGGGCTCACCAGAAATGTGGGCACCTTGGAGAAAAGGCTACTACCAGGTGGGCACAAGCTCGAGGAATCAGTATTCCTTTAGAGGTAGTGAAAACAATCATTTTGCAATGTCCAGAGTGCCAACACCAACTGCACAGGCCTATCCCTCAGATTGTCCAGGGTACGTAGCGAAGAGGAAAATTACCGGGTCAAATTTGGCAGATTGATTATATCGGACCCCTGCCAATCAGTAGAGGTTGTCAGCATGCATGCACTATTGGGGATACATACTCGGGATACATGACGGTTTTACCCTGCAAGCGTGCCACACAACTGAACACCATTAAGTTGTTGGATCAGATCACGTTGCATTATGGGGTGCCTTTGCAGATTCAAAGTGACAATAGGTCACACTTCAAAGGCAAATTAATTTGCGAGTACTGTCAGGAAGAGAGTATTGAATGGCTCTATCACGTGCCCTATTAGCCTGCAGCTTCCGGATTAATTGAATGGATGAATGGTTTGTTGAAAGAGCAGCTGCGCAAATCCGGAGATGGCAGTTTAACAGGCTGCCGTGATCGTGTGTTTGATGAGGTGCTAGTGTTAAACAATAGGCCTGTGAATAATCATGAAACTCCTTTGATGTGGCTAATGACTCCTACTTTACAGATTCAACCCAACTCAGTCAAAGAAACTATTGTATTGGAAAATTACCCCGGGTTCTTTAGTTCCCTATCGGGCGACTCCAGAGTCAGCAGGGGTAGACTTGCATTCTCATGTAGAAATCAGATCCGAGAAGGATTGTTGTGATTGAAACAGGGATTGGAATACAAATTCCCCCAGAGCATATGGGATGGATTGCCCCTGGATTAGCATTGAAGGGAGTCCAAGTGTTAGGAGGGGTCATTGACGCCGATTACCAAGGCGAGATCAAAGTCATCTTGATGAATAGCGGGGACCAAGTGTTACCGATTCATAAGGGCGATAGAGTAGCCCAGTTAATTATCATCCCTGTTAAGTTGTCCATGATTAAAAAGGGGGAGCCTCCCACAGTGTTAACTACCTGTGGGGATCGTTGTTTTGGCTCTTCGACAGCATGATACCGGGTGCAAAGGTGTGGGTGGAAAGACCAAGTGGCCCGCCAGGATCCGCAGATGTTATTGCATCAGGCAAAGACCAGGTAGTCCTAGTAATGGAACCCGATAAAGAAAAATGGCAGTATGTGCCCGCAGACAAATGTTACCTAAGAGAGTGATTTTCAACACCGATATCTCTTTTCTGGGTTTGCCTTGTAGATTCTGTGTCTGGCTGGTGTAATTGTGGGACTAAATGGACTCCATTTGGAAGAGTCAAAGGGCATGCTGCTACCAATGAAAAATGTCACATCTGTGCCAGCGATCCATGGGAAACCGATGATTATGAGCAATGACATCCGAAAGGAGCCCGTTAGCGATGCCGAAAAGCCAGACAGATCGAAAACATGGATTTGTGGAATGCAGCGAACATGTCAGGTGCAAGCGAAAACATGGATGCCAGCTATACAACATATCTTTAGGACAACGAAAATATTCCCCGATAATTGAACAAACTGAGGATATGTGGACGTAGTTGGCACAGCAAGTACTCAACATTACGCTCTTTTGCCTTACTGACGTGCAACATGCAGAAGCTTTGTTAACTACATGTTTAGTAGCGGTGCCGATGCCAGTTCCGGTTCTAAAGCACATTTTCGGTGTCATTCACAATGATTCTTTGGTTCAAGATTCTAATATCAGACAATCCTTTTCTGTCTATGAGTACTGCAGGTTTTGCCAGGAAACAGATTGCAAATGGAGAAACTTGACACGTATGATAACCTACAATGTAACTCAAAGCGATGTGTGTTACTTTATGACCTGCAATGTTAAAGAAATTGTCAAATGCCAACAGCTCAATTTAACTAAACAGAAAATTCAAACGATGTTCGAGAGAAGATTGTGTTCACGAGTTCCAAGCACATGTACCAGTGTAAATAATACTATGTCTTGCATTCATATAGTGATAGCGGCCAGTCATCTGAATCATGTGAAACTTCCAACAGGATGGCTCTTTTCCTGTGGCAACATCACATACACTTACATTCCAGCTAACATTTCCGGAGGTCCATGTGCCTTAACTCGATTAGGACTAATGATGTTCCCTTTACACCCAGCAATATCTCGAAGCAAAAGGTGAACTTTCAAGTCTGTGGGTCTATCCCCAGATTGTGATTCACATGTGCATTTGCTATCAGAGACTGAAGTTCTCGCGTTAGCCCTTTCATTAGTGGGAGTCTGGGGTTTAGCTGCTGGGGGTTACAAATCTTTGATTAAACTAGCATCTTTAATGGTAAAAGGTCTGAATCATACTTCTCAAACACAAGAAGAGTTGCTCCTCGCAACATTGCAAAATAGGGCTGCCGTTGATTATCTCTTGCTGAAACATAATTTGGGCTGTAATGCAGTGGAAGGTATGTGTTTTAATCTAAGTGACCATTCACGATCCATTTAAAGTCATATTAGAGGTTTGAGGGACCTCATTTCCCAAGTATCTCAAAAGTATCCTGGGAATTGGTGGGATTGGTTACTTTCATGGATTCCTGACATTGGGGGTACACTGTGTTACGCCTTGGCCTGCATTAGCATTATTTTAGCCATTATAATACTTGGCTGTTGTATTCAATATATTCCTAACTTGGTTCTAATGTTTCGACGGTTCTAGAGACCGGCTCCTCTGCCACTGGGCTATGGAAGATAAATATCCAAGGGTGGAATTGTTATGCTTGAGCTAAAACATGGCGCTGGTGCGCAGTGCATTCTGGGGGCACTCAGAGCCATAATGGATATTTATTCCATGCCTCAGTGAAAAGCTGTACTTACTTTGCTGAAAGCTGAATTTGCTTTGCTGAAAAATATGCTTTCTAAACCTGGTATGCAGCCAGTCAAGGACATTCTGCTGGGAAAGCTGGTTTTGTTATGTCTTGCTATGAGTTATGGAATTGTGTTCCGTGGTGTTTTAGAAGAAAATGGAAGCTTTGTTCCTTGGGGTTACTGTCGGTTGACCCGGCCGGCAATCAACAGTCACTCAGCAATGCGCAAATGCTAATGTCAGAAGGTTCGAGAAATTGCCACCCCTTTTGAGGAGGGCACATATATGCAGAGCTATCGGGAAGGTCAGGGAAACCACAAAAGACCTCAGTCGGAGGGGGGACGCCTTGATCCGACCTTCCTGTGGGCTGTTGTGCTTTCTGCCTGGCTGTTACCAGGGTCTTCCAGCCACTTCTGGCGAGATGAGGGATTCAGTTACGCCCACAGGATGCATTTTCTTTTGAATTCTCTGTCTTTTCTGTGATTTATTTCTGTGTTATCACTTGTTGCTTCCAAGCTATAAATAGCTGTATAAGTGCTCATTATTTCACTAACTGCGTATTTGGCTGTGAGTTATTGCTTCGCCTACCTGCGTTCAAATTTTTTTTCTCTGCTCTACACATGTACTGGTGATGAAGTGTCTGTGCACATTTGGAGAGCAAAACAGAGGCGGAGCCTCGAGAGAGTGTTGACGTCTTCTTCGAAGACTTCACAGGTGCACAGGGGCTCGAGCGTGTCGAGGACCGGGACCTGGACCTGGACCAGGCATGACTGGAACGATTCCCCTTGTCCGAGCGGGACCTCTCCCGCGAATCGTGCCGACCACCCGAGCCCGAAGGCGTACGAGCGGTGTCTTCAGTACGGCCATGACCGACCCCTCTCGGAGGCGCGGACAGACCGGAGCCCTGCGATTTAAGAATCGCCAACATTTTCTTCCCAAAGGAAGCCCATTCCTCCGGAGAGGAACGCTTGGTGGGATAAGAAACCCGCCGAAGGGCGGAGTCCTCGGATGAGAACGGGTAAGGAGACCGATGACGGCGCTTCCAGGAGTGCCTCGAAGAGGCAGAAGAGTGGCAGGACCTACTCCAGGAGCGAGACCCCCTAGACTTACGACTACGATGCGGAGAGTCCCCCCTCGAATCGTCCGTCGAAAGCCCAGCGGACCTCGCCTTCCGGGGCTTGGACACCTTACCGACCGACAGCTTCTTCTTACGTTCCCGCAAGGTATTGGACGCAAGCGACTGGCAGTCGACACAATCATCCGTGTCGTGGGCCTCCCCGAGGCACCAGAGGCAGGCGTTGTGCGAGTCCGTCACCGACATCTTGGACCCGCAGTCCCCACACTTCTTGAAGCCCGGACGCAGGGTGGAAGAAGAGGAAGACATCCCGAGAATACTTCACAAAACAAACAGGTTCGAAGAAACAAAAGAACAAACTCCAAAGAGACGAGGTGCGCCGAGATCACCGAAGCGAACACGTACTTATAACATATGGTGGCGTCGGCGTCAGAGGAGGTCCTCGAGGACGGCGTATCGACGTTATTGACACAGGAGCCGAAAGATTTTCCAAAGCAGCACAGCTCTGGTGATTACTGTCATAGATATGGAATACGTCGGAGGACCCGATCCCCCTCGAAAAAATGTCTTTAGGAAAGGTCCAGAGTGGGGGTCCTTAAAAGTCACCAGGGCAATCCAGGGTGATTATTGTGCCTCCACAAATACCATTATAACTTCTGTGCATCCACAGCACTGAGCCAAGCTTCAAGACACTATGCTGCACATCAAGATTGTGTGGTGGTCTTTCTAATTGTGAGCCGCTGTTGAGACGATGGACTGGACCCGCTCCAATGGATCGAAAAGGTGCCTATACAGGTCGAGACAATGACTTCCAGTGGTTAAACCAACACAGAGGCAGCCGATAAGGAACAAGTTACTTACCTGTAACTGTTGTTCTCCAGCATGGGTCTGGCATGGATTCACATGCTCTTGAATATTCCCCGTCGTCAGGCTGGGAATCCTCGGTAAAGAAAAAACCAGTATCAGTTTCGTTTCTGATCTGTCTTTCGTAGTAATAACCAATCACTGGTCTCTGCGTCATACTGACCACAGCCAATGACTGCCCTCTACCTAAGCACCGCCTCTGGCAGCCATCTTCAGATTTGGAAGCACGTGAAGTGGCAGTATGACCAAGTGAAGAGCCGCAGAGGGGTAGGCGGGAGGGTTCGCATGTGAATCCATGCCAGACCCATGCTGGAGAACAACAGTTACAGGTAAGTAACTTGTTCCTTCTCCAGCATGGGGTCTGGCATGGATTCACATGCTCATGAATAAAGAATACATAGCAGTACACACATGCACAACCACGGGAGGTGGCAAAGGCTCAACATTAAGCATTACATCAAACTCAACATTAAGCATCTTACCTCCTCACCAGGCTCACCTCAGGCGAACAGGTTGCGCAGCACTGCTTGGCCGACCCTGGACTCCTCCCTGGAATCCCGATCGACGCAGTAGAACTTTGTGAAGGTGTGCGTCGACCTCCACGTAGCAGCCCTGCATATGTCCAGCAGGGGCACACCAGAAAGGAACGCTGTGGTAGCTGCGATCGCTCTGGTGGAATGGGCTCTCGGACGGCCAGGCAGCGGTCGGTTTGCCAACCGATGACAGTACATGATACAGCCGGAGAGCCATCTGGAAATGGAAGCCTTCGAGAGAGCCTTCCCCTGATTGACAGGTCCAAAGTTCACAAAGAGTTGTGACGTCTTCCGAAAACCCTTCGTGCGGTCCACGTAGAACTTCAGCGCTCTAGCTACATCCAGCGAGTGCAAAGTCCTCTCAGCCGGCGACGAAGGCGACGGGAAGAACACAGGTAACACCAAGGGTTCGTTGAGATGGAAGTCCGACGGTACCTTGGGCATGAAGGAGGGGTGCGTCCTGAGCACTACCCTCGTGTCGTGGAAAGTCAAGTACGGGGCCTTGCAGGAAAGGGCCTGGATCTCTCCCACTCGTCGTGCGGAGGTGATGGCCACAAGAAAGCTGTTTTCCACGATAGAAACTTCAACGGGGCCGAGTGCAGAGGCTCGAACGGAGGTCCCATGAGCTTGGTCAGCACCACGTTGAGCTCCCACGCCGGGGCCGGAGCCTTCACCGGCGGGAACGATCTGAACAGTCCCTTCATGAACTCTTTCACCAGACGATGAGACCACAAGGACGTCCGCCCCGTGGTTCTGGTGTATCGGGAGATCGCAGCAAGATGAATCTTGATGGACGCGTGTGCCAGACCAGCTTTGGCCAGCGTCAGCAGGTACGGCAGTACTTGGGGGGCCGTAATCCGTAGAGGGTTAATCTTCTGTGCGTGGCACCAGACAGAGAACCTCTTCCATTTGTGTCCGTAGCATTTAAGAGTCGAGGACGCCCTGGCCTTTGCAAGAACCTCTCTGCAATCGGCCGGTATGTCGTATCCTCCAAACTCTAGCGCTGCAGGAGCCAGGCCTGCAAGTTCAGCGACTTCGGGTCGTGGTGGAGGATGGCGCCTCCTTCCCTGGAGAGTAGATCCGCGTCCGCCGGCAGCTTGATCGGCGGGGACGCTGACAAGTCCAGAAGGTCCGGGAACCATATCTGCCTCGGCCACGCAGGTGCGACGAGGATCATCCTGCACCGTGACCTCTTGAGCTGGTTGACGAGCCGGATTAGCAGAGGCAAGGGAGGGAACGCGTAGAGGAACAGGCCCTCCCAGGGGAACGAGAAAGCATCGCCCATGCTCCTCGTCTGGGGAAACCTGCTGGCGAACCTCCGGCACTTGGTGTTCGTCGCCGTCGCGAACAGGTCGATCTGGGGTGTGCCCCACCGTCGGAAGAGGCGATCCACCAGATCCTGCCGTAGTTCCCACTCGTGGCACGAGCGCAGCTCCCTGCTGAGTGAGTCGGCGATGGTGTTTTTTATCCCTGCCAGATGAAACGGCACCAGAAAAATCCCTTGGGCAACGGCCCAATGCCACAGGTCCTGCGCCTCCTTGGACAGCGCTGGGGACCTGGTTCCGCCCTGTTTCCTGATGTAAAACATGGTGGTGGTGTTGTCGGTGAAGATCCTCACCACCTTGCCCTTGAGGGACGGAAGGAAGGACCTGAGGGCCCAAAACACTGCACGGAGCTCCAGGACGTTGATATGCAGGGACTTCTCCGTCGGGAGCCAGAGTCCCCTTGCGTGCAGATTTTCGGTGTGCGCTCCCCACCCTTCCAGGGAGGCATCCGTGGTCACAGTCTCCTGGTGGGCTGGGGTCTGGAAGTCCATGCCCGCCGTCAGATGCGCGCGGGTGCCCCACCACCGTATCGCTCGTCGGAAACTCTCGTCGAGCTTGATCCTTTCCTCGAAGCTGCCCGTCGTCTGGATCCAGCGCGCATCCAGGAATTCTTGCAACGGGCGCATCCGGAGCCTGCACATGGGAATGAGGTAGATGCAGGAAGACATCATCCCGAGGAGGGACTTGATGGACCTCACTTTGGCCGCGTCGGCCACCAACATCCGTTGCACCTTGCCCAAGATGGTCCTGGTCCTCTCCTCCGACGGGGAGGCCAGAAGGGACACTGTGTCGAGCCTGGCTCCCAGAAACAGTGCGACTTGCGCGGGCACCAGGTGGGATTTGGCGTAGTTCACGGAGAATCCCAGGTCCGTGAGGAGTTGGACGGTCCTTGCCGTGTGGACCACGGCGAGCTCCCCCGTCTTGGCGCGGATGAGCCAGTCGTCCAGGTAGGGGTAGACGTGAATCCCCTCGCGGCGCAGCTGCGCCGCCACCGGTGCAAGGCACTTGGTGAATACCCTGGGTGCCGACCGTAGTCCGAAGGGAAGGGCTTTGAACTGGTAATGACGCCCTTGGACCACGAATCTGAGGAATTTGCGGTGCCCCTTTAGGATGGGAATGTGGAAGTAGGCATCCTCCAAATCCAACGACGATAGGAAGTCTCCTTCCTCCAGCTGACCCAGGACGTGCTGGAGGGTGACCATCCGGAACTTCTGCGCCTTGATGAACTTGTTCAGACGTCGCAGGTCTAGGATGGGGCGCCATCCTCCCGTCTTCTTCTTCACGAGGAAGTATCTCGAGTAGACTCCGGAGCCCCGAAGCCTCTTTGGGACGAGTTCGATGGCGCCCTTTCTGAGCATCGCCTTTACCTCCAGGAGAAGTTGAGGGACGTGAAGTTCTTTCCTGGCCACGGGGGGGACGCGCGGGCACCTTCTTTGAAACTCGAGCGTGTGGCCCCGGGCCAGGGCGTCCAGCACCCAACGGTCGGTGGAGATGGACTCCCACACGCTGACGAAGCCCGCCAGCCGGCCTCCCACCGGGGTGCTTCGGTGGGGGCCCGACCCCACGGCCGGTTCAATCCTGCTTGGACGCGGCCTTGCCGCCTTGACCTCCTTGGCGACGACGGCGGGGTCCGCTAGACTTGCCTCGTCCTCTGTAGGCCTCTTGCGACGACGAGCGAGCCGCTTGACGGTAGGAAGCGAAACCGCCGCCGGAACCTTTGGAGGCGCCCTTGCCTCCGCCGCTCCGAAAGGGCGTCCGTCGTTGCAGGACTCCAAGGGCCCGGGCCGTCTCAGTATCCGCCTTGATGGCCTGAAGGGAATCGTCCACTGTCTTCCCAAACAGGTTGTTCCCGTCGAAGGGCATGTCCAGGACTCTGGTCTGGACGTCCTGCCGGAAATCCGTAGCTTTGAGCCATCCACGACGTCGAAGGCAAACGCCGTTGCCCAGCTGGCGGAACCCGGTGTCGGCGATGTCCGTCGCCACGGTGATGGCGTGGTCCGAGGCCACCTCACCTTCCTGCAGGATCTCAAGGGCCTCCGCCCTCTTGTCGTCTGGCAGAAAATCCAGCAGGGGAGCTATCTTGTACCAGAGCTCCCTGTCATAGCGGGCCACGATAGCCAAGGCGTTGGCCGCTTTAATCGTCGTCGCTGCCGACGAGATGACTCTACGTCCCATAGCATCCAATTTCTTTCCCTCGCCGTCCGGCGGGGAAGTCGATGTGGAGGCCGCACCCCCCCCCCGCTTTCTTCCTGGCTGCCGCGGAGACGACGGAGTCCGGGGTAGGCTGCGCCCGGAGGCACAGGGGGGCCGTGTCCGGGACCCGGTACTTTTTCTCGTACCGGTCTCTTCTAGCTGGCGTTGTGGAAGGGTTCTTGAGGAGGGAAAGGCCCTCATCCCAAATGTCGTCCAACAGAGGCACTGAGAGGACCGTCTTCCTCTTGGCCTCGCGCCGCTGATAAAGGAAGCCTTCCTTTTTCTTCTCCTCAGGGCAGAGTTGGAAAAGCTCGGAAGCCCTGGAGATCATGGAGTGGAAAGATCCGATCTCGTCGGGCGGAGAAGCCCTGGTGGGAGGCGACAACGGAAAATCCTCGTCGTATGCCTCGTCGTCCGTACCCGTCGCTGCCGTGTCAGTCCCCGTATCATCCCCTCGGGTGGACGGGGAGGAGGGCTGGAAGGGGCGCGACGGTTGAAAAGGAGGTGGTGGATGGATCCTTCTTTTCTTGGTAGGGGGAACACCAGAAGGTCCCGGTTCTGGATCCCCCGACGGGAGAGGTTCCTCCGTCGGTAACGGTAGCCTCGTCCTTATCTCGGAGCATAAGGACTGTATGGCCAACAAAATGGCCGCCGAGTTGTCTTGCGGCGCTGGCAGAGGGGAATCCGACGGGCGAGCAGGGGCCCCGTCGGTATCCTCGACGATGTCGTCGTCGTCACCTGCGTCGGGGTCCATTCCGACGGGCTGGCCTTCTTCCACGCCTAGGCCGTGGCTTAAGACCTCGATCAGCTCCTCTTCTGAGGTTGAGGCCGAATCTCCGACGACGCCCTGCCCCCCCTTCTTCCCCACGGAGGGTTTCACGGGGGTCCTATCGATGGGCACAAAGGAAGACTCCCTCCGAGGAGGCAGGGAGATTCTGGGCCCTGAGGTCGCCACCACTGGTGCAGCCACCACAGGCTGAGCCAGGGCCGCCGCGACCGTTTCGATAGAGGGCTTGGTCGGATGGATCAAGGCCTTCACCACCTTAGGTGCGCTCACTGCCTTATCCTTGAGGGAGGGGGCACTGCCACGCTCCTCCTCTGCCTTAGAGCTCGACCGGGGCCTCTCCAGGAGCTTCGCCGGGTGCTCGGCCTTCCTCTTACCCGACCCAGAGCGTTGGCTCGTGGTTGATGGTGCCGGGGAGGGTGCGCCCTGCCTGGCGCCCGTAGAGCCCGACCGTTCGGCGCTCCCGGTGCCAGCGGACTCGCGGTGCTTGGCCTTATGTTGGGCCCCCGTCGCCGGGGCGCCCTCAAAGGTCTTAGAAGACCGCTCGGATTTCTTCTTCTTCTCGCCAGACGGGCTCTTACCCTCCAGCCAGTTGGCGAGACGTTGATGGCGGTCCTTCATGGTCCGTTCCGACATGTTGCCGCAAAACGCACAGTCCTTCTCCACGTGCGTCTTGTCCTCATGAAGGCAGTAAAGGCAGAAAGAGTGTTCGTCCTCCTTGAAGACGTTCTGCAGCTGGCATCCAGGGCAGACCCTGAACAGCTTTCCGGGCGTCGAGCTTCCCTTCTCCTGGGCCATCTCCGAGACCGGGCCTGAGAAGCTTCTGGATTCCTCCGAAGTGTAGCTCGACGAAATCTTCACCCTTGAGGGGCACAGATGAATCCGACACGGGTCCCCGTTGATCGGATGTAGGATCGGTGGAGCTTGAGGCTCTTTTGACCGAAAGAATCGAAGTTTTTTGTGAAAAAAGCGCGAAAAATAGCACTAACGCTCGAGAACAATAGCACGAGGATCCCAACACATGAACGTGCGGTAAAAATCTGAAGATGGCTGCCAGAGGCGGTGCTTAGGTAGAGGGCAGTCATTGGCTGTGGTCAGTATGACGCAGAGACCAGTGATTGGTTATTACTACGAAAGACAGATCAGAAACGAAACTGATACTGGTTTTTTCTTTACCGAGGATTCCCAGCCTGACGACGGGGAATATTCATGAGCATGTGAATCCATGCCAGACCCCATGCTGGAGAAGTTGACTTTCACTAGATTGAATCTGAATACAAGGCATGGCGATTCCACATTCCATCGATTAGAGCCAGCTGGTGAGTCAAGTCAAGCAATTGGCTTCTGTGGGTCGAGGCAGCGTCACAACGACTCAAAGATGTTAGTAAAAGGTCAGCCGCTCAAAGCATTAAGTGTGTATTAAGTGTGCAAAATGCAGGTACTATGGCAGCTCAAAGCGTATGGAGGTAAAAACTGAGATTCTGGCCTGCCTCTGGATTCAAAGGTTCTGGGAGGCTCAGTCCAGGATCTCCAGAGCCAAGATTAGTTCTCAGTTCTGGACTTCCACTTCAGAAAGGTAGCCTAGTACTTTCACTCTCTTCATGCCTACTCCTTGAGAAGGCGGCTTTGGAGAAGGGGGCACCCTGCCTCCCCCCACCCACCATGAGTCATCCAGAGACCAATCACCGAATGTAGCCCCGTCTGCCTAATAAGGTAAACCCTCCTGGGCTGTCTGGATCGAGCGGAGCGTTCGCCATAAAAAATGTGTTTTAAAGGATTTTTTTACTCTTCCTTCTATACGAAGGTTTCTGATGCTGAAAGAAAAATTGTGTTTGAAGTTAAGGACTGCATTTTGAGGTGGCAAGCGTGTGCCCCTGCTGTTTTTTCCTGTGTTTGGTCACTCAAAGAAGGCTGCCTTCATCAAGAGCACTGGAGTGCCTGGTTTATCAATACAGAGGGCCTAGGATTGGCTTAGCACATCATCCTTTGGGCCCATCGCAAAGCCGGCAGGCATGGCCAGCCCACTACCCACAGCCCCACTAAGGCTCCTGTCTGTGCCTATCCGGGCCTGACTGGGCGTTGTGGGACCCTCTACTTTTTCTCCAACCATCAATATGCATCTTGAGGCTGGGTACCTCGTTCAGGCTGCCTTGGGCTATGGGACCCCCCCACCCCACAGCTATCCCTTAAGTGTGAACTGTTGCTCTATTGCATGCAGCTTCCTCTGGACTCTGTGCCTGTATGAATCTCCCTAATCTATCTCAGCATGCACCACAGTTTTCAAGCACCAGGCCATAACACTTTCTTCCTTCCTGGGCTTCCACTTCCACTGCCTACACCCCTGTACTGTTGTGCTTCTATACCGGTGGAACAACAAAGGAGTTAGCCGTGTCTCCTGCTGCATTTGCTTGCTGCTGTTTCCAAAATCATTTTTAGGTGTATGCACATCCTGTGTTTTCATGCGACTGTGCCGACTTGTTACCCCCCCTCTGCTCTCTTCATTTCCAATTATTTCTTTCTTATCCTGTGCGTCTCCCTGTGTGCTTGCTGCCTCCCTGCCTGCCTCCGCCCATGTACCTCAACTGCTCTGCTTGGTTAAGTGTATCACACTCTGTGCCCGTCACTATGGCGCTATCTTCACCATCTTCTCTAACTGCTTCTCCATCTCCTATCCTTCACCTCTCACTAAGTCTGGCAGGCGGAAACTCAAGGAAGACATATTGGCCTCCGACCCAGACCTTCCTATCGTTTCCACCAGAGACTGATATCCTTGGTCATTCCTTCTCCCGACCTATGACCTCTCCATATGGCTGCTCTGCTCTTTCCTTACTCTTCCCCACACATAAATGGTGGTACCCACTCAGAGGCCCTTCTTGCCTCCTCTTCTACCTACAGGGCCATCCTAAATGTCTATCAAAATGGTACCATCCTGGTACAAGGGCCTCAACCTAACCTCTTACTTTTTGATAGGCGTTTTCCTCACCTTATCAAGTTTCCTCCTCATGGGCTGCCTTACCACCTGCTTCTACCGCCGCCCAGGCTCCCTTGCCAACTATGCCCACCTTGGCTACCTTGCCTCCTACCAACCTCACCACCTCCTCATAGCTCCCCCTTGTCGCTTTCAACTGTAGAGGCTCCCTTGCCTACGCGCACTACACGGACATCCTCGTCAGCCTCTTCCACCCTGCTGCCCTAGCCAGCCACTGCATCTGGAGCTCCCTTGCCTCCTGTGGCCCCTCCCACACTGGCTCCCTGGCCATCCTTACCGCCTCCTATCTCGAGGGAACTCCTGCCGCTTAAGGGGGGGGGGGTGGGACCTCTGTCCCATAAATATGTAAGTCCTTCAAAAGTGCCAATCTGCTCCATGTTGCCACACTAAACTCTTGCTCTGCTGTCAAGCACTCCTCTGACTTCTGCCATCTCCATGAACTCTTGGACCTTGACGTTCTTGCTCTTACTGAAACATGGTTTAAGGACAGTGAAAATATAACAGAGAAGTGTTCGAGAACTGGTAAATCCTAATGCTCGCTCTCCTAAATCCAATTGTTATACCTTTATAAAATGCTATTTAAAAAAAAAAATCCACTTTTGTTGCAATCGTCCGGAGGCTGAAACACTAAAACCCATCTATGTATAAAACAGTATGCAGAAAAAAGTGCAGACACTATTGCGCTGTGGATTATTTTTATAGTAGAGCTATATCTCCAGCACTCTTGACATTCTTGCCCCCGTCATGAGGATCTGACTGAAGCCTACCAAAAAGTGCAACTCTTGGTATGACTCCGATCTGGCTGTCCTTAAGCGCAAGTGCAGGGCAGCGGAACAGAAACGGGGGTCTTCAGGTGCACCCTCTGACAAACTGGCCTGCCGCCTTCTTCAAAGGCAATACAGACTCTGCATCTTCTGCAAGAAAAGAGTCTACATTCAAGCCCACATCTCCAAGGTATCTAATACGGCCAAACTTCTGCAAGTCTGCAAGGAACTGGCAAACCCCACTGCAGCCGCATCCTCTATTGCAACCTCTCCTTCGCCACTGGAGTTTTCCCCTCTCAAGCACTCTTGTGCACCCTCTGCTAAAAAAAAACGTCTGCCAACCAGTCTATTCCGGCAAACTATCGCCCGATCTCCATCACACCCTTCCTGAAAAAACTCCTGGAGAAGCTGTCTATCACTCAACTTATCCTCCACACTGAATCTGTTGGTTGCCTCCATGACCGTCAGTCTGGCTGTAGAGCATCCAGAGACACAGAAACTGCTCTTCTGAACACCCGTGACGACCCGCTCTCAAATCTAGACTTCAACTCTCAGTCTGTCCTCATTCATCTCGACCTCTCTTCTGCTTTCGATACAGTAAACCACAACATCCAGATCACTCGTCTCTGAGAAACCCTGGGCATCACAGATCTGGCGTGGCATACCTCCTTTCTATCTAACCAACACTCCCATGTGGCACTTGGGTCCTATCTCTCCTGTATCACTCTCTCTACTTGCGGTGTTCCCCAGGGATCTAACCTATCTCCAATATCTACATAGCCCCCTTGGCCCACAGGATCTCTAACTTTAACTCTAACTTTCAATGTTATGCGGATGACATGCAGTTCTCTTTAAGGCTACTCTGGGCTCCTCCTCGCTCATCCCGGACGGTCTATCTGCAATTCAGTCTTGGTGTGCTGCTAACGATCTCTGCCGGAATGCCAGTTCGTCCTCATTGGGACCCCTGCTCCTGCTTTCCCACTGGCCGGCCTCCCTTGGCCCTGCGCTCTCACCTAACAATGAGGCAAAAATCGAGGGGTCATCTTCGACTCCTCTCTCCTTCTCTTCTCACATCTCAGATATCTCCAAACAGTCCCACTACCAACTGCACCTCAGAGGTACTCTACACATTCCCCGAGAGGCGAACCCCTTTGAGAGGCGTGGTTCTCTCTAGGCTGCACTATTGCAGCAGCCTCTTAATCTTCCTACTTCTACTATCCGTCCTCTACAACTCATCCAGAACAGAACCGCAAGATGTATCCTTGGCCTCAAGCCCAGAGACCACATTTCTGTGGCGCTGAAATCCCTCAACTGGCTCCCCATGGCTGCAAGGATCAAGTTTAAGACCCTCTGCATAATCCACAAGGCTTTCTGGGGCGGGGCCCACACTATATAAAAAACTCTTCCTAAATACTCTCCCTCTAGAGTCCTCTGCTCGTCCTCCAACTCTCTGCCGGTGAGCTGCTTCACAGAGATTTGGGGGGTAGATCTTTATCCTATGCAGGTGCCTCCCTCTGGAATAGCTTCCCTGCTTCTCTGTCTTGAGCCTGAGCACCTCAAGTTCTGGAAACTCCTCAAGACCTTCCTCTACTCTTCCTCCACCTCCTCCTCTCACGCAGGCAGCAGATAGTTATTGGTCCACATCAGCATCACCTCAAATGTTCATCTGGGATGATTGAGGGCTGGTGCTCGTCTCTGGCTTGGAAGTCACCAATCTTCACCTCTCCGGCAGAGAGTAGACTATATCCCCTACCAGGTTCCAGGGAATCCTCCTCTTGTCATGGGTCCTAAGATGAAATCACTAAGGGGAGGGTTTCCTCACTGATGAAGTCATCACTGATTTTCCAGTGGTGACCTATTCCCATGTGGCCAGGGGACGGCAAACGCCATCTGATCCTGGGTGGGGGTGGCGATATGAGGGAGGATCACATTGGAGGGGGGGGGCAGGGACATCCTCCTGGGCATCAATGGGCGAAGCATGGTATCCCTCATTTTTCTCTTGAAAATAACTCCATATCGGATTCCAAGATGTCGGCCGCGGCGTAGCGACGTGTTCGGGTGCCTTTTCCGCCGGGCTGCCACAATAAGGTAAAAAATGAAGGCTTTGGGCTGGTGGAAGCACATTTTTTCCCCTCTCCGAGACACGACACCTTGCAGGGATGGCTGCGTGGGGGACAGGAGGCCGCTACATTGCTCGACCGGAGCTCGGTACGGAGCGAGTGCACCTCCCCCACAGACACCGCAACATGAGACAAGGCTGCAGAGACAGCGGGAGCAGCACCGCCTGAGGGGCCGGGATACCCAGGCAGCCGGGGAAGGGAAGAAGCCCTCCACTTCGGCTCCAGAGTCGAGGATCGGGCTGCGGAGTAGCAGTGGCCGCGCTCCGGCAACCTCCAGAAAAACAGGGCTGAGGAGTCGCCAGGACCAGCGGGGGCTCAGGCAGAGCCCACAATGTGACCAGGCACAAGCGCCTGGGAGAGGGAAAGGCACAGAGGCCGCGGGGGACACTCAGCATGGACAGTGCGTGCAAGCCTCCTGGCTGGCAGTGATTGGGGCGCTGCAGGAGCCGTGGCCCGGGGCAGCGAGGCGACAACAGACTTACCCGCGGTCCCTCACAGTCAATCAAGGAAGGTGAGGAGAGGCTGGAGGACCCCCGGATCTAACGGCGCCACAAAACCGGGGGCAGGAGGTATTTCCGGCCACCTAACGGGAGCTGGCCAAGCACCTCGGAATCCTGAGAAGTGGCGACCTAGAGGACCCCTAGCAGGCACACAGCATGACATCTACTGCAGGACAGAAGGCAGATATGGACAATCCCCCACATTGGCAGCAGGTGGCCGCGAGAGCCGAAGAGTAAGTCAAGGGAGGTGAGGGGGCGGGGGGGGGGCTTACTGTGTCCCCTGGAGCAAGGAGCATCTCCCATCCTGTCCATTATGCTGCAGTGGCGGTGACCCGGCCCCCCACCACATAAGACCTCAGCCTAGGATCAACAGCGGTGGGGCGGAGGAAGTCGTGGAGTGCAGCCCTAACATCACTTTCAGGGTCTGGCGGTAGTTACTCTCGCATCGGAGAGGTAACAATAAGAGCATAACAGGGAGGTGGGGGAGTGAAGTGGACTAACCAGCCACAACAGGAACACACAACCACCCTAGGGAATTCCAGAGAAAGGGGTGACAGTACAAGGAACTGCAGCGAACGGAAGGCGGTAGAAAACCTGCTGCTCAAAGCTTGCCCCATCACACGCAGAATGTCTGAGGCACAGGGGAAAGGAGGGGCACCCCAACTGCAAACTCCCTCTACCAGGCAGGACTAAATTGGTTCAAATGGGGGCCTCAGAGAACATGGCAAATCCAAGTGTGAAAGGTCAGGAGGAGTTACAGGTAGCGCAGACTCTTCTACGTGAAGCAAAAGCCTTGAAGGAAAACTTGCATAAATGGTTCAAGGAACCACAGGATAAATTCATGACCACGGTGCAGGACCTATTTGGGACGCTGAGACAGGACATGAAGCAAGCATTACAGCAACTCTGTGTAGATTTGTCTAACTTGGAAGAGCGGGAGAGGATAGTCCAGAATGTAGAAGAGGAAGCACAACAAAATGGAGAACTACAAGAACAACTGTCAGCCTAACCCACAACCTGGAATTGCAGTGCGAGGATCTGGAGAACCACTCTCGAAGGTCGAATATCCATAATAAAAATATGGTTGAGTCTGTGCAGGATAAAGATCTCAAATCTGCCGTCCAAGAGGTCTTCAGAGACATTCTGGCTGCCGAAGGGGAGGAAGACGTTGGAATAGACGGGATCCAAGGGGTGGGGGCGAGGAGGACCGGCGAGCCGGGTGAGCGCCCCAGAGATGTGCTGGTTAACCTCTCTTTGTACCCCCAAAAAGAAAGGATCTTGAGGATGGCGCGGGCATAGACCACATTCAGATGAATGGGGTGGAGATCCAACTATATCAGGATCTCGCCTTGGTAACGTTGCAGAAAAGGAGACGAATGGCACCGGTGGTCAAGTATCTGAATGCAAGAGATAAGGTATAGATGGACTTTTCCCTTTGGCTTCCTTTTTACATGGGACGGGAGGCAGAGAAGGGTCATAACATGTGAGGAAGGTCTGCAGGTCATGGGACTCCAGGAGGAAATTAGTTTGGAGAACTCCCAGCGGTCAAGTGACGAACGCTGTATGAACTTGTCGGGATGGAAATTGGTACAGAATAAGAAAAAAGTGAGGGAGGCGGGATGCGGCGCCTGCTGCCGACTCCTGAGAGAAATCGTGGAGGGCAGGAGTTGGGGAGTAGGGAACAAGTCTGGAAAAGGAGCGGACAATGGCAGCTCATTGGACGAGGTCGGCGGCCCGGTGGAGGGCCACAGAGACGGAATCCAAGGAAGACTGAGGTAAATGCGGGGTTTAGGATTCCCTGCAAAGTTTCACCCGAGTATGAAAAGGGTCAGGAGCGACGGGCAGCACGCCCTAGCAGCTTTAGTTCCCTGGACCCTCCATGGGTCAGTTTTTGGTTGTTTGGGGAGGTTTGCGGGGAGGGGGGGAAGAAGGGGGAGTTATAAAATGTTGTGGAGGTCACGGTTGGGGGGGGTGGATGTGGGGGGCCAGAGGGTAGGTCTGAGTCAGCTGGGAGCGAGAGGCAATATTCACCAGGAAGCGGGGCATATGGGTAAACTGAGACTCCTAACATTTAATGTCAGGGGGTTAAATACCCCCGTAAATAGGAAGAACGTGGAGGGAATACTGAGACGGGAGAGAGGAGATATTATAATGCTGCAAGAGACCCAAGTTGGGCAGTGTGATAAGGATAAGCTGCGCATAAAAAGGGATACAACTTGATAGGTCAGTCCAACGCACCAGAAAAAAAAGGTAGCAGTCCTGATTGCGGTCCACAAAAGTAGGAACGTCCACCTCCATGGGACAGTAATGGACAAGATGGGTAGATACATATTTGCAAACACCACGATAGACGGGCTCCGCCTCACGTTAGCTTCTATTTATGCACCGAATACGGGGCAAGATGGCTTCCGGAGGGAGACATTGGGGAAACTGGAGGGATTTGCGGGGGTGGGGTGAAATAATTGTGGGGGGAGATCTGAACATGGCGTGGCACCCAGCAATAGATAGGAGCTCGGGAGGAGTTCAGGGCCAGGGGGTTCCCTCAAAACATCTCCACCAATTGATGGACCACTTGGCGATTGGAGACATGTGGCGAATGCTCATTGATCAGCAGAGAGGATATACCCACTACACACATGTGTACAATTCGATGTCGAGAATAGATTATTTTTGTGTCTCAGCAGGACTTATGGGGAAAGTTCAAGGAATGGATATAGGGATGATCTTGCTATCAGATCACGCCCCACTGTGGCTAGATGTGAGGACTCCTAGCTGTAATAAGTGACTATGGGGGTGGAAGCTCCCGCACATGGTTCTCCAAGATCCCGCTATGGGGGAAGATACAAGAATTTTTAGCATTCAATGACACGGGGGAGGTAAAGTTTGGAATGGTATGGGAGGCCCTAAAGGCTGTCATCAGAGGACAGTTCATAGCCATGAAGGTGACCAAGGACAAACAGAGGTATGCATGGATAAGGGAACTGGACATAACACTGGCAGATATCCAAGCCAAGCTGAAAGCTTAAATAAACCCACACTATCTTTGAAGAGGGCTCTGAGACATGTGCTGGGGCAGTTGGACGCGTTACTTACTAAAAATGCAGAGATGAGCCTCCTACATCTTAGGCACTGGTATTATACGAAAGCCAACGGGGCTGATAAACTCTTAATGAGGCAATTGCACGCCAAGCAACAGAAGTTAACGATCAGGGAAATACGCAACAAGCAGGGAGAGGCTTACCCGTACGACTGAGATGGGGAAGGAGTTCAGAACCTTCTACTGAGACTTGTATGCCACAGGTTACCCGAGCGGGAACGATCAAGCTAGCCATCTTAACTCTCTCACATTGCCGGATATAACAGAAGAGGACAGGGAAGAGCTGGATGGGGACATCAGGGAGGAAGAAGTAAGGATAGCAATTAAGGTGCTCCAGACGCTTAACGCGCTGGGGCTAGATGGTTTCACCACAGCGTTTAATAAAAAGTATGCAGAGGATTTGGTCCCATTCCTGACAAAACTGTACAACTCCTTTAGAGAGGAGGGAAATGTGACCCCAACTATGAATGAAACGAAGATCCTGGTCTTCATTAAAGTGGGAAAAGACCCGTAACACCCAGGATCTTACCGCCCAATTGCCTTGATAAATCAGGACGCGAAAATCTACACAAAGATTCTTGCTTCTAGGTTATCCCTGCTACTCCCCAACCTGATTAATAAAGATCAGTCAGGATTTATACCAGTTAGGCAAACTCACAACAACTTGAGGCGCATATTGCACCTGGTGGAGAAAGTTGGTATTAAGCAACCCCTCGAAAGTCTGCTAGCGGTTGATGCCGAAAAGGCATTTGACTGGGTGGAATGGTCAATGCTCTTTAGAACTCTGGTATGGATGGGGTTTGGGGACAAATTCCTGAACATGATGATTAGGGCAAATTACAATTCCCCCTCGATTAGGATAGGCATTAACGACGAGGTCACGGGTAGAGTGGAGCTAACCAGGGGTACTAAGCAAGGATGCCCCCCTCTCTCCCTTACTATACGCTATATTCCTGGAGCCACTACTAAATCAGGCTCAGGGAGTCCGGGACGATTGAGGGGATGGAAATGGCAGGTAAGCAACATATGGTGGTTGCGTATGTGGACGACCTGCTGATGACCATTGCGGACTCGGCTTGCACTCTCCCAGTGGTGGTAAGGGAGCTGGAGACCTTTGGGGTGATTGCGGGAGTAAGGATAAACAGGTATAAATCAGAAATTCTTCCACCGGCAGGGAACTTGGGGGAACTGAAGAGGGTGGCCGCATCTCTTGGACTAAGGATTGCAGATAAGGGGATCAAATATTTAGGAATAACTGTTACGAGCAGGGTAGACCAACTGTATGGGGGGGGTGGGACTTCCCAGACTTGTTGGGGATAATCAAGAGGGGCTTGGAGAGGTGGAACCCGCTGGCGATCTCATGGTGGGGGCGAGTTTCCTCGATAAAGATGTCTGTTGGCTTGAAACTGCTGTATTATTTTCAAGCTATCCCGGTAAAGATCCCCAGGTCCTTCTTCAGGGTGCTCGCAAAGGCTATAACCTCATTCATATGGAAAAAGAAAGCAAAAAGGGTATAATGAATGGGGGTTTGGCTCTCCCGCACTTTTACAGGTATTCTCAGGCGGCCCAGCTGTGGATTCTGAAAGAATGGATAGGGGAGGAGCAACAGAAGGTCTTGCCTGAGCAGGATAGAGTGGTGGCTAGAACACCACTGAGGGAGCTGCTGTGGAAGGGGGGCCAGTATAGACATCCAAACCTGCCAGTAAGCGCGGTCATGAGGGCTCCGCTGGATGTGTGGGACGAACTTGCACAGAGCGGCGCAGTGACAACAGTGCCGGGCCCCTTCACGCCCATGTTTGGGAACCCAGAATTCCCTCTGGGTATGGAAAAGGGTGCTTATAGGAATTGGGAGTCGGCGGGGTGCACAAAAATTGGGGAAATGGTGGAGGATCAAGAGGTGCTCCCGTCTGAGACATGCAAAAAGAGCCTGAATCTCAGGGAATCGGATGGGTTTAAATATGGACAATTTAAACACTGGTTAATTACCCCAACCATTAAACAGGCAGCGACATGGGACCTCACTCAGTTTCAGAAGTTTGCTACTGTATGTTCTGCACATGAAAAAAGTAAAAAACCTCCATATATAATATCCTCATGGCCTATTGTTATACACCCACTCCTTCTCCCATGAAGAATAGGGAGATTACCCTCTCCAACTCCACTTAGCATTTCCACCAAGACACATTCAGCATTTAAGACTACTGAAAATGTTCTTTATGTTTTCCAAATCAAATCCCCAAACTGGACTTCCTTTCGAAGAATGACCACAACACTGGCATGAGGAAGAGGAATCGAGCAATGCAGAGCGAGGCAGGCCACAAGCCCAGTGAGCGATGTAGTGGTAGCTTCTGTGCCCAGGAGGTTTAAAAGGCAAGTGAAGCAGGGAATCAAAGTCTGCTGCTGGTAGGAGAAAGCTGCGCCTCTGTGAGGTTGAAGAAACCGAAGGGCAATTACCAGCCAAGAAGGAAGAGGCTGCTGTGCAAGAAGAACACGCTGCAGTAATGTCAGGAGCCGGTGAGAGACTCCCGGACGTTCACAGGCGACGTAGAGCAGCGCTTTACTTATCGGAGCCTGGAATAAAGCAGACGTGTGAAGAGGAAGCCATGAGAGTTGAAGAAACCAAGAGGAAGTGTTCACCAGAAGAAAGCATACAAAATATTCTTCGATCGACTGCAGGAGAATCCAGGAATGCCAAACAGAGCCGGTGAGTCCACCCAGAGGGAGTTGGGACCCCCGAGCATATTGGCAGCAATACCGAATGCAAGTAAATGAACAGCAAGCAGACGAGATACAAAGAATTAATTAACTTAATATTAAAAGGGTAATTAAGTTGCTAACAAAACCCTTACAAGTAGATGAATATAATTTGTGCGGACAAAGGAGAAACCAGGACTGGATAATCTATCCGGAAGAGATATTTACAAACAAAGTGTGTGTGCACCTTTGGGGAAGAGCAGCGAGCCTGTGTGAATTCAAGAAGCCCTGGCAGGAGTTTATACCAGGCAATCACAAGTGTGTGAAAACCAGAAATACTGGTAGAAGAAAGTATCAGGCAACTAAACCTGTGTGTAATAAAGAAGTCCTGCGTAGAAATATCAGGACTGGGAAAATAACTGTTGGTTAAAACGAAGAGGTCCTGAAAGGAACATCAGGTCTAGAAAAAAGGGCTGTGTGAACCAGGAGTTCAAAGGAGACATAATTGCAAAGTCAGACACGTCTGTACATCAATACTGTTGTGGGCCAAGAAAGGCACAAGTAACTGTTGTATTTGAAACTTCAGAGAACAAAGGAATCCAGAGGAAGGGAACCACCCTCTGGAGCAAGGACCCTTATCCTTGAAGGACATTTTTGTTGGAGCCATGTATTAATTATTATTATTATTAAATGTATGTCATTGATAAAACCCGCCCCCTCAACTCTGTCATACTAGATGAAGACAGGAAGACACTTAATGACACCAGGTATCATTCCAATACAGCACAGTGTATGAGAGACGTTATGCACTCAGACAAGCGTACTGACTGTACCCTCGCACTGAGGTGCTAGCAGGAGATTTGCAGACTAACCTGAATATCGAAGAGCTGTAAAGAAAATCTGTCAGTTGCAAAGTGAAGTCGTAAGGAGAAGATGCAATGACACACAGCAAAGATTTGAGAATACTTAAAGAATGAAGAAACAAAGTTAACATGTATACGAGTGAGAAGAAAACATATATACAAAGATAAGTAACCAGGTCAGTAGTAAATGTATATACACAGGAACACAAGGTAGATGCGCCACATAGAAGCTTGCTGCAGTAGAAAATATAACAAGGGTAAAGCGGCTATGTTGAAAAGATGAATGTCGGCTCTGAATGATAGCGAAGAGCTCAAGGAGCGAGATCAGGGCTGCAGAGCTGACAGATGCTGGAAATATACATTTGTACATGAACAAAGAATAGCTGTTGGCCAGAGATCAAGGATGCCACAGCAAAAATAACTGCAAGTGAGTCAACGAGGATAATCAATGTACACAGGATATATTTCTCGTAGATTAAGTAAATGAACAAGCATTTGTGAATGCCAAGTATTGACAACTGAAGATGCAGAAAAGCATATATGAGATAGAGCAACCAATTCTCCAGAGGCCAAAGAGAGCCATGACACCCAGGATAATTGAATCAAATAGCACTAAACAGAAGGTGAAATGGATAAAATCATGGTCTTTTCACACCAGAAGACCAGAAAACAAGGCCTATTCATAAGCTTCAGGAGAAGCTAACAATATACCTTAACCCCCCTTAAAGTTCCAGCGAGGTCACATACAAAGGAGAAGCCATGGCTGAAGGCTTGGCTGATAAGAAGGTAGATTGGGCAAGGGGTTAGTAGTCTGATGTTTTTTTCCTGCACTTGGGTTTCTTGTTGCTTACGTGCTGCTAACAAGCCAAATGTCCAAAGATGGGAGAGGATGCCAACCTATCATGAAGGCTTATGCAAAGATGATCATACAAAATGTGCAGAAGACAATCCACTGCTGTTATGCTGCTATAATCTGAATTATATATAGTCAGAGGGAAGTTCGAGGTTTGCCTGCCAGGTGAGGGGCAGCTAATGATATTACTAACACTTATAGAACCTATAAGTAGATATGTTCTCCTAACCAACCCCTTTGTCCGATAGGTTTTATTTACCACATAGGATGTCATAGCGGACGCATGTCTAGGTACAAAGGCTTTGTGAACCTGAAATGTAACAGTGTGTGGACTACGATTTGTTGTTCGACAGGTTTCCCTACTTTATTGAGCTGATAAAGTAGTATTTTGCCATAATCTTTGAGTCTGTCCGGTTATTTGGGTCAGATATTTTATTATGGCAATCCCATGCCGCGCATAAGACCGCTCAAAAGCGCTACTGCACACTCTTTTGTTAACACTTTTCTAAACCTCCCAAGGTTAAAGAGATTTCCTGTTTCAACTTCGAGTTTAGTTTTAGTGCGAGTGTCAGAATAGATCTTTGGGGGAGAGTTTTTGTTTTGGACATTCTGAGACCGACAGATCATTAGTTTTGGTTATAGGTAGGTAAATTTCACTTAGAGCCGGTTCAGAGAGGCATTTTCCCAACCCCTTTTATTTTCAATAAAAGTCTTTAACCAAAATCATGGCCAACTTGTTTCCAAGTTTCATTCCAGACTCTTCAGATCACCCTTGTAGAGGCAACATGCCACAGGACATTGGTTCCCTTCTAGCCTTCTTCAAGGGCTAGAATCAGGGCTGAGGTGGCACATTACCTTTTCCCTGTGATGTCCTACCGAAAGAGGTCTAGCTTCAGGGAGTGGGTAGGGGCAGGAGGTTTGGGGAGCCCCAGCCAGATCCAAGATGCTAGAACCCTTCCTTGGACTATAGCTCTCTCTAGCGTTTCACTTACTCAGCCCACTTCCTCAGTCTGCCCATTTCAAAAAGCCACTGGCAATCGGCAAACTGTTGAGGGGTGGCCACTGCATCTTGGTAGACTGCCTTGGAAACACTAGTTCACAATTAATCCCCTATTGAGATTTCCTGCTGTGAAGGAGCTGCCAACTCAGGAATCGCTACAGGAGGGCTTTGTGGACAACGCCTAGATTGTGCCTTGGTGAATCCCAGCCAAGACACCTACTCTGTCGTACAAGGGTCACTTGCCCACCAGGCTGGTAACTTAATAACATCAAAGGATTGCAGCTGTGTAATCTCATGATCCATGTCAACCAGACATGGTTTATCTTTAGATATTTCTCTGCCACCAGGGTTGCAGGCCACACAGTCATACAGTTATAATCCTGTGAAAGGGATGCATGTGAAAACAAAGCCCTCAACTCCCCACCCCCCACCTGCTGGAAGTTTGGGCTTCAGCAAGCTGCACTCAGGAATGCACACACAACCTGTGGCCTACTGTGAGGGGGTTGAAACGTGAGGATAACTTTGTGAAGGTTTTTCAAACGACACAATTTATTTAACTTTGAAGATTGAATAAACACCTCCCTATCCCCTCCCTGACGAGGATTTCTCCTATATAAAATAATCTAAGGAAAACACTAACAAAAGGTTTTTGTCCCTCACACTTATATAAACATGAACTCAACAAGGTCATATGTTGGTTGCTTTTGAATTGCCACATATAACAGTGTGATACACCATAAGACAACTGCCTCTCCTTATAATCTGTGTGAATTCCCCTTCCCCACATTCAAGCAGGATTTGGTTTAACAGTTGTAATAGAATAGGGAAATCCTGTCTTGTATTAAAGTTCCAATGCAGTTCTTTTGCAACAAAATGTTCCAACAGTTCAGGATTGTTCAACAAAGTTTCTTTCTCTTCCAGTTCAATTATGGAAAACCATCTTCGCATAAACCCAGAACAATTTCTGAATTCAGTAGAACGAACAGAGGGTCTTTGTCAAAATGATTCTTCAACCACTTTAAAAACATTTTTAACCACACCAAATTTCCTTATGAGCCTTGCACATAACCTCAGTTACAAGAGATCATAATACTATCACCCAAATACATATATTTGACAAATTTAATTTGCTCATTACGTACCTTCCATAGAAAATGAGTATCCTCACTTTTACCAGCATTGATCATTATGATGTTGTTTTTCTTGTAATTGATTACCAGATCATTCCTTTAGGCATGCCCATGCAATGCAGTAAGACTCCTTTGAAGCCCCAATAGGACATTATCATCCGCGTACGTCAGCCATCCTATAGATTGAGGGCCCACTCGAGGGGTAACATTCGTACAATTATTTATTTAAGTCTTTGTTCTAGTTGGCAGTGAACTGGTGACAGGGTGCAGCCTTGTTTCAATCCATGGTTCATATGGATTACAGTACTAAGACGACCTTCTAGAGCAACCTAATTAAGTATAAAACAGGGGTATCTAGTCCCCAGAAGCTCAACTTCTCCCACAGAAGTTGACGATTTACAGTACCAAATACAAATGCATAATCCACGAATGCTATATATTGCTGCGCCCCTAGTTATTGTTTTTCTAATAATCTAATAATCTATGTTAAGATCCACAAATTGACTAAAGTGCCGACACCCTTCCTAAATCCAGTTTTCAATATGGCAAAAGTTTTCTGAATTTTCACAGGGACCTTTTTTTAATATAGGAATTGCAAATGAATTTTCTGCAACTAGAAGGAATGCATCCAGTAATCATAATATTAAAGGTTTTATATATAATAAGAGCCCATCACTTAGGATCCTTCTTAATATAATAGCAAGGGCATCTAGACCAGGGGCTCTGGAGGGTTTACTTTTCATTACGACTCCTTCAATGTCCTCTATGGGGATATCAATTCAGTGTTTTTGGAACCGATTTCATAGTTCACATTAATCTCAGGACTACAAGTCCGCTTAAAATATATCTCCTGTATATATTTGGTCCACATTAACTCAGAAATAAGATTAATTTCTTTAGTGACATTATAAGGTTTAGAGTTTTGTTTACTATGGCCCAGAATTTCTTACAATCTGTGGAACAAAGTGCTTTAAACATAATCTGGCATTGATTAGTAATCGTAGAACCTTTATAGTTTATAATCCAATGTGTATATCTTGTTTTCAATTGAATTATCGTTTTGCGTATTTCTAAACTAGTCCTAGGCAACTGCAGAATTTCCTTGATGTCAGCCTTTAGTGGTTTCTTTCGCACCACAATAGCCACATTTATTCTGATGCAACCTTTTTATAGCTGAATTTTTTCTGCATTTTTCCAGTTGTTTCAGAAGCCATGTCTATCATAGCATAGTACTCCCTTCATATTTTTTAAAATCAAGAAATCCTGAAGCATGAAAAAAAGCAAGACTGTTTTGTTCTGAACAAATAACTTGATTACCTGAGAAATGAATACAGTATTCTCTATTAAGTCTGGTGTAACCTCTTCTATTCTTGTACAAATAAGCACATTGAATTATCACATGATCACTCAAGCAAGTATGAATCTGCTTAAATTGACAAATGTGCTCATGCATCCTCTTCGGAACCATTACATAATCATTCTAAGAATGTTGATCTCTGTTAAACCAAGAATAAGGCAAAAAGTCAACAGTATCCGGCAGTTGAATTAGTTGCACAAGGTCATATGCCATAATAAACTACAACCAATTGGCGGGATAATGTTTGAATTCTTCTTCGGCAGGCATCATCACACTAAATCCAGGCACATTTTTAATCAAATTATTTTGACTGCATTCAATCTGATTTTTTTCCCTGAAAAACATTAATCATTCAAGTCACATCCATCAGGGTTGTGGTATAACCATTGATCTAGTATTCACTCTATGCTAGGTATAATATCCTCAGTAAAAATGTTATCTGGAGGATAATCCACATTTTAGACCAAAACCCTTTGACAATAAAATCTTGTATCAACTGAGATTATCATTGCAAGTATATACTCTGTTTTAAATGTATGTGCTCAAATTCCACTGCTGATATATGACCCGTAATGTGGCGTTCATCCCCTGTTCCAGGGGCTGGCACGTGGGATAACAGCCCAGCAGTCCAAATTATCAGCCTGAGAGAAGCGAGGGTGAATAACTAAGGCTCCAGGCCATTATCCACCGTTCCAGCCACTGGAACGGAGGATGAAGGCCATTAGCACCCCGCAAAAAAAAAAAAAATGGCCTTCCTACAACGGGAGGCATGCGGTATCCAGCTGTAGGAAGAAAAATCCTTTTCCAAGATGGTCATCATGGAAAGCGAAGGCAGGGCTCCGTAAGGAGACCCTCTTCCCTTTCCATGGTGACTTGCGGGGGGCCAAGGGAAGGGGCAGATGCGGCACCGGCCACTGCCGCAATAAGGTAAATGGTGAGGGGTAAAAAAATACAAAAAATAAAAATGGGACCCAGGTTGGCGGGGAAGATGCAAGCAGAGGTGAGCCGGCCGTCAGGCGGCTTGGAACGCGGACTTAAACCATTGGTTCAAGCCTGTGTTCCTAGCCATCCGATTGGCTGGCTCCCCCTCCACGGGTGCTAATACTCCTCAATATCCGCAGGGGTAATGTTTTCTTGTTGTAATTCACTGGTACAGATTCCTGCTGGATTAACAGCTTCTGACACTATCTATAAGGCATAATAGCCCTTCTTGATGATTTGTTGCTCTTTATGTATATTATTTATATAGGGGAGAGATGGTATCACAAGTATGACACTGACAACACAAGAGTTACAAGTTTCAAAACCTTTATTATCTTTTTGGGGTTTGGAGAAACTCCTGGTCTGCCCTATAGCTAGGATGGGAGTAGTTTCTACCATCATATACTAAGGAAACTACAGTCCTATTCAGTCTATTTCAAATCAAAATGACCTTTACTAACAAAACCCAATGCCTGCCCCATCTCTTCTACAAAAAGTGTGCAAAAGGGAATATGTATGCAAAGTAATGCCAGTGTTATAACAAAGAATCAATGTGGTTGAGTCTCCTTCCCAGGTTGGACAGCACGGAGTAAGGTGGCCCCTGTAAACAGGAGGACACACCCTGACTCAGGTTCCCAAAACAAAGGCAGTTCAAAAGGTGGATCGAGGCCCACTTGGCGTTCCACGTTAAAGTCACTTATTTCAGCTTTCAAAATGTCTTTCAAAATTCAACAAAAGTTCAAACAGTTCTTCCTCAGCCGGGCTCGAACCTCGCAATCACAGCACTTGCAGGGGTTCCCTTCCCCAAGCTTTATTCACATTTGTTTGGGGGTTTCTGTGCCCCAACTTATCACACTACCGGTCTCCCTCAGTCAGGCTCGATCTTTCATGGATGTCGAAGACTTTCGAATGTGCAAGGCTTTTACCATGGACCTCTGCAGGACCACTTCGGCTCACACTCTGGTGTTATTTGCCCCAGTGTCTCTTGGTAGTTCAGTATCATAAGCAAACATTTTCATAGAAATCTTTCTTAAAGTAGTTAATTCACGTTGCTGCTTTATAACAAGATACCACATATTTTGAGGAAACTTTCGAGTGGGCCATTACCTTTCCCCAAACCACTCCACTACTCTTTACAGTTATCAGTAATTTAAAGCTCACCACAGGTCTGCCTTCCTTCTCGTCTCATCAGCACAGGCGCAGCCTTCAATCGTGAGATACTGCTGCAACTTCTTTCCTTGACACACACCGGCCTTTCATGTTGTTCGCTAACTCACCGGTTGTGAGCATTCCTTTCTTGCCATTGCAGCTTCAACTCATGAGTCAAGGTTAATACCACAGGTTTGGCCTTGCCTCCCCAACTCTGTCAGTCACCCGGGAGGGTTGCTGGCGTCCTTTAACCACAATGCAGTCTTGTCTGGGATTTGGCCTTCTCCGCATAGCTTCCACGACTCTTCGGAGGCACCAACCACCTGGAGGGATCTCCTGGGTTTCCCTACCCTTTTCTCTCGTTGCTCGGTCAGTCGTTATGCTCCAGTTGGTTCACCCTTGCCCCGGAACATCTGCTCCTTCTCATGTTCCACCTTGCTCAGAGTGTGTCTCTATGTTCCACCTTTTATCCGTGTGGGACGAGCCAATGGGTATCAGATGTACGAGATTAATGTCAAGTGCCTGACTTTATAAACGGAGAGGATCTCCAAATGCCTCGGGATCATAATGGAGCAAAAAGCTAATATATAACAAAAGATGTTCCTGTATGGCTTAAGTTATAGGGTGATTTAGGACGCTATCAGTGCATAGCCAGCTGATAGCTAAAACAGAAGAAATCATTCAGTTTGACATATATATTTTTATATCACCAGTCATACTAGACCTCAGTTGTGCCTATTGTTGGTAGCACATATCATAAAAAAACTCCAGAGGTTTATATAGAGAAAAATATATATTTATTTTGAGAAGTGGACAAGGACATTGCCTATTGTTGGCTTCATAAATGAGGAATATTTACACACGTAGGTAAACATATATATATATATATATAAACAAATCTGAACATATATACAACGAAATATTATTAGAAAAGGGAACAATAAAACAGAGGGGAGAGAGGTAAGTAAAGAAGAAGAGAACAACAGAAGCAATATATTTAACAGAAAACACGTGTTCTGATAGAAGTCTTTATCTATCCAAGTTTAACAAAAAACACTTGATCCAATAGAAATCTTAGTCTATCCAAACAGTTAATTCAACTAAGTTGGGCAAAAAGTAGCCTATAACTAACTGGCCCTTACTAAATCAGGGGTATAATTTGTAGACTTAATTGTAACAAGGGTAGCCTTTTTCATGTACAACGCAGAAAAGCTAAATGAAAAATTATGCACCAAACAAAGCTACTGTGCATTAAGCCTGACTCGGGCAAAAATAACCACTACAGAGTTGTACAACGGACTGAGAAGGATATTCACAATTGCTTTTAGGAGGACAAAAACCTAGGAGGTTATACAACAGGCTGAAGTGATGTACTACGCCTACCGCTGGTAAGCGCGAGTGGCCGCGTCCTCTGGTCACAGGTACGTGCACCTATCCCTAGGGCATTGCAGAGTTGGCGTTTCGGTGGTATGTGGACAGATGAAGACCACCTTCTTCAGGAAAATCAATCTTTAATTCAGCCCCTACAAAAGCAATCAAATGCAATCCCATCATGTTGTGTTATCTCAAAAACAATTTGAGATTCAGTGTGAGGTATTAACATGAAAGGTGATTTGAGAGTACCAGAAAATGGTGAAAAGCACCAGGCAACCACCCCTTAAGGTTGACAGGCGGTTCCCCAACAGCTCACTCCGATTTACCATAACCAAAAGTGAGTAGGAAGTAAAGCCCCCTGATTATACAAGGCCCATAGATACCGTGCAAGGTTGATAAAGGAATACCACAGGGAAAGGATAAATGAATAAATAAAAAATATATGAATATGAAAATAGGTATAGAAATAAAAGTGAGTAAAAGTGATCCAAGGAGAATAGCCCCCATCACCACTTAAAGGTATATTGAGTCCGTACCCAAGATAATACTGTAGAAGCCTCCTAGAAAGGGAATTCCGAAGTCATAAAGCAAAACGCCACGACCGGTTCACTCAAGTGTGTGGGATCGTCAGGTATGCAGACACATCTATAACAAAATGGATGTCATGAAGAGGTTGCAAACATGCGCTAGCAATCAATTACAAGTGAAAAAAGATCTGTGTTCACTGAAGTGAACAGACCTGTTCCCTCAAATTCATTTACGAATGGGCGCCGTAGCAATCCGGCACTAATTAGGCAGAGGACACGGTGTCACAAAGACTGACTTAGCCGTCTGAACGCTCAATCTTCGCAGTTGATAGAAACACAAGTGAGGCAACCTTTTACATTCGGAGGGTGCACAGCACAATGAGCTGCCAGTAAGCAGGAGACGCAACAGTGCTTACCTTCAGTGCGTCTCAAGAGGGAAGCCCATCCTGATCTGAGTGCGTGTCCTAGCTGGAGCTACAGAACCAAGTATAATGTTTGGACTTCCGGGGGCGTGGCTCATTACTATATTTAAGGTGCATAGAAAGAGGACTAGAATTATTGCTCCGCCGGGTGGTAAAATGCACACACAGATTCCAAAATGCAGCGGGGCATAGCAAGTTAGTACATAATAAAATGTCCTGAGTAATATCAGGAAAAAGGGAACAAATAAAAAATATATATATATATATCTTGTTTGTATAATAAATCAAAAGTAAAACCATGCAAAAAAGAAGAGCAAATCAGCAAAACTTCATGGAGCATCCATAAGTAATCGCATTTAGCAGGAAAAAAATCACCCCATATGCTTTGATGCATAGTGAACAGCCCCAGAACAAACACAAATTAAAGTGTATGGGGCATAAAGATTGTTGGGGGAAGTAGGTTAGGAAAAGATGACATTCTAACCAATACTTAACACCAAGCTGGAGATGCTTCGTTGAGACTGTGTTCAATCGTGTCTAATGCAAAAATCCAGCGTGCCTCCTTATGAGCCAGTGCTTAAAGTGGGTTAGAGGCATTCTTGACCACATCGATCACCCACCAACCTAGGTCTTCAGATGTGTGTCCATATTCCATGAAATGGCTCACTAGGGGCGAGTTGATGGCTTTACAGCGGATCCAAGAGCGGTGCTCCGTGCTACGTGTATGGACCGGCCGTGTGGTTTTGCCTATGTACTTAAGCCCACAAGGGCGCTCTATGCAGTAAATCACCTATGGTGTCTTGCAATTTGAGTGATGGTGTATTTCCCAAGTTTTGCCATGTAGGGGGAACGCTTTTATTTTGACAGCACATTTACATATTGAACAGGTACCACAGGGAAAATGCCCCGTCAGAGGACGTAAATCCCAGCTTGATGTGGTAGATCTAGAAGATTTGCTCTGGATAGAAGCATGGACCAATTGGTCCTTTAAGTTCTTCTGTCTTTTCATTGCAAATATTAGCAATGGTTCTTCCGGTAAAGAGAGTTGTGCCACAGACCAATGTTTTTTGATGGATTTTTTTATTAGAAAAATGTGTGGACTATAGGTAAGGGCGCACACTAGTTTTATCATGTGCTGCCACATCCTTGGGTTGTAGCAGGGTGTCATGGGGGGGTAAATCTTGCCTGTTTGTATGAATTTGTAACCAGTTTTTTAGGATAGCCACGATGTTGGAATTTAGTGGTAAGGATCTGTGCCTGGTGTTCGTAGTCCAAAATAGATGTGCAGTTTCTCCTTAATCTCAAAAATTGACGGCAGATTTTCTTTTTGTGTTTGTGGATGGTAGCTATCAAAGTGCAATAATGTGTTGCGATCTGTAGGTTTAGTGAATAGTGAACCTACCAGTTTGTTGGTGTGGTGCTGGATTAGAAGATCAAGAAAGGGAATTTGCGCATTACTCTTGGTGAGTGTAAATTTGATGATTTGGTGATATTGGTTCAACCATAACAAAAAGGCATTAAGATCGTTAGAGGTGCCGTGCCAGGTGAAAACGATATCATCTATATATCGCCTCCAGTTCTCAATGTGCTGGCAAAAGGGATTAGGGTCTGAAAAAATGAATTTAGTTTCAAAGTCGGCCATGTAAATAATGGCCAGGCTAGGGGCAAAGGCTACCCCCATAGCCGTTCCTTGGGTTTGTTCGTAGAACTGGTCCTCGTATTTAAAGTAATTTTTGGTAAACGCCAAAGAGACCAGTTCCATGATGAATTCAACCGGAGCTTTATTGCACAATGAGGAGAGTGTAAGATTCGCACAAATAGATTCCATGGCCTCGTCATGAGGAATATTTGTGTAGAGCGCTATGATGTCAAGCGTGACCAAAAGACTGGTAGTGGGGTGATAAGACATGCCTACGAAAAGTGAAATAACCGAGATACTGTCCCGGTAAATTGACAAATTGGTTCGAGGATGGTGCCGCAGCCTGCTAATATAGGTCTGCCTGGTGGTTTAACTGCATCTTTGTGAATTTTGGGAACTGCGTAAAATTTCGGGATGGAACAATTTGGTTTATTAAGAAATTGTGCTTCTTTCTGAGTAATCCAAGTGCGTTGAAGGGCATAATCTGTAATCTCACGGATGGACTGCTGAATGTCCTTAGTGGGATCTTTACGGAGAGGGCAATAGCTACACAGCACATTAAGAAGAGGTGTTGTGCCTGATTCAGGAATACTATTCCCCCCGCCCTTATCCGCAGGCTTTATGACAATGTGTGGGTTATTACTGAGAGATTTACGAGCCTGTCTTTCTGATTGTGTCAAATTGTAGTGTATGAATTTATGCTGTTTTTGTAATTTCTTGAGGTCTCTTAGAACGCATTTTTCAAATGCAAGTAATTCATTTGGCATAGCAGACCGGTTTCACTCTCATCTGGTGAATTTTCCTTGTCTAAGAAAGGAAAAAGATCTTAAGCCTCACAGACCTAAAGAATCTTCTGATCTCTGTCTGTACATTGAACCAGTCTGTAGGGTGGGTAGGGATGAATGTCAACCCTTTGGCCAGAACTTGGATTTCAATCTCAGACAACGGAATTTGGTATGAATTAAATATAGGCAGGGTTACTGACTCCATGTTGGTCTGGTGTTCCTCCTGCGATTTCGTGGTTGCCTCTGAATTCGACCCCATGGTTGGAACTGAGGGGGGGAGGGGACCATCCAGGGCCGGGGCCACGGGATGGACCTCTCCCTAAAAAAGGCTGTGAGGGGGCCCCGGAAGGGACTGTAAAAGGAAGGGTAGTAAAAATCCCCATCTGATCCTGAAGAGCTGCTGCTACGGCCTGATAATATGACCTGGCGTTGTTGTCGTGGGGTGCCCATTTGGCTCCATTGGCTTGCAGTATTAGCCGAATAGTTTGGGTCAAGATAAGGATAGATGACTTCCACTTTGAAGTCTAAGACGTCCTTGGCCAATTTCTTTGTTTTTTTCGCCAAAGTCGTTTCTTTGAATTCCTGAAATGTTTTGTTAATTTCAGCAAGTTTATCTTTAGCTTTTGTGACAGGTGTCATTGACAAACAATTGTTCTGCTGTATCTAGTTCCTGTTGGACGATATCACCTAGCCTTTGAGCTGTAGAAGTAGTGAGAACCATTAAGTCGTGACTGCACTTCGTCGCAATATAACTAAAGTTAGTCTTGTATTCTTGATTGTCAAGGAATACGCATGGTTCATTCCGGATAATTAGCCCGGCTGGAATAATGTTCTTTTTCAAGTATTCCTTAAGGAAATGTCCATGAAGAGTAGTGCGAAAGTTTTTCTTTTTGAGCTTAAGTAAATCGTTCACAGTATTAGAGTTGGCTGCCGTCTGGCCTAGAACCTAGATGGACCACGAAGTATCGCTCTGATTTGACCATTATAACTAAGGGTAACATTTTCGGCCAACTTTGCCTGACCTGATTAGCGGGACATGTCCAATGAGATATGCAACGGTTAGCCTCTTGTCAATCTTGATTTTTCTATTGTTTGTTTAGCGTGGCCTAATCCATTCATTAATTTTGCATTCATTTAGTATAGGCTATGTTTCAGCACTATAGTTTCGTTCTAAGCGATCATGGGTCAATATTTGCTGAGAACCATGTAATTATGTATACTTGTCATCTATAGCACAACATAGTGTACTTCTAGGCGCTAGATATGGTCTGCTTTGTGTTTGTCCATACAATTATGCTTCATTCTGGGCACAGAGAGAATTGTTTTAGCAGCTGAACCCAGTGTAAATGTTTTGATAACAAAAATATTTCCCGGCAGACTGTTAGAGACGACCTTGTGCTGACTGCGGAGAAAAGGCTTTTTTCGTTTTGCAAAATGACAGTCTCGAGGCGAGAGAGAATATTAGCGATAGCTTGTTCTGTTCTTAGAATAATGTAGAGACATGTCACCATGACAGTACTTATGTATTTATTAATTTTATATAGCGCTTTACATTACAACAACAAAATTACAATAGAAGCATGAATATCAAACTAGAATCAAACAATCAGTAACAGTATGCACCACAATTAGCTGAGGACAAGGAATGAGAGAAATTGAGGAAAAGTAAGAAGGGAGTGAAAGGAGGGTCAGGAAAGAGGATGAAGAAGATGAGATTTTAAGGATGAGCGGAAGGAGGGGTAGAAGGAGATAGAACGGATATGGAGAGGTAGAGAGTTCACACGTAGGGAGGCGAGGAGCTGTAAGGATCAGAAGTCGGAAGCAGCACAGGGTGGTGGAGGAACAGAGGAGGAATAGGCCATCAGAGCAGAGAGAGCGAGAGGAAGTATAGAAAGAGGAGGGTGGAGGGTAGGGAGGGGCAAGGTCATGAAGAGATTTAAAACTGATTCTGTATAACAGAGTATACAGGGCTGTTCTGTTAGTTAGGTTTGTTAGGTTTGTGAGACTCATGAGAGGCAGTAGTAGCTGCAGACAGTGGCTGTAGCTAGAGTTAGAGTTAGTGAGCTAGCTAGAGAGAAGGCGGGAGGGTTGGGAGAGCTAAAAGCACTCCTAGCTAGAGAATGCCGATTGCTTGCTTGTTAGTAATTAGTGTCATTTTTGCAATGCATAAATAAAGATGCTTTTGGCTTTGAAACAACCAATTTGTGTCTTCGTGATTCTCTTCCGTTTTGTTTACATCACAGCATTTTCCAGTTTCACACACACTACGTTCAGTCGCCCTCTTCCGCTGCTCAGTGTTTGTGCAGAAAGGGTGGGAGGTGGTCAGTTGGGCCAGTGGAGAATCCTATAAAATAGGATGGGGCATAGGTACGGGAAAGGTGGGAATACTGCGTCTCACCATTGGTTGCCTCACCCCCATTCCCAGAAGAACCCTCACCCAGAGGATCCTCCCGCATCGATCCACCCCCAGTGTCTGGAAAGGTGACGGTCATGCCCTGGCCACCTGAGAGCGAGATCCCCAAGGATTATCAGGTGAGACACCCTTTGGTTTCTCACATTACCTAAAGCCAATTTACCAGGTTACTCACCGTAGTGACCACCTTACTCCTAGTCCATAGTCCCCTTTCCTCCATACCTATGGGACATTCCTGCGTCCTGTGGGACGGGACTGGAGCACTTTGTAAAAAGCTTCACATTTTTCAAAAATGTGTCCTTCCTCTCTTTTTACGCGGGGTACCGCACGCGGCCGTAACCCCGCCCTTCTTAGCTCCGCCCAGTGCATCGCCCATCAATCCTTTTCTATCGCCAGGTCAGAGACCTTTAAGCAATAATAGAGGAACCTTATTAGAGGGGACAGCGGGCGGCCGTATGGAGGAAAGGGGACTATGTACTAGGAGTAAAGTGGTCACTACGGTGAGTAACCTGGTAATACTCCTATGTCCTGTCCCCTTTCCTCCATACTTATGGCAGATTCCCAAGCACTCCTCACAGAACTACGGGTGGATGGAAACCCCCTACTGAAAAAGGTTTTTCAGCAAAGCCTGCCCAAACTGAGTATCAGATCTGGAGCTCAAGTCCACGCAGTAATGTTTACAAAAAGCCGATGGAGAGGCCCAAGTAGCCGCTTTCACAATGGTCCCCCAGGGGACATAATTTTGAAAGGCAACAGCAGCTGCCTTGCCCCGCACCAGATGAGCATGAATCCCTTTAGGAGGCTGTCGACCTTGTGCAGTGCAAGACTCCGTAATACAGGCAGCAATCCATCTGGAGATAGTAGCTTTGGAGGCCTGCTTGCCCTGTGGGTTAACAAAGGTTACCAAAAGTTGAGAGGAACTCCTAAGTTCAGAGGTTCTGTCTAGATAGAACTGAAGAGTTCTTCCAACATCAAGGCAATGCAAAACCCTCTCAGCTTCCGAACCCGGGTTTGGAAAGAAGACAGGCAGCGAGATTGACCGATTTAGATGGAAATCAGAAACCACCTTTGGCAAGAATAAAGGATTCGTCCTCCTTATGGAAAACCAAGAAAGGATGCTCCACCGACAAAGCTTGGAGCTCACTCACCCTGCCAAGGTCACGGCGACCAAGAAAGCCACCTTCCATGAAAGGTACTTAAGATCTACCATAGCCATTGGTTCAAAAGGCTTACGGCACAAGGCCGTAAGAACCACGTTCAGATCCCACGTCGGACGCGGTTTGCGAACAGGAGGAAAAAGACACATAAGACCAGCAAAGTGCTGTTTAATCACTGGGTTCGACAGTGAGAAAGAGCACTGGTCCATGGAGAGGTAGGCGGCCACAGCCAAAAGATAAATCCTGCATGACAGAAAAAGAATGCCCGACTCTGCAAGATGAGAGACGAATGACAACACTGTCAATCGTAGCCACCCTGGGGTCCAGCTGTTTGGCTAAGCACCAGTGACAGAACCGAAGCCACTTGCTCTTATACTGTGACATCATCGAAGGCTTCTTGGCTGCCTGGATTATGCGCATGTTCTCAGCAGACAGGTTGAGATGTCCTAGAGATCTGAACTCGGGCACCATGCTGCCAAATTGAGCGATTGTGGGGAGGGGTGCCACAGCTGTCGATCTCTCTGGTGGGGAACTAGCAGAAGCCTGATTGGTGCACTCACCGACAGATTTTGAAGCTCTAAAAACCAGAACCTGGCCGGCCACCACAGAGCTATGAGCAGAAGAGAACAATTCACCGTGTTCTTCAGCTTGCAAATCGTCCGATGAATCAGAGGCAGATGCGGGAAAGCATAGGTATACCATGTAGCCGAAGATAAGCTGCGATAACCGACATCTTCGTAAAGACATGCAGTGCCGAGCTGAGGTCAAAACGGAGCACTCGTAACTGGAAGTGCTCCTCCCCCACAGAAAACCAAAGGTATCTCAGATGCGGATTCCAGATCAGGGTATGCATACGGATCCTGGAGGTCCACCACGCTGAGCCAATTCCCCTTCTGTTAAGAGGACTTTATCTGACCAGGCGTGATGATCTTGAATTTCTCTTGGGGTAGAGAGAGATTGAACTGGGAAAGGTCTAGGATGATGCGCAGGCCAGCCTGGTTGGGTTTGGGCACCGTAAACAGTCGGGAATTGAAACGCTCCCCTAGAGGAACGTGTTCCATCGCCCTGAGATCCAGCAACTTCTGAATTCCGGCTCTGAGGGAGGGCGATCCCGACTGCAGGAAGAGAGGAGTGAAGGGTGGGGTAGGGGGAAGATGTAAGCAGAAGCCCGCCCGAGCGACTGACAAGACCCACCGGTCCTCGGGATGGTCTGCCACGCCTCCCAATGAAACGCAATGCGTCCTCCCACCGGGGTCTCATGCAAGTGCAGAAAACCCTCATTTTGCTGGTTTGTCTGTGGCAACACCACCTGAACCTGAGGCGGCGGCTGAGGAGCGGGAGAAAACACGACTCCGCTGCTGCCTTCGGCGGGAGTTTCCCCGCAGGAGTGTCAACCCTGTGGGATTTCCGCTCTAAAAAAAACCCTGAAACCAGAGTAGGCAGAGGATTTGACAACGACCCCTGTGTCCTGAAAGGAGCTATAACCAGGACAGACAAGGACTTGGCGGTCTTAGTGCTGTCCTTAGTTTTGGTCAACTCCATGTGGCATGCAAACAAGCGTGATGAGAGGTATCCACACCAAGCATAAAGCCTCGGGCCGAAGTGTCGACATGGTGCGCCGCAGCCTCCAGGAGATCCTGCACCAAGACTCTGGCATCTGACAACCCCGCTTTGAAAATCTTCCAACTTTTCAGCGGGCATAAACTCCTCAAACTACAACAGACCTTTCCACATTTTCATATTCGTCCCTGCTAAAACCAGTTCTGCATTGGCTTGACGCAGCTGCAGAGCTGAGTTCGCGAAATTCTTCCTCCCAAGGGAATCACAAAGCTTATCTTCCTTGGCCAGAACCTGTGTAGCCGTCGAAGAGGAGGATGACGCAGGTCTGGATTGCAAAGTGGCTACCGCCACTACCATGGAGGAGGGGGGGGCGGACACAATGCCAAGGCCGATTCTTCTGAAGAATGGAGCCTGCAGCGCATGTCAATCTTCTTGTTGACAAACAGTCCAGAGTGTGGCTTCTCCCAAACGTTACAGAGCTCGGCCAAAACGTCCTTCTGCAAGAAAAAGCAGTACGCTCCAAAGGGGATAAGGGGAACACCCCCGAAAAGCACGCCCTCCTGCGGAGCGGGTGCCTCAGGTACTGGAACATCTAACAGACATGTCCAGCACCCGGTCATGAAAAGCTCCAACAGAGTGGGGCTGGTCTTCGCTGTCCTGATCTCCCTGTAGATCGTCCGACAGGTCCGGATCAGGTTGAGTCACATCAGGCACCACAACAGCCTTGTCCACTAGGGACAATGGAGGCGGGGGTGGAAGTGTAGTGGGAGGCCCAGCCGGTAAAGGCAGCGCCGGCGGAGGCACAGGAACCACAGCCGGGACCGTCGGCGCAGGCGGGCATATCTCCCTGAACAAACCTCGAAAGTAGTCCTTCATGGGGTCGGAACGCATCCGTTTTTGAAACTTGCCGAAGAAGGTGTCCACCGCCGATGTCTTAGGCGTGATATGAGGAGGCCTCTCGTGAGGGGAAGTAATTCCAGGGGCGTAAAGGAGAGGGTTGCCAAGAGGGCCCTTCCCCACTGTTGTCTACATAAATAAAGGGCGCTGATGCCGCCGGCAGCGAGACATTGTGCGGTAGAGGCATCCGAGCGTTCCAGTCATAAACTGGACGAAACGGATGTGCACAAGTAAACCAATGTTCACCTGAAAAAGTACCCCCCTACACCTAGGGCCGATGGCGTAAGGGTTGCATCCAAACTGGCTGCCATTTTGTCAGCACCCGAGGAGAACTGCGACATGTGTGGAAGTGAAGCAGGGTTCCCCACAGGTGGGTCTTCATTTTAGCCTTAACTCAAGGAACCTCGGCCGAGCTGGTACTGTGTGGCCTAGAATGTTTCTGTGACATCGTAACAGCCAAACTAGCCTTCAAAGGAAGGACCTCAGCACTGCCGGTAACGGAGGGATTACAGTCTAAGACCTCACTCCTTGCCCACTCAACAGAACTGAGGTCTCCGCAAGAGCAGGAACGATGAGGAACACACCTCACCTGCAAGACCTTAACCAGTCTCTCAGAACTGTTGGTCACCTTAGCCTATAAATGACCCCCTCACAAGGGGCCTCGAACTTTCGTTCGGTGTCAACAACCTCAACTGAGGTCTCAGGGCGTACCCCAGTGAATTTATGGGAAACTCCAAGTAAGGAGACCTCGAAGCACCGGTACCCGATGCCTCGGAATGTAATCCGGTATCAATAGGCCCCTTACGGATGCCCTCGGAGAAAACTCAGGTAGAATTTTTAGGCCTGGAAGGCACCTCAGGGCTAGCCCCGGTAACAGAGCTTTTGATGCTCCTCCTGGACCTGGAAGACCCCGGGAAGGAGTCCCCCGGCCGGGGTGCCCTAAAAAGTAAGGAACTCACCGGGCGTTTCTTTTTTTCGTCGATGAAAGTTTGAAAGTGCGCCGGGGGAGTACGTTGAAGCGCCTGGACCGAAAGGGAGTCGCAATAAAAGCATGAGTCCCACCGGTGGTCCGGACCCAAACACTAAGCACAGAGGATGGGGATCCACCCTAGCGAAGCGTCGCGGACAACAACAATTAGGAAAGTCTAGCTGAAACGGCATAAACGGACTACCACGCGACTGCTAAACTAGAGCAAGAGAGGAGGAACTGGAAGGAAAAAATCTTCCGAAGATGCAAGTGCGTCCAGTACCGAGCGAGCAGAGAAAAGGACTGATGGGCGATGCGCTGAGCAGAGCCAAGAAGGGCGGAGTTAAGGCTGCGTGCGGTACCCCGCGTAAAAAGAAAGGAAGGACACATTTTAGAAAAATGTTATGCTTTTTACAAAGTGCTCCGGTCCCGTCCCACAGGACAGAGGAATGTCCCATATGTATGGAGGAAAAGGGACGGGACGTAGGAGTAAGTGCCTTTAGCATGATCAACATTTCAGTGTCTGGATGAATAGTATCCTCAAAAAATTCCGATGAGGCGGTATGCGCAGGGGACTAAGTGTATACACTTTCTGCAATCCAAACTAAGTCAGGTGATCTTGACAAGTTCTCAAGCTTCACTGCTACAGTACAATTATTACTTCCCAAAATGTCTGATTGTGTTATCATTTCTGTTTGGGGGCGTGCTTGTTACTTCTTTATGCAAGCTCAGTCATAAATTCAAAAATTGTCAATGAGATTTGCAGTTGTGGCGTCAACATGGGTTGGGATATTAGAATCACCAACATCCATTTGCCATCAGTAATAACCTCTCGTTCCGTGTTTTGCACTTGCACTTTCAAATATGCAGTGTTTTTACATGTATCCCTCTCTTTTGATTAAAGCTATTGATAATACCAACCGCTGCTAATTTAGACAACAGCTTACCTCCTTTATTTTCCCATATTAGCTTTTCGGCTGCCAACACACTACTCTAAGCCGCCCGAACCGTGCTACGCAATTGGTACTTTTTACCTGCAGGGGGCATAATCTTGTAAAGCGTGCAGCCAGCCACTGCAGTCCACTTGAACGCCACCGGTCCACGCTGCATCCCACAAAGCAATGGGGTTTTTTAAACCTTTTGCAAGTGTGGTGAACCAATCGCCTGCCTCCAAACAGAAATAAAGATAATCCTCAGAATCCAAGTGTGACAGGGGGGATCCCGTCAGAAAGAATCACGCTGAGGCTTAATGAAAGGTCCAAAGGGGTTTACTACAAAAGAAACTGTCAGAATGGCTGGTGATCTCAAGTTCATTGGCTTCCTGGATCCTTTGGGATTGGTTCTAGGGCTGGCCATTTCCTCTGTAGTCTTCCCTGGGCCTTGGTCCCGCCTCCCAAACCCAGACATCCCCATCGGGTTGTTAGTAACTCAATCGCTAACTCCTGTCTTTCACTTCTCTAAACCTCAGGTGTTTCCCCTAAGAGGTTGGCTATCCGATTCCCTAGGGAACTTCTAGCTTTCCCTCTCCCATCGCTGCTTAGTAGTTGCAGGCAATGGGAAATTGTGCCTTCTCTTGCCCAGTGTGGCTGTTAAGGAGAATTCTCTGTTTAGGCTGAATTTCCTAACCTAGTGAGTCCCCTAGCAGCTTTGCTGGATTTCTGGAGTTTGTTTTTTTCTCCTGCCAAGAGTGAGTCTCTTTTCCTCACACTCTTGGACATGATTTGAGGAGTTCCTTTGACTGTTAATGTGTTTTATGGGCTATGGGGTCTTTTACTCCATAGGGTCTCATGTTTTTTTACTATGTGTGTTACACAGCACCCTCCGTGCAGTGACACAGGGGTGTCATAGTGACACCGCACCATAGACTCCATACCCTGGGACTGACTACTGTCTCCCAGGGCATGTAAAGTCACCATTGGCTTTACTAGTCCCAAATTATGAACAGAAACCAGTACAAACCATCATATTGTGGACGCACTGGTCGGGGCAATTCGATTGCCCCGGGGTCTGTTAGTTGAGGGGGCACGTCTACGTCCCCCCTGATCGAGTTTTGGCTGATGGCAGTGGATACTACTTTTTATATTCGACCGCGAATATATCTCTATGGAATTTTCCCATTGTTCGAGGCTATCAACTTTAAATTATTTAATTCTTAAAGCCTCGAACATACCGCCGGTTTATTTATTTAATATTAATTCGCCGGTTGGTATTTTTTGCAAGAACTCGATTCTAAAATGGCATTTGTATTCTCTTCTGTGACTCCAACCCAAGACGAGCCCTTTGTTCCACTTTTTGGGGGCTTCTCTAAAGAAGCCTCCAAAGGTGGTGCCACTCTGTCTGGGTACCACAGGGGATGTGGGAAGGGGTTTAGGCACCCTGGACCGAGTTACCTTGGTAACTCAAGTCACACTCTGGTGTGATTGGCCCAAGTGGTGAGCCGGCCGGCTCACCACTTAGCATGTTTGATTGACAGCTAGGCTGAGTGAATGGGGGTGTGCTGCATAAAATTTAGAAACCTGAGGGGTAGCCTGTGATCGGCAGGACGATAAGGCTTATGAAAATATTTAGAACAGGGGGGTAGTCCTGACCTCAAACATTTAGGCTACAATGATTTGCTGTAGGCACAATTCTCATACATCTCCATATACAATACTGCACACTTAACAGATTATGCATCTTGGGAGGAAAAACATACAAACCAAATTCTGAAAGGGCTGGAAAACCAGTTTTTAGACCTTTATTACTTTAGGTCACATATTACAGCGTAGTTTAAGTACTACCACTGTCTTACAAACTTACAAATAAACAGTAGACAGAAAAATCAACAACTTAGTCATCAGCTTACTCAATTGTGTACAGCGAGGACTTGAGTATTTAAACAGAGGGAGAAAGGCATTAAATGCAGCTTTTTGTATTTGTAGGCGTACCAAAGTTAAACTGAACTTTAGGCATTCTACTTACATTTTAAGAAAGAACACAGAGAGAAGAGAGGTGTAGTTTGTTGGCTCCACAATACTACCTTTTTACTCAATTCTGTTATCTATGTGTTGGATAAACAAAATATTAATTCATATTTGTCATCAGTGCTTTGTACAAAACAAACATTTGCTTCACGGAGCCTGAAATTTAGGTCTGCTGGGAGGCAACACTTATGCAACCACTACTTTGTACAAAACAATTTTTTGCTTCGCGACACCTAAAAATAGGAACTGTGCTGCATAAAAGCAGGGCTTTGGGGACTGGAACTTCAGAAGTCGCCACAGGACCTGAAAATCCGAAGAGGGAGAAGCTGAGCCGACCTGCTACGACGACACCACCGGTGGAGCCCTGCGGAACCGACTCACCACTTCCCAACGACAGAGAAGATCTCCCGGCTGGAGAGTCTTCTTCCCCTGACTGGTGGGTACAACCAGTTTACATTCTTTTTCTCGCATCCCAGGATGTCTTGTGGTCGAATTGCCCGTGCCAAGCACCCCGGCAACCGGATAGCCACTTACCACTGGACCGCGAACAAAAGGACTGCTCCTTTTAACTGAGAACTCCACGGCTGGTTTCTTCCCTGGCAGTGCAACAGACTCCTGCTTTCCTCCCCGACGAGATCCTCTCTTCCTCCGGACGAAGCACTGACTTGCACCCACTGCCAAAAACAACTGCCCCCGCTGGAGTATTCTCACCACTTTAAGGTACCGTGTCCGCCAGGTCTCCCTTTCTAAAGATTGCTACAAGGTAATAATAATCCCTTAACCTTCTGGACTGGGCTGGCCGCCTTGACCATCTAACTGGTCCCTTTCTTTTGGTCCAACTTCTTTCTGAACCTTTTTGAGACTTTTGTGCACTTTTCAACTGTGTGACCTTGGACACATTTAGTTCTGATCCTCTTAAAGTGGATCCGGCTTTCTGAACTCTAACTTCACGGTTTGACTCTGCCTTCCTCTCTTGCTGTGTTCTTTTGAAAGTGCTGGGATCTGTTTCAATTTATGCTCTGTCTTTCTCTCCCTTTTAAACCGAATTATTAGAGTGCCATCTGCGTTAAGCGCTCACCGCTGTCTGAAAATAAGTGGGGCTTTACTTAAGACTTGTCTAATATTCTTTTAAGGCAGTGTATATCTTTTAGTGACCGTGTTTTTGAACTGCTTGATATTAGTGCCAGTGTGTTTTATTAGATGTGGTTTTAAATAAATAATTATATCTCTTTTACGCCAAGCTCTGGTCAGTGTTTGCTTGTTCTACTGTGTACTTTTGACCTATTATGAATACTCTGTATACTGCCTAACTCTTCTTGAGGGAAGTCCGACTGTTCAGCCACCGCTACCAAGTGAATCTGTGTAGTACAGACTGCTACCAAGTGGGTTTACTGCCAAACACCTGTAGCCTTAGATCTTTTTCAGTGGTCCGAGAGGGAACTGCACAGGTTTCTGCCTAACAGTGGCTCTCCCTTCTTGCAGGCCCTCTCACTCTTGACCCTTCGCTATATTGGTCCTTTACGCTCTACCACATCACTGTCCCACCAAACTCACTCCGCTTTCCTACCTCCACCCTTCGATTTTACTTCCTTTCTCACTCCTATTACCACTTGTAGCCACAATTGTTCTATACCTCCCTCCCTCCCTCCTCCCTCTCACTTTACTCCACCGCTTCCAGTTATGCTTCCTGTCCCACTCTACCGCTCTTACTCTCCTTGCTCTGCTATTACCACCACCTCTCTACTACCAATGTCCACCGCAAGGGATATGGTGCCCGGCTCACACCTTTATTACCGACTACACCAGTTCTGTCCTTCTCTTACTACACCCACCACCTTCTATCTTACTCCCTACTACTGCTAATTCCATCACTACCTCTTCTCCATTCCACTACTCCTACTCTTACTCTCCTACTCACACTCTTCTCTCTCTCTCACACACACACACACAAGCCCCCCACCCTCTCACCGATAAAATACTTTCGCCTCCTCTGGTCTCCTTGGAGATCCATTCCACTATCTGTCCTCACCCAACTAACCCACACGCGCACACACACCTCCTTAAATAACCCATCCCAGGATTGGCTACTCACCATTTCCAATCACTTACCTAGCTCAGAGTGTGTGGCAGGGAGAATGCTTAGGGAGGCTACAAAAAGGGTGTAAACCCTGTCCCCTTTTCTGGAAGCATCTCTGGCAAAGTGAATGTTTGAGGAACTGGAGTGTGTTAAAAGGCCTACTGATGGGCCTATCAATCTTAATAATAATACATTTCTTATATAACACTACAGACCCATAGGTTTCAGAGCACTGTAATTACAGAAGACATTATCCCAGAGTGGTACTCAATGTATTGACCTCAGAAGGATGAAAGGCTGAGTTGACCCTGCCGGGGTTCAAACCTTTCACAGCAGGCTAGGCACAGATATCGGGGGTGAGCGCTTAGCTCTCTGTGCTATCTGACCTGCTAATCTCTGGTAAGCTGTTGAGAGCGTCATTAATAAGGTCTCCTTTTCTCAATGGTGTGTAGGTCCCTGGAGACTAAGCTGCACCCCTCTCTTGCGTGGCCGTTGTTATGCTGCCGGCTAACTGCTGCGACAACTTATGAATTTCTGCTGCGTGGTGGCATCCCTCTGCTGATTTCCACTGCGGCTTCCCCCCAGTCTGTGCTCTCAATAATTGGTAAGGTGGGAGGGGGTTTGTACACACTCGCAAGCACAAGAGCACCATGAATGTTAGAGGTGGACTCCTCCCCTTCAAGGACACGGACTACAAGCAGGCCTTGTCACACCAAGGTAGACACTGCAGACCACTTGTACGCGCCAGGCGGCATTAGCCAATGGTAAGATAGACAAACAATTGCTATCAATAGCACGTGATGGGCAGTTTGTTCAGATGGTGATCTTAGATATACGCTAGTCACAAATGTATACTCAATTATACAGCAAAGCTGCTCATACTATAATTGTGACTCTGGGGTAGTCTACCAAAGCCCACTCACCTCCACGGACCACCACAATCTGCTTGTGCCCAATCCCCACCAGTGTTACCAGAATCACACACCAGCGCAGAGCTCAAAGGGCAAATACCCCACAGTCAGTGTGTTCCCTCTGTCAAAGGCTCCCGATACAGAATAAAGCTTTTAGAAGTGCATGATTATTAGCGATAGCTTTAGTGCTGCGCCGGCCACTTGTCTTCTAAACTGTGTGCACTAGCAGGGCAAGGTTGCATCCAGTACACCTGTCCCTGGACCAGGCCAGACTGGTGGGTGGCCGTGCCCGGCCCACTGCGAAACCTGATGAACTCCTAGGCTGGCAGATAAATAAGTTGCAAGGGCTACACTGCACCTCTCCTTCTCGTAGCCAGCTCCTCCAACCGATAGACTGACGTGATACTCTTGTAAGGAAAGGAATAAGCAATGTTCAGCAATGCGAGTTGTCAAGCTACACCAACACCCAGTTGCAAAATGTCAAGTGACCGATTCCGACATCAATTCTCACTTTCAGTGTGTAGTTCCACAAAACTTTGAGAGAATAATACAATGGAACAGTATTGTTTAAATGTTTTTAAAAATGGTGATCTTTTGATAAATGTATCCTAACATTGTTAATGGGAAGAACCCACTTTTGATCTATTTTTTGGTTGCTTGCAGATGAAGAGGATTGGAAAACGTGTATTGTAAAGTAACTGTTGAAGTTTGTAAACAGGAGGATACTGGTACAGCCTTGAAGAAGCTCATTGGACTCAACTAGGAAGATTGTGTTTTGTCCAAGCGAAAAACGCGTTGGCAAATGAACATCAGTGTTTGATTTATGCTATGGCAGTGTGAAAATATTGTGCATTACTAAGAGTTGAATAATTAAACTTATATCATGATTCATGTGTTTTGAATAAGCGTTAATTGAAGGGTGCAAATGGGGTTAAATGGCATTTTATTGATAATAGAATTCTTCAAAGGCATGAAGACCGCTTCTCAACAGAGTGAGCACGTGGATGGTTCAGCTGACCCATCATCTATTGGTATTACACAGACATTGGCAGCACAGGCTGAGGCCGCAGGGGGCCCGAGGACCATGTGTTTAAAAACTAGTGTCAGATAATCGATTGACTGTTCTGCAGTTTCTACCCCCGGACATTCCCGAATACCATATATCAGGATCCGTAGAGTACCACTAGTATATTGTCCAACAGAGTTGCCTGGAGAGATGGCTACCCTCATTCATAATTTTTTGCACATGCCCACATTCACTGCTTCCCTACAGGAGAGACTCAACTGTCAACCAAGCCCCAATAATAGAACTGCTAGGGCCTACAACAGGTGGAGATGAAAACCTAGTTACTGTGCATGTCGCTTGGTCCTCTGGAAATTCTTGGATCAAGTTTCTAAGATCTCCAAACATCAGGTCAGGGAGCTGGAGAATGATATCTAGTGTCAAAACCCTTCTTGGGCTGACATGACCAAGCGCATGGTCATTTTGCCAGTAGAGGCTGTAGCCGAATGAAAACCCAGGGACAAGTAGGCAACTGGTTCACGAAGGGCACTGTCTGTTAGCAGTTGCTATCGAGTGTGCTCCAAGAAGGCAGATTGGAGCAAGAGCCACAATTGCAAACACAATAAGGGGCAATCACCAGCAGACCGTTTGGACAGACTTAGAATAGTGTTTATGAAGCACTTGTGTATCCTTTAAACGGGAAGTTCACTCCAAAATGTTATTGTCTCAAAAGATAACAAACATATATAAAAAATATTCTTAAAGAAAATTCCCATACAAAATTGAGGAAATGAGGCTCAAAGTGAAAACTTTCAAGCACTAGGAGGCATCCATTTTGGGAAATGAATGAGCCTCCTGTGCTTGTTTTAAGCTCTGCTCTCGCGGCAATAATGAAGCAAAAATACAGCCTGAGAGCAGAGAATGCAGTCCGGCTCCTTCATGCCCTGTGCTGTTAAGTGAGTGCTTCTCAAAGTCCAAGCAATTATAAAACCTTGCCACACGCCGCGATCGGCATGCAGCGTTGTATTTATAATAGCTGTGCCTTTCTTTTTTAGTCTCCCGGCCTCCCCAGACTATGAGGAGCCCATGAGACTTAAACGAATGTCACTGAAATTATGAAAAATTCACCAGCCGCCGGTAGAGTATTCATAATTGCCCGTACTTGGGAAACTAGAAAGGAAAGTCACAGCAATTATGAAGACTCAACCGACAAAGTATTTATAATTGCGGTGCCTGTCCTTTTACGTTTTCTCCGCGCTCCTGAGCCTGGAGAGCACAGGAAACATGAAAAGAAAGTCACAGCAACACTGTGGCAGCCTCCTCTGTTGTGTGAAGCCCTGCTCTCTGGCAGGATTAAGCAAAAGCTCCCAGCAGGGGGCTTTTGCTTGATTATTGCTGCAAGAGCAGAGTTTAAAATTAACAGAGGATGCAGCTTAATTTCATAAAATGGATGCCCCATGTCAAAACTTCGAGCCTCATTTCCCGAAAATGTTACATGGGGACTTTCTTTAAAAATATTTTTTTACATATATTTTGATTATCACCCATCTTTTTAAACAATAACATTCTTTAGTGAACTTTCGCTTTAACTGACAGAGGCAGGGGATGCTGCAGCTAACACTTTCGTTAAAGGACTATGACCCAAGCTCCAGCAGCAGGTCAAAATGATCTGGGTTGCGTTACAGACTAAGCTACTCTCTGAGCTGGTGATGGTGGAAAATCAAATGAGTTACTTGCCAAGACTAGAAAAAAAAGAGAACATCGAGAACAAACCCGTGGTCTAGAAATGCAACACCAAGGGCCAAGTTCCCCAGGGGAGCATGGATACTTATGAGGGGGAACAACGATGGATCAGGGAAGAGACATAGGTGCCCCACAGGGGTAGGACTTCCCAAAAAGGGTGTTTCCTACTCCTTTATTTTTTTTTGTTTAACTTTTATTTATTCAGCTTGGTAGCACAGGTACAGGCGAGTCATAGACAGAACACGTGCAATCAAAGCATAATATAGACAATGAGCAAAACGGATGAAAAAAAAAACAGTGTATACAAAAGGAAATACGCTCATAGAGGTCACATAACTGAAGTGTAGGCAATTCAGAAGGTAGCCAGGGGGTGGTGAGGGGAGTGGGCTGGGGACGCAGAATCTGAGTCCGTATCAGCAGGAGACATAAATGAGCAGAATTTTACCCAGATATCTCTAGGTCTGGAGTGGGCGGGCGCCCTGAGCCACTGTGCGTGAGTAGGCACAGTAGGACGGAGCCAACAAAGCAGGACAGAGTGTACTGCAAGTAGCATACAGAGGCCAGCCAGTTTCCTAGAATCACGGTGTAAACAGGGAAGTCGTGAAAACGACCCCTCATTGGGGAAGGGGTGATCGAGGACAGCTGAAATGGTGTCCCCTACTGAATTCCAGAATGAAGTGAGTAGGGGGCAAGACCATATCATGTGTATATAGCCAGCGTTGTCACATCTGCACCTGGGGCACCTCGGGGAGAGATCACTGGACATGCGATGAAGTCTAATCGGGGTGTAATTTGAATGTAATCATTTTAAAGCGGGAGTTAAAAGAGACCCCCATGGGTGCGTGCGCACATATGGGCCCCATCGCTCGTCAGTCATCTCCAGTCCGAGGTCAGTCTCCCAACTGTTTTTCAATTTGGAAAGTGGAGGGGGGGTGACCTGGTCTGCACCAGTTTGTAAAGTCTGGAGGTTTTGCCCCTCATGGGAGAAGGCCAGGTCAGTTCCGTGATCGCGGGTTCATCAGGTGGTAACGCAGGGAAGGACGGGTATTTGTGTTTAAGGGTTTTTCGCAGGGCCGATTATTGGAACCAAACGGAAGGTTTCCGCTTCAGAGACAGCGGTAGATCAGACCACTCTATGAAGATGCCCTGTTCGAAGATATCCCGGAGCAATTCGTACCCTGCTTCTGCCCACCGGCGAGCGACGGATGGAGGTACTGGTGGAATCTCTGGTAAGAAATTCCAGAATGGTATATTACCATGAAAGGGATGGGTGACGCCCAACAGTTGCCACGTTTTAGATAAAGCCAGTGATGTACAGGTTGCCGGATCAAGTGAGTTTAGTATCTTTGGTATGGGGGTGACCACCAGGGATCGGATGTCACGGTCACCTACTGAAAGCTTTTCGAGTCTGACGTGGGGTGTTGAACCAGTGCACAGTATGTTGGAGTTGAGCCACCAGCCAGTATTTGAGGAAATCTGGAGCTCCGAAGCCTCCAGCCTCCATCGGGGCCGTTAGGGTCATTAGTTTCAATCGGACAGTGCCAGCATGCCAGAGGAAAGTGTTAAGGGTATGTGTCAAGTCCTGAAAGAACTTGCTACCCGGCCACATTGGGATATTGGCAAATCTGTATAGGAGCTGGGGCAGTACTACCATCTTCAATATTCCTATTCGACCGGCCAGTGAGAGCGAGAGTTTGCTCCAGCCCTGTAACCTTACTGTGAGATCGATGAGGTATTTTTGGTAATTTTCTTCGAAGACCCGGTCAGTTTGGCGTGATACTGTAAAACCTAAGTAGGTGAAATAAGATTGGGACCATGTGAATCCCAGCGTTTCCGGAGGGGGGGGGGGGGGAGTGTGCGGGACGTAAGTGGGAACAGGGCAGATTTAGAGCAATTCACTTTTAGACAAGATATCCGACCAAAGAGGACATCTTCCAGAATCGGGGCCAGATTAACATCAGGGGAACGGATAAAAAGAAGGGTGTTGTCTGCATATAAGGACACTATGTCCGAGGAACCTGAGGTACGCAGACCCCTGTGCGCATGACGCTGGCGGAGCATGTCCGCAAATGGTTCAATTGCCACAGCAAAGATTAGAGGAGAAAAGGGACACCCCTGTCTCGTACCCCTAGCTATATGAAAAAGGGGGGGGGGAGAGAGTACCGGTCTTAAGTGCGAACTCTGGCTACAGGATTGGTGTATAGCAGCCTGATCCAGGAGACGAAGGTGGGCCGAATTTACATTTATCGAGTACACGCCAGAGGTACTTCCACGAGACAGTCGAAAGCCTTTTGCATGTCGAGCGTCGCGGCCACCACTTGCACATCTGGGTTAACCCTTCTTATGATGTTGAAGAGGTGTCTCAGATTCAAGGAGGTGGAGCGCCCCGGGATAAATCCCGCCTGATCAGGGTGAACAATGTGTGGCATGAAGAGCGCCAGGCGTAAGGCAAGCAGTTTGGCAAAGATCTTGACATCACAATTGATAAGTGACAGTGGACGATAGGAGCCACATTGGGGGGGTGGTGGGGGGGCGGGGTTCCCAGGTTTTAGCAGGTCTATTATTGCTTCATGGAGCGAGGGGGGGAGCTGACCTATTTCCACTGATTCCTCCCAGAGGGTCATGAAGCGCGGGAGTAGGAGTGATTTAAATTGTTTATAAAATTTGACGGGAATCCCGTCTGATCCCGGGGATTTGCCCGATGAGAGGGAGTCTATGGCTTCCGATATCTCCTCAGGGTAAATGGATTCTCAAGGGACCCAGTCGTTTCGGGGGAAAGGAGTGAGAGGGGGAGACTATCCAAGTAGGCATCGATTTCGGATGTTGTGGCGTCATCTGTTTGAGCATATAAAGATTCATAAAAGGATAGGAATTCGGTATTAATATCTTGGGAAGAAGTAGCTAGGGTACCATCAGATCTCTCTAACCCGGGGATGGGAGGGGCTCCGCACTCTCGGCAGAGAAGCCTAGCCAGGAGGCGGCTTGGGCACTCACCCTCGCCATATTTCCTCGCAAGACCCGGGTTGTCCAAGAACCTTAACTCACGATTCACCAGAGAGCGGAAGGTGTCCAGTTCTGTACCGATCAACGCCAGGAGCTCAGGGGTTTGGTGAAGCGTACATTGGGCTTCAAGAGTGGATAGGTCGCTTCGCCTTCTGCAATTTCCCTTTGGATAGTTTTTAGGATGCCGTTTTCCTTGGAAAGGGCAATACCCCTAATATAGGCTTTGAAGGACTCCCAGAGGGTGGCTTGCGAGGATACCGTGTCAGTGTTTATCTCAAAGAACTCTCCGATTGCTGACTCCAGCTCAGAGCTAAAAACCGGGTCAAGGAGGGACTGCGGTTTCATTCTCCAGTATCTGGTCTGATCACGGACAGGGTCCCAATCTAGAGTGATGGTCAACGGTGAGTGGTCGGAGAGAGTTCTGGGTATGATAATTAGAGATATATTCCTTATGAGAATCTTAGACACCAACCATCTGTCAATTAGGAATAGGAGTCATGTACCGAGGAGTAAAAGGTGTAAGAGCGCGAGTCGGGATAGAGAAGTCTCCATGCATCGACAAGGGCCAAACGGGGGAGAGACGAGAGTGTGGTGTAAGCAGCCTTAGTGAGTCTCCACCCCAGAGGATGGGTAACAGTGGGAAGCTCTCAAGGTGGGCTGGTCTGTATAGAAATCAGGATCGTCAATGTTAGGGCCGTAAATGTTTAACAGGACCACCTCTTTGTTTTGCAAGGTGCCATGGACTAGCACATATCTGCCTAGGGGGTCAATCGATGTGGCTACGAAGTCGAACCTCAGGCTCCTGTGGATTAGGGTCATAACCCCTCGGCTCTGTGTAGAGTAGGTGGTATGGTATCTCTGAGGACTCCATGATTTAGCAAACTTTTCACAGTATTCAGCGCAAGCATGTGTTTCCTGCAAAAACAGGATCTTGACCCCATGACGTTCAGCTTGGAGTTGCAGTAGCCTCATCTTCTTATGCTTACCCAGTCCCCAGACATTCCAGCTCATGAAGGTCAGAGTGTCCTCACCCAACAGCCCAGGGGTAGTCATTGGGGATTACTGGTAAATGGCGTAGTGCCCCCCCATGATCTATATATGGCACAGACGGATCTGCAATGCTATTGACTCCAGTGTCCTGCACTCTACCTCCTCCGTTGATACCAAGCCTTTAACATAACACCCAGTTCCCCCACCCCCTCCTACATCCCTCCCCCAAACAGGAATAATAACCCCATAACTAAACAACCAAATCCAAACCAATGGCATCAACGCCTGTGGGGCATGTGAACTGGCCTGGTGGTGACGCTCCGAGTCCGAAGGCAATTTTAGGATAAACTTGGTGCCCGGGACTATTGACAAGCGTCACCCCCGGGTAGCCAAAGTACCGACGCACAATCAGGGAACAGGTTGCCCAAGACTGGATCAAAAGTAACTTGAACGGGTGGGACCCTGGCAATACATGGGTTCATCAACACATAAAGGAGACGTTATAATATCGGATGAGGGGAACGGGGTTCACCCACAACCCCCAGCCGGGAGTCTGCACTGCAGTACGCCAGTGCCCCAACACGTGGATAACAACATCAGAGAGCAAAACATTAACAATATTTGTTGTGGATGTGGCTTTGCCGCGACAATGCTGGGACCCAGCCATGGGCAACCAGCTAGAACCAAAGTGAGAACAGTATATGTTGCAAGAGGGACTCAGCCAGGGAAGCGTTCATCAAGGAATCTAGAGGCTTCCTCCGGGATCGTGAAGAAATACACATGGTTAGAATGTTCAATCCTCAGCTTAGCAGGGTAGAGCATGGCATTTTTGACCTGTAGATCCCGAAGCCTCCTCTTCACCGCCACAAAGGTCTCACACTCACGCTGGACCGCCATCGAGAGGTCCAGATAGAGGTGGATCCTCGCCACACCCAAAAGGAGTTCACCCATCACTCTCGCTGCCCTAAGGAGGGTGTCGCGGTCACAGAAATTTAGGACTCTGGCAATAATGGTGCGCGGCGGGGCGCCCGGTCTAGGTTTCGCCGTGAGGATCCGATGTGCGCGCTCAATTGCAAACTGAGGAGAGAGCTTTGGAGAGTCAAGTTGTTGCAGTAACAGGTGTTCGACATAGTCCTCCATAGGTTCTTGTATACTGTCCTCGGGCACCCCGATAATGCAGAGGTTGTTATGCCTCAAGCGGGATTCAAGGTCCTCATTTTTCTTCTCGACCTCGGTGACCCGGCCAGAAAGAGCCGAGATCTCCACCCTGAGGGAGTCTAGGCTGTCCTCGGCAGTGCCCATTCGTGTCTTGATATCGGTAACCCAGCCATCCCTCTTTTCTATATGGGCCTTAATGGAGGATATAGTGCCATTCATGTCATCCAGCTTGGTATGGAGTGTAGTGAAACCCTCCCGAATATACTCCATTATTTTTTGGGACTCAGCCGGGTCTGATGTTGACGTGCTGGGTGGTTCCCGGTCGGGTGTCTCCCCCGCCGAGTTCTTTGTGAACATGTTGATTGAAGATTGCTTTTTTCCAGCACCCTTGGTCATGATGTCAGGAGGACGGTAGGATCAATGGCCCAAGGGGGCAGTAGAGATACCGGGGGGATGGACGATGACGTAGAGGCCGACCGCTGTTCAGGGTGTCCTGGGTGAAGAGAAGTCGCCACAGAGAGGATTGCGTGCCGCGTCGTAGCCAGGTGCAGGGGCTATGTTCGATATCGTCCGCGGGGTCAAGGCTCCGGATGGCTGTAGGGTGGTCACCAGTCCGAGTCCTGGTAAGGACTGAAGGTGGTCAGCAACTCGATGTGGCAGCAGATGAGGGAGCCGCAGCCGGGGGACCTACCGGTGTAAAGCAATTTGGGTTGGAGTATGAGCCGCCAAGGGCAGGTGAGGTGTCCGGGCCCCAGCAGCACCAGGGAAGGCAGCACAGAAGACCAAAGTTCAACAAAGCACGGTCAGTGGTGGTAGTCCAGCAGGCTCCCAATATAAGAGAGATTTGTTGCAGCACAGATGATTATGGTCGGTCACATAGATGGGGGTGTAGCATTTCCCATGAGGGCTCCAGGCTAGTGTGAGACACAGAGGGTGCGCCTGATGGTGTCCACCCCACGGGTCAACGCTGGGTGTTGTATGGCCGAGACTGAAGGTTCAGGTAACCCAGCAGCCGCCCACCCCCGTAACTTCAGAGTGCACCAGGGGCCGGGGCCCAGGACAGTCAGCTGAGCGCCAGGCTCCCTGATGTGTGGCACCAGACGCAACGGTTCCCAAGATGTGGGGGCAAGATCCACTTACCCTCTGCGGGAGGAGGCAATGCAGGGTGGCGCTGAAGCCCTCACAAGGCAGGGGCAGGGCACCCCGTGGGTCTGGGTGAGTCGCCGACGGTAGATGTGAGGAGGCGCCCACGGGCCAGCCCTCGACCGCAAGGCCTCTGACGTGTAGGGAAGAACAGCACACCACCCGACAAGGGGCGGCGGAGCAGCCCGCTCTGGATATGTGGGCTGCGCCCGAGCAGGGGGCCGAAGCCCGGGCCGGCCGCCGCAGGCTCACACAAGGAGGGGAGAGAGGCCGCAACAGAGCAACGCGCCCCTCCCCCATGGCAGGCCCCAAGCCGCGGCGTGGCAGTCACACCTCTCCGGAGCTGGGAGCGGTGCAGCGCCGCAGGCGCCGCGTCACGGCCGTCAAGCTGTTTCGGAGCGCAGTTTTCGGGGAGCACTCTCCCCAGGCTTAAGTGCGATGGATCCGACAGCGGGATCTGAGTTTAGATGGGCACCTCTGCTGTTTTTTGTGTGAGGAGGGTGCCTTGTGACACAGAGCATTTGATCAGGCAGCCATTTTGTTCGAGCGCAACAGCACCCCCAGTTTCCTACTCCTTTAAATTAAAACACACAAGAATGTTACTAATAGAACAAATTGCCGAAAGCACCCCAATGAAATTTCAAGCTAATGAAGTCAGTACTCCAAATGAAGTTTCACTAAAAAAGACAGCCTGACCGAAAATTAAATCATGTACCCCAGATTCCTATAAATCAAGATGGCCCGTACATGCAATGTAAAGTTTCCCTGACATCCCCTTATGTACAACCATCAATGCAGTAGGCATAACTAATACACTGAACTGAACTAGTTAATGTCACCCTAGGACCAATTATTGACAACCAGGATTTCCAACTGAGTCCATCAGCTCCTGAAAACCTATTAGGGGAGACCACCTCCTGAACTGCCCCATATATTGTACTCTGGCGGGAGTATTCTTAGATACTCTTGACAAAAACACTGAAACAGTTCTGGCCGTGTTGCAAGATATGCCACCAACTAGTTCAAGGATGCACGCAACATCCCCAGAGCTTAACCTTTTGGCTACAGTCTTAAGTTCCTTTTGGGCAATGTAGGCCAATGAGATGGGCTGCAGTCGCAATTCAGAACCAGTGCGAATTGAAGTAGACCAATCTAAATGACAACCCAGAATACTCAAGTATCAACTACGCCCAGAAGATGAGGTGGGTATAGCCCCAGTAGTACAATCACTCCTGAAGCAAGGCATAATAGTTCAGACCAGTAGCCCATGTAATACCCTAGTATTACCCAAGATGCAGCAGGGTAAAGATACAGATTCTCAAGAACCTTAGGGCAGTAAATTCTGTAGTGCTACCCCTCCCCTGTGGTACTCAATATGGTCACCTGTAGCTCCCCCCACCTCCACCCAAAAGCCCCACACTTTACAGGTGTAGAACTCTGTCATATTTTTTCTATTACTGTACAACCGACAGCAGATATTTAATCATCTTTTTGTATCAAGGAATTCAATATTTTTTTTTTGTTTTTTTTACAAAAGATCTGTGTCAAACTGTTTGTCTTGTGAAGGCTACTCAGGACGCCACTCTGGCTCAACGAAAAGAGCTTCTGGAGCTTCTGGAACGACCTTAGATCCTAGAAGCCAAGAAGCCGAGCAAACTAGTCGTCAGGCGCCGTGTTGGAAGAATCAAGGAATTCAATATACTTGGACACATCCATATATAAAGATAACTACCAGGAACAATTTATTGCATATGGATTCAATTCACACTTTATTACTGCATTTTATGCAGTGTCTTGTTAATGTACACATGCAAATATGAGCCACATTGCCCCCTTTCCTTTTCTTTTCCTTCTTTCCTCCGTTTTTCTCCTTCACTAATAAGGAAATGTTTAAGAACAAACCTTGTGTATAGCTCATTTACTAAAAACTGAAAATATCTTTCATTAGAATGATTTCAGAAACTGCTTGATCTAAAAGAGAAGCACTGATACAATTATATGCATAAGAAAAAATATGGGCAACTAAAGTTCTGCTAGCTGCACCTTTGTACATTTTGGTATTATTCCTCAGCTTCCAGCAGTAGGGACCATCCCTTCAGTGCACTTAATGTACACAGATGATACAGCTAATCTTAATTGCTTTAGCTTTCAAGGAACGTAAGACCTCCAAACAGAAGTGTAACTGTGAAGGGAAACATTTATTCAGGACACATCGTGGCAGGCCATCGATGTATATCAAATACACACACACCAGCCTTTTTTAATGTGCATAAACCCCAGCCATTAACCCAGATGAGACCATATCTAGGGATGACTGGATACTGCATAGTGGACATTGGCTTATGCAGGACTTTTTAAGCTACTAGGCCAATTGACTAACCTGGACACCCGAGAGCCCTTACAGTGGAGTGAAGACACAAGCATTTGCTGCAATTAAACGGGTGTGCTAGCATTCGGATTGCCCGGTTATAAAAAGAAATTCACACAACAAAACAGATTCCCCTTAGTTGTCCTAACACAACCACAGAGAAAAGCAGAGAACAATTCCCCATTAAAGTACAGTCCTTAACTCGTTTGAATTGGGTCTGACCCCAGGTTTTAGGTCAGTAGCAGCTGGTCCTACGCTTGCAGTACAACAACATGAACGTACAGTATTAGGATCACCACTAGAGGGAGGTCGCCCATAGATTGTATGTGCCTAAACTATCCATTTTGAAATTCATGTTGCAGTCTGTTTTTAGCACAACGTGAGTGGCAAACTGGATCTTTACCACATCCTATTCCTAGCCTAACTCCTTCTCACTAACCCGGGGACTGCCCCAGAAACCTAATCCTACTTCCGATCCCTCCAACGCCCAATTCCCTCCAGCTCCCTTCTTCCTTTATCAGGAAACATTTCCGTAACCCCACCTCTTTAGGGTAAGCAGCGTTTATAACACATCTTTTATGAAGACATGCTTTTATACTGAAACTTTTATTACGTAAACACAGAGAACATATGTGTGTGGGGTAAAGGGTTACATTTTTTGTAAACACGGTGGGGTGGGTTTTTAGGGTGGGGAACGATGTGTTTGGGGAAACCCACCCAAAAATGTGTTGTGTTTTTCATTATAAAAGTGTTGGTATATGTGCATTCTATATAAAAGGGGTTGTTATAAAGACACGTAGCCCCACTTTATCTCCTCCCACCGCTACCCACCAGTCATCCAGTCCCAGGGTCTTTTGCCCTCACTTACCCTTCAACCCTTCCCCCCACTGTCACGGATGGCTTTAAGAACAGACCAAATTAGGAAGATTAGTTTAGTATTCAAGAGGCTCCTCTTGTCGAGGGATTGGGTGTTCCCACTCTAATCCAGGCATCCCTCATCTCTGGAATGGTTGCTAGAGATCAGTATCCCCTACTACTAAATCTATATATCCCTGGACAAATCTTGTTAGACCATATTCTAAAGTCCCCAAGTTGGCTTAGGCTGGGTGCCTTTCAGACATTCAGGCCCCACTTGGTCTTACCCTTACAAGCTCAACTATTAATTTCCCAATATCTAGCTGTAGCTCTCCCTAGTAAGCTACTCTCCCTCCCTTCTACTCCACGAACCATCTTTCCTCTCTCTCCCCCCAACACTTCCTCTCCTGTCCTTAAGATTTTCCTCTTGCTAGTGGCTACACCCAATCTTGATCTTAAATCTTCAAATGGTATTGGGAGCAGAGAATCGAGAGGTGGCCAATGTGTCAGCAGGGGATCTACAAGGAACCAGGGGAGGAAACAGTGGGGATCAGATCACCCAGTCTCAGGTATGGTAGGGAGTGGAGGGTTTGGTGTCCCAGGGTTAGGAAGGAGACTCTAGCAATGCCGAGTTTCTCAGTGAGAGCTTGGGGACTTCAGGGTAACAGACTTGTAGTTGATGCAGCAGAATTTGAAGATATGGGCTTGTATTGGGAGTCTGCAGTTCGAGGAGGGTCGGGTGATGTGGTTGAACCTAGGGAGTCCTTTCATGAGTCGTGCTGCAGCAAGCAGGACACATCTCAGGGGTGCCATTGTAGTCTCCAAAAGGCATTCTGGAAGGGTCTTTCATCCATCCAGCTGGGAGAGGACCATGGCTTGGACAGCAGATCTGAAGTGGTTTCCAGGGATGAAGGGGGCTTAATTTCAACAGGAGTTAAAGTTGGTACGAAGCCCTTTTAGTCTTCCTTGCTATGTGCACTTTGAAGGCAAGGTGTATGTCAATGTCAAACCCAAAGGACTTGGCACAGCTGGCCAGCTGTGGTGTGAAGCCTCGAGGTGCATAGCAGAGAGACAGTTATGGGTGTCGGGGTGTTCAGTGTTGTTGGTCAGGAGTAGGACTTCAGTCTTGGAGGGATTGAGCTTCAGGTAAGCACTGGACATCCATAACTGAATCAATGAGAGGCAAGCCTTGAGCCTGTGGATGTCTTCCATGAAGAATAGCTTCAGATAGAGCTGCACGTTACTGCATATTGGTGGATGCTGTGGGGAACAAGTAGGGTTCCATGTAAAGATTAAAGATCCCATGGAGAAGATGGATCTTTGGGGGACTTCCACAGGTGATGGGTAGAGTTGGTGATCTGGAGGAATCTATTTGTACAAACTTGTGGCGATTAGCAAGAGAAGATTTGAACCAGATAAGGACGATCTCGCTGATCCCCCATGCAGCAATGTAGATTTTGGGGGGGTGAGTGTCTGGCGGTTTACAGTGTCAAGTGCTACTGAGAGGTCAAGGAAAACCTGAAGCCAAGTGTGACAATCATGGAGTTTAAGGTCATCGTCTATCACCTTGATGGGAACAGTTTGTGCTGCATCAGGGTCTGAAGCCAGATTGGTAGGATTGAAGGAGGTGGTTGGCTTTAATGTTTTGGAGGGGTTGCATTGCTACTGTTTTCTCAAGGATCTTACCTAGAAAGGGGAAATGGGTGATTGGGGTGTAGTTGCTGAGAATGCAGTATTCATACACCCCAATGGTGTCCCCACCTTCCTTAACCCCTTTAGTTATGGTTAAGCAGAGAGCACCTTTAATAAGAATGGGACAAGAAAGAGGGAAATTCACATATGCTTGATGCAGAAGATCACCGATTAGGAAGACGAAGCAAGGAGGCGAAAGCCCACTGTGGGACCAACACACGCGGTTCTGCTGCCCAAAGGCGAGCCTGCTGGCAAAAAGGGAAGGATTCATTCCGTGGTCAAGATGCCAGCACTGGGCGAGCGGGGAAGGAGATGATGTTTTTGCATCAATGAACCCAAGGACTGGAGGCCGAGGCGAAAGCAGTCTCCAGTACCCGAGAGGTCCAACGTGACTGGTGGCAGAGACACAGGAAGCCAGAAAGGAGAAGATCGACCAGAAACAAATACGCGGGCAGCTGAAAGCGAGTGACACTGGAGCTGCAAGAGGTACGCACGCCGAGCGCAGCAGAAATGGAGAAGCTTCACCCCACCTCCAGAGGAGACCGGAGACTGCCCCCGAGACTTCCCAACAGTAGGGAAAGGGCTGGACCCGTCATGGTGGCACCGAGGGAGCTGAGAAACCTCATGAAAACATCCGGAAGAACACAAGGGGTCAAAGGTATCTGGTACAACTGAATACAAACTTACAAGCCTCCTAAAAGCACCACGAAAATTAGATGGGAATGAAAAAGGAAGCATACAATTAGATACAAACTTTATAAAACAAATAAGTATATCCTGAAGAGCACAAGGGGGGTGAGAAAGAGAATATGCAATTAAATACAAATGTGTGAAGCAGATAAGCATGTCCCGAGGGACACCAGAGAATAACGAAATGGGCATACAGTCAGATACAAACATTGGGAGTGCACCTAGGTGGGACGGTGCCTGGCAAGGAATTATACCAGGTCTGTCCAAGTAGACACTAGGTAACAAAGGGGCAAGGATCCCCGCCAAGACAAAGTAACAGGGTTTGGGACCCAGAGGAAAACAGGCAAAGCCCACCAGTGAAATTTAAGGGTCAAAGACCATCCTCAATACGGGAAGAATTATAACCCAGTGGGGTGGAGCCCAAAATACAAATCTCTTTAAAACAAAGTGTGAAAATCAAGTCTAGCAGGTGAGTAAACCAGACCTGAAAGATTGTTAGAAAAGTCTACAATGGGGTCTGGCAGGTTAGTGCACCAGACCTGGCAAAAGACTGGAAAGGATCATATTATAGAGGGCCAATCTCTAACTCTCCTTTCTTGCTGAAGATTGATTGTGTAGCATATACGCAAGTCAGGAAGCACCTCAAGAACAATATGATTGTTGAACAAATGGCCATCAGTATTCAGGAAAGCCATGGCACAAAGACTGCTCTTTTTGATTTGAAGTCCAGACTTCTCTGTATCTTGGACAATGGGCAGACTGCTCTGCTGATGTTGGACCTCTCTGCCGTCTTTGACCTGGTAGACCATGCATTAATGATCTGCAGGTTGAGGGAGGTGACAGGGTTCTCAGGGTCAGCTGCCCGGCGATTGAATCATTCCTCAGTAACCGATAGTGCAGAGTCAGTAGTGCATCCGTAGATGCAGAACCTGTCGTGCTTACACAAGGGGCATGTCTGTCTCCTTCATTATATAATATTTTTATGGTTCCATTCCTCGGCCTCCTAAAAGAAAAGAAAATAGATTTCACCAATTGTGCAGATGATACACAATGTGTTATTCCTCTCTGGGAATTATGCCGAGGATGGGAAAACCATCAATCGGATATACAGACCGATCCAACGGTGGATGAGCAACAATGGGCTTGCCCTGAATACCGGCAAAACTGAACTGATGGTGGTAGGCACTGAAGCTAAAACCCGTAAGAGGAAAACTGAGTATTCCTAGTTTCAAATCAATGGTTGTAACATAAAAACCAAAAATAAAGTGAAAACTCTGGCGGTCCTTTTTGATTGTAACCTCAACATGAAGGCACAGGTCGGCAGTTTAGTGTCCTCAGCCTCATATTATATCAAACTGCTGACACAAGGGCACCCTTTTATTTGAAGAGCAAACAGCAAGATATAAGCTAGGACCATAATTGGTTCCAGGCTTGATTATTGTAGCAGTCTGCTTGCTGGCCCATCTAAGTCTGACTTGGGTCGGCTTCAGGTTATACAGAATAATGCAGTTGGAACTATCATAGATCTCAAAAGAAGGGATCACGTTTCAGAGGCAAGAAGGAGCCTTCACTGGCTCCCGATAGAAGTCAAAATTGACTTTCGCCTTCTCCTTAAAACACATACGTGCCTGACAGGATTGTTGCCACTATATTTGAGTGAAGTGCCGGAATTAAAATTGAGAGTACGCAATCTTAGATCAAGTAACACCAATCAACTCAGAGTTCTTGCCCATAGGATGACCCAGGTAAAAAAAGGAGCGTATGTTACAGAAGCACCCACTGCTTGGAATGCTATCCCCCCAGACATCAGAAAGAGAGATCAACAGGCCCTGTTCTGTTTAGGAAAAGGCTGAAGACATTTCTGTTAAGATCGCTACGACAACTGCACTGACCTATTACCAATCAGCCCCCTCAAATGCATCGTATTGGCCCTGGACTAATATATATATCTCAATACATTACTCACTGTAACCGTATTGCTGATTCTTGTATCTGCTTAGATTCACATGCTGTGCATAGGCCGACAACTAGTGGAAGCTGCGGAGTATTACCGTTTGTTTTTCAAAACTCGAAAAGAGGCGTCAAACCAGGGCATGCCAGTAATACTATCCCTAGTGCGACGTCCCCTGTACCCACGATCCCTCAGGCGTGTAGGACCCTCAGATTGTCTTTTTCTGACATGAGGTAGCATGAGGAGTACAGAGTATCCAAGCAGATGAAATAGATAAGACTACAAGCATCCATGCGCCTTCTCCCAGAGGGGAGGAAGGGCGGGCGCGTGTGAATCTAAGCAGATACAAGCATGAGAAATACAATTACTGTGAGTAATGTATCCCTTCTGAGGCTTGTGGAATCTGCTTAGAGCACATCGATTAGCGAGCAGTGTTAGAAGGAGGAGGTGGGATGTGAGAAGGTTCATGAGCGAACCGCTTGTCCCACTTGTGTATCTGTCTTGGAATGAGTGTCAATGCAGTAGTGCTGAGTGAAATTATGTATTGAGCTCCATGTAGCTGGTTTGCAAATGCTGTCAAGGGGTAAATTTGCAATGAAAGCCAGAGTGGCTCCAGTTACTCTTGTAGAGTGGGCGCTTGGAGTAAAAGGAGTGTTTTATCTGAAAGGGAATAGCACAGTTGGATACACATCTGACTATCCACTTAGAGATGGCATTCTTAGAGACGCAATCTCCCTCTCTGCCTGGAGCTATGGAGACGAACAGCTGGTCTGTTTTTCTTAGCGGTCTGGTCTTGTCTGCATAGTAGAGGACCACCCTCCTCACATCTAGTGTGTGGAGTTTCACCTCAGCAGAGCTCTTGGGTTCTTGGAAGAAGGCTGGTAGCTCAATAGACTGGTTAACATGGATTTTGGAAATTAATTTAGGTGAAAACCTAGAGTGAGTGCGTAAAACCAGTTTATCCTTATTAATGGTAAAGAAAGGATCCTGCACTGACAGAGCTTGGATTTCAATGACCCTTCTTATGGAGGTGTTGGCTACTAAGGCGGCAGTTTTATAAGTCAGGTGTTTGAGACTAGATTTGTGCATGGGCTCAAAGGGAGGTACCACATTAAGGTCCCAACCTGGTGGTGGGTTAGAAATTGGAGGGTGGAGTCTCTTTACCCCTTCCATACATGCTTTGACAACTGACACTTTCCAGCATGACACCTTGTTATGGGAAGTGGTGTAGGCTGATAAAGCTGCTAGGTGCACTTTAAGTGAGAAACACTAACCGTGCATCCAATAGGTGGAGCACATAGGTGACAACATTAGAAGGAGTACAATCAACTGGGTTGATTTGCTTATTCCTGCACCAAATAATGAATAATTTCCATTTGTCATAGTAACAGTACCTTGTGTTAGGTTTTCTTGACTCTTTCAAGATATCCATACATCTCTGGGTAAAATGAGATGTCCGAACTCTGACTTCAGGAGCCCTTCTGCCAAGTTCATTGAGTTGGGCTGAGGATGCACCGTTCGACCCTTGTGCTGGGAGAGTAGGTTGTACCAGCACAGGAGTTTGATGGGGTCACACACCGCCAGTTTGCGTAGGTGTGGATACCATGGTTGTCTTGCCCACATAGGAGCAACCAGGATGAGCGCCAACAGTTCCCTGCGGATCTTGTTCACCACCTTTCTCAATAGAGGGGTTGGTGGAAAAGCGTAGGCAAACATCCCTGACCAATTCATCCATAGGGCGTTCCCCTTGGAGCCTGGCAGGGGGAACTGGATGCAAAGTTTGGGCACTGAGAGAAGAGGTCTCCTACAACTTCTTCGTGTAGTCTCCACTCGTGTTCTTCTGAGAGGAGATCCCTGCTCAGAGCATCTGCTAGTGAGCTGAGATCCCCTGGAACAAGTTGGGATGACCAGTAAATCTTCTGTGAGTGTCCATTTCCAAATTTTCTGGGCAAGCTTGGACAGATTTGGAGAATTTGTTTGTTTAGGTAAAACATTGCAGTTGTGCTGTCTGTTAGGATCTGCACTGACTGGTTGGATAGGAGGGGTTTGAATGCCTGAAGCACTCTGAAGACTGCCAGAAGTTCTTGCAGATTGATGTGTTTCTGAACCACTGTGTGAGACCAGAGATCCTGAGTTGTATGGTGAAGGTAATGGGCTCCCCACCCTGCTATGTAGGTGTCTGTTGTGACAACGGCCTGTATCTCTGTATCGTAGAAGGGTTTCCCCTTTGTAAGATTCTCTCTTGTCCATCAGTGAAGACTCTGTACTAGTGTTGGCAAAACGACCACTAGATCACCCCACTGACCACTTGCTTGAGACCACTGTTTCGCCGACCATTCCTGCATGGGTCGCATGCACAGGCGCGCGTGGGGAACCAAGTAAATGCAAGATGCCATCATGCCTAGCAAACGCATTGCTTTGCGCACCCTTATTTAGCGACCGGCCTGATATTGAGGAATTTGCAGCAACAGATTTCAAATTCTTTCCTCTCATGGAAAAGTCAACCTTTCTTGTGAGTTTAGGACAGCTCCTAGGAACTGTTTTGAGGTGCTTGGCACCAGGCTTGATTTTTTTCTCATTGATTGAGAAGCCCAATTGGAAGAGAAGGTTGATCGTTCTTTGGATGTTTAGTCTACAAATTTAGGGGGATTCCCCTGTAAGGGGCCATTCGTCCAGGTAAGGGTACACTGGGATTGCCTCCCTGCGTAGGTGCGCCGCCACCACCGCCAGTACCTTGGTGAATACCCTTGGAGCCGAGGCTATTCCGAAGGGCAGCACCTTGAACTGGTAGCGCTGGCTGTCTATTTTGAAGCACAAGAATCTTCTGTGCGCTGGGAACATTGAAATATGAAAATAGGCATCTTTCATATCCAATGTTGCCATGTAATCCCCTTTTCTGGTAGGGGATTAGGTCTTGTAGTGTAGTCATGCAGAATTTTTGTGGCTTGACCTACTTTTTTGTAGGGCGCAAATCTAATACTGAGCACATTGTTAAATCTTTTTTTGGCACAAGGAAATAGGATGAATAAATACCCCTGTTTACCTGGCTGCCCGGGGTTCTATGGCGTCCTTTGCAAGCAGAATGGCTATCTCCTCGAGGAGCATTTTCTGGTGTTCCAATGAGTGTACCTTCTGTCTCGGAGGATGGTCGTGGGGGCGTCCTAGTAGCTCTATATAGTATCCTGCAGACACGGGACAGCACCCATCTGTCCGAAGTGATCCCCCTCCCATGCGTGGGTGAAGGTGGAAATGCGCCCCCTACTGGGGATGCATGGGAGGGGACCTGAAGCGGAATGTCACTGTTTACTGGGTGGCGTACCACCTCTGGCGGGGCTGCCTCTACCCCTAGTGCGGCCTGTGAGCTGCCTTCTGGGGAAGCTTTGTGATGATTGGAACTGATTGTTGCCCCATGAGATTCCTTGATTTTGATAGTAGTTTGAACCCCTCTGGGAGCTTTGGGCCCCAAAGCGAAGAAAATTAGTGTTTCCCCTCTGTCCTGAGGGTTTATTCGCGAGTTGTCTGAGAGATTTTAGGGACTCGTCCTTAGTTGTTTTTAAGGCTTCCTCCACTGCCTTGCTGAATAGTACTTCTGGCTCTACCGGCATGTCTATAAGAGTGGCTTGGGTTTCGGGTTTGAACCCCGACTGTCTTAACGAAGCGTGACACTTTATTACAGTGCCTTCAGCAATTAATCTTCCAGCATTATCTGCAGCATCAAAGTTTGTTTTCAGTATGCATCCTGATATGGACCTACCATCTGCTGCCAGCTGAGCCAACTGGCTCTTCAGTGGTTCAGGTGCGGAGGATACTAAAGCAGCTACTTCTTCCCACTGATGGCAATTGTAGCTTGCCAAAAGAGTGGCACTGTTAGCAATTCGTGCCTGATAGGCGGAAGTGGAGGCAACTTTCCTGCCCAGTGCATATAGTCTTTTGCTCTCTTTATTGGGAGGTGCTTCAGAAGAAGCAAGTGGAGTACCTGCCCTCTTTCTGGTGGTTGTTACTACCAGTGAGTCGGGTTTTAATTGACCCCTAATGTACAGGGGATCGGAGGGTGCAGAACGGAATAATTTTTCAACTCGTGGATTAACCGCACAATTAAGATTTGAAGTTACCAGCGAGGGGTCAATTCTATGCTGGATAGATTTTAATATAGGGATAGCCTGAGTAATGGCTCTTTTGTCACCTAGGATCTCTTCCGCGAAATTCCTGTCCTCTTGGACACCTTGTGTGTCAATAAGAAAATAGTCTGCTGCCTTAGCCAGTACCTTGTTGGGAGTGGTTGATGATCTACCGGTGAGGCATTTACTAGGGGGTCTTTAGGAATTGAGGAGTCAAGATTGTAGGCTTCAGCCTCACCGTCCTCATCCTCCTCCTCCTGGTCCTCATCATCCCCATAATAAGAGAACCCCGTCTGGTCTTCCAGCATTTGTGGTTCAGTTTCCTCACAATATGACTCAGGATGGTAAGGTTCAATGACCAAAGGGTCTGTGACCAAGCCCTGCGCCAGGGCATCAGAGCAGAGTCTTTTAGCAGGGGGTTGAGAGGCCTTGGACCCCAAAGGGGCAGAGGTAGCTGGTGTGTTGGCATAACTATGAAAATAATTAGGGTCTTTTTCATAGAAGTCTGCAAAAAATGACATTCTTCTCATAACCCTATCGATATCAGCTGAATTCCATTCTCTGGAGCTAGGGATAACCACAACATCTCATGTTTCCTCCTTCATGCCCGTATCTTGAGCAGTGGTAGGGATGATTTTACCTTTAGTGGGAGGGACAGGGACCTTGGATTTTCCTACTGATTTAGGGGCCTTTTGTTTCTCCTTATGAACATGGTGTTTTGAAGGCTTTTTGTGTTGCTTATCCCCCTTCCTATGACTAGGGAAATGTTTCCCAGTGCTTTTAGGGGCTTCCGAGGCATCGGACGCCTTGAGTCGAAATTCAGAGGTGGTATCTGACACCTCACGTCGAGAATTGAGGTGGTACGAGATTCAGAAGTGATACGAGATTCGGAAGTGGTCATGGAGTAAGGACATTGAATCTCGGGAGTAGACGCTACGCAGCTTGCCTGAGAATAGAGGTCAGAATCACCTGACTATCGGGCCTCTGGGACTATTGGGAGTGCAACAAATTTTCCAACTGCGGATGTTTGGTCTTTGTCATGAGACGATCGCGCACGGGAACGCTCAGAGGACACAGATTCGTTGGACCGCTCTCAGTGTCTTCCGTTGCCGATCGCTCGACACGCGTGTCGAGTCACGGCCGGGGCTCAGGTGTTTAGTGGGAGTAGTGTGTGTCGCGCTTATGCCGCCGGATGTTGTCCCCATAACTGGGCCACCGGCCAGTCCTCTGGGGTCGGGGGCTTGCGCGTGGGTATCTGAAGTCACCCCTCTGCCCTCGCCATCCGATACAGCGGCGTTGCTGCCATCGCTAAATGACCCTTCAGCGTCCATGGCCTCTAGTTGCCTGGCGTAGTGGGCCCAGCGTTTATTGGAGCGGTCCTTATGTGTTTTTCAGCTTGAAGAGCTTGCAAGCTCGACAGATAGCCTCAGGATGGTCTCGTGGGAGACACAGATTGCACGTATTGTGCTTACCTACCCAGGGAAACTTCCTGTTATACTTAAGGCAGAATTTGAAAGGAGTACTCTCCATATGTCTCAAATTGGCAGCAGGCAGGTATATGTATGAAATGAATGTGGAAAAGCCTGTATGACCACCCCCCACTCTCCCTACTTGTACAGGGCCAAGGCCAGAGTTCGTCGTGGAGTTATCGACTGCTGGTTTCCTCGATCTTCACCGACATCGATCTTCGGTGTAGGGTGGAATAGAACGGGGATGTTTTTTAACAATAATTTTAGTATAATTGGCTAATGCCAAGGGAACTCTGCAACATGCGTCCAACTAGTATGGCAGAAAAAAACAATCTGAGGGTCCTACACGCGTGAGGGATCATGGGTACAGGGGAAGTCACACTAGGGATAGTATTACTGGCACGCCCTGGTTCGCCGCCCCTTTTCGAGTTTCGAAAAACAAACTATAATACTCTGCAGCTTCCACTAGATGTCGGCCTATAGCAATAGTTTTAGACATAGGAGGGTGGCATTTTCGTTTGACGGACACCCTGACAGAGTCCTTCGTGTTCTTTTGTTGAGGCAGAGCAACCGCTCATAGTGGTGAAGGACAGTTAGGCCTTTCCCCAAACCATTTTTCCCCCCTTTCTTTTGGTGTAAAATAAAAGTTTATAACATCGCAATGCCACCCCTGTGTCAGACTCCTGCTTTTGCACCCTTACAATCACTAGTCCTGAGGCGTCCCCACTGCGTTCCCCTCCTCTCTCTGGAATTGTAAAATACTTGAGCTCAAGTTATCGCAGTTTTGAAAAGTCTCTCACTAATGGCTTCCATGTTTTCCCCACCAACTTACTTGGTAACTTTCTTGTAGTTTTATCACATAGATCTTCATGCTCTCTCATTAATTCATAATCCTTCTTGCAGTTTCTTTCACTTAAAATCTCTGGTCCCAGTTGCCAGCCCCTTCGCTCATCCATCCCGGTACCTTCAATTCTGCCTGTTGGATTATTGGGGCTAGGCATCAGCATGGGTCGATTTCCTCCACTTCCGTGGTCATTTCTCTGTCCTTCAGTGCAGACCCACTCTCTGCGTCCCGGTGTGGTCAGCGTATGGCTGCCGATAGAGGGTTCGTCCCTCCTGATCTTTCCTGTATCATTGTTCGCTGGGCCACAGGCCCACCACAGCTTCTCCATGGCCATGCCACTGCTTAGGACAGTCCAGTCTTCCGTCATGGCCGTGGTTTCTCCACTGGCTCTTGCACCGGGGTGTGGCATCTGTCTCCTGCATTCAGCGTTTCGTGTGCTACAACGGGCTTCGTGGCTCCACAATGCCTTGCCCCTCCAAGGCATGGCTACATCAGAGGGCATCCTCTGCGTATTGCTCCCAGTTCCATACACATTCGCGTTCAAAGGGACATTCTATTTTCATTGAGACGTATTATTCAATCCAGCATTACCTGAAGCCAAAGAAGAGGAAGACATTACTTGTCCTTGAAGGCAATCCCATGTAGGCGGCTAGTGTTTCTGGTACAGAGAGTTCCTTGTGGGAATGAGAGTCCTTGTCCCCTAGAGGGGAGTCGCTCCCAGTGAGGTCCCACTTTCACAGAACCTTCGTCTTGCGTAACAAGCTCACCTCCCTAGCCTCAAAGGGGGTTGGCTACACCTGTAACGCTCACCTGATTCCCGCAGAGGCGCCGGTCTTGACTGGGTGAATGCCGTATCTTCATAGGTGATGTGTAACACACGGTTGGCTCTTTGGGCTGGACCTCTGTGCACTGTATGTCTGACTCGAAGAGTAAGATGTCTGCAGATAGAAAATATGGGATTAATGAACTGGGGTTATTGGGTGCCTCTCTCCTCTTCCCTTTCTCTTCTCCTGCAGAACCCCAAAGGTTAACGCCCTCACCTTAGGTAAGTGAACGCCGAGCTCTCCATCTGCCTCGGGGCAGGGTGCCCTAACCAGTTTCTTCACTGGATAAGGGTGCAGGCCTCTTGACCTCAGAGGACTGCTGTCCGTCGTTAACTGCACGAACGGTAAGTTCTGGGCACTTCAAATGTCTTAAAAGTCTTTTGTAATGCTATATCTTGTTTTGCAGGGTTCCGGCGATGGCGGATGGCGGGCTGATGAGAGTTGAGGATCGAACCCGCGTGAGGAATAGAAGCGCCTGGAAGCACGTAAGTAAGCGCTTGTAGCCTGCTTCACGATGCGCACTAACTGTCCCTTTTATCTTGCTGGTACATGTTCGGAGCTTTAGAGAAGCTGAAGGGTGCTGGAATACCCACTGGATTCGGCGTGGGAAGGAGTAATGGCACGTGAGTAATAAAGTTGCCCAATGTCTAAACGCACCTTCTTTTGTCTTTCAGATGCGGGATGCAGCGCCGAAGGCCTCCGGAGCATGCAAAGAGTAGGTAAGCCTTTGTCTTTCAGATGCCGGAATGCAGCGCGAGGCGTTGGTGACAGCCGATGGACCAGGTAAGAGATGCGCTGCCACTGAAGACCGTAGTGCTAACCTGTTCTTTCTTTGTCTTTACAGGTGCTGCTGAAGACTGGATTCCAGGATGGTAAGCCTTTGTTCCCTTAGGCCCAGGATCAGAAGCAGAAGACACGATGAGCGTTCTGCTGCAGAGAATGCAGAATAACGCAAAGCAAGATTCATCCATCGGGTGTGGTTTAAATAGCCTCCTGTAGTGCTTAGGTTGTCTCCTTCCACAGCCACGCCTAGGTAAGAAAAGAGTTCCTGCTTTCCAGAAGAGTTCCAGTGTTCTGAACCTAGGGAGTGGCTCCTGCCCCACCCAACAGGAAACGTAGTCCCAAACAGAAGAGGATCAGGGGTTCAACTGGCAGGTAAGTAAGCAGCATGGTCTGCTGCAGGTAAGTCCACCCAAGCATTATGAGCCCGGCGCTTCCAGCGCTGGGACTGGGCATCTTTATGAGCCTGGTGCCACTGGCGCCAGGACAGGGTCCAAAAGGTCCCAATTGGGACTGGCTGGCCCTCGGAACCGGGGTTATGGGTCTGCTTCCAAGGGAGTCGGGCAAGTCCTGATCTTTTGGAAGCAGAGATCATGACAACACCCTACTTTCAATTTGTCACAATGGCCGTAATCCCTTGTGAATGATGGTGAGGCCTTTGCCAATCTTCTTTAGACAGTCTTGTAGAATTCTGTGGCCTTGGGGGTGAGGACATCTAGGATGTGTCTGGAGGTAGTTGTCATCCAGGTCTCAGTAAAGATGTGCGGTCATGAAGTCGGCGATATCTGCTGCATGGTTCTTTGCTAAGTGGACATTGGTGCAAATCAGTTTTCGTGTAGTGTTATATGATGGGAATGCTGATGTGCACTATGACAATGCAGGTGAGATTGCTGCAATGCCCATGATGTTGCTGGTGAGCAGCATAGATGGTGATGGATGTTAGAAACCTGAAGGTGTCTCACCCGCAAGTCCCCGGGAATCTGTCATCCAAGTGGACAGAACACGGCCATCGCTTTTGGATCCATATCCTGGGGGTGGACCAGTGCAGGAGGATCACATGGATGACGGGGGTCGAGTGGGACACCCGATGGTGAGACGCTGTATCCCTTCCCTGTAACACCTTTTCCCCATCCTACCAGGTAGGATACTTAGGAACTCGATCCCCTCCACCCCCTTTTCCCAACACAAACATTTTCTTACGGACAGCTCACCATGAGCGAAAACCGACTAACACCAGAGCCGTATACCTGACATGTCTCAATACAATGGTCAGGCAAGGTTGGGTAATTAATGATCATTATGTACACCAGACTTCCATCACACTTTCCCACATGGATAAAAGGGGGTGCATGAAAGCACACTCGGAGCAAGGCAAAGCACCCAAGAAAGCAGCGGTTCCAAGATGGCAGTTTAATACAAGGAGAAAGACTGCAAGACCAGAGAGGGTTACAAGGAGGGAAGTGCTCTGTACCTTTCCAGACAGTTCTTTTGTAAACCTTGGAAAGTAAGAAACCTAAGACCAGGAACTAAAGCTGAAGAAACCTGCACTGTGTGTTGGAGGTACCCAGGGCTCTCCCGCGTTGATAACCAAGGCGGGGAGGTACGTTTGCCACAGTGGTACTTTCCTTGGCTCCTACAACAAAGCAGCGCCCGTAAAGACAGCACAGCAGATGAGTCTGAGAGACTGATACACAAACAGCCTGTGTTAGAACCAAGGTTGCAAGAAGCAACATTTTATGAAGAAATCTAAATAACTGTGAAAAGTATGTAATGAGCAACACGAATATAATTGAAAACCAGAGGAGTGAATTAACTGTTAGAAGCCAAGAAAGATACCGTAGACAGAGTGGCCCGGCGCCACATGGGTGCTCATTCCAAGGTCTCGGTTAGGTATCCAAAGAGTTGGCAACTGTGAAAAGGGAAGTTAGAGATAGAAGTGGTCCTGCAAAGGGTCAAGCTAAACCCTGTGCACATTCTTAAGTAATTGATAGTTTAATGCGAACTGAAATTGGTCTGAGCCCGGCTGAGGGAGATTAATTGTGTAAGAGGAGGGATCTGAGCCCGGGGATCCAGGGTGAATCACAAGAATAAAATACATATAATAGGAAAGGAAATTTGTGTTTTGGTACATCAGGCCTTCTGAATCAAGAGACTTTGAAGTAAAGAGACTTGGGTACAGAAGGCCCTGATGCTGGTAATGGAACTGTATTCTGGTGCAGAAGAAGCTAAAGTGTGTGCTTTGCTCTGAACCGCCTTGTCCCGTGCGTAAAACGTGGGGAGAGTAGACAACAGCCTGAACATCCTGACATATCATTTTGTGTACACTTCTTTCTTTTTCCTCAACATGACCCCACCTATGTGTATTTAGCAGTAAGGATTGGCAAGTTTTCTTTAGTATAGGCCTTTTTATTTTGACGAGACTCCACTAGGACTGCATTATTATTATTTGATACTCGTAGCTTGCTCCCATCTGTAAATTTAGGGTTAGATATGCGTTTATCACACCATTGTTGAAGTTCAATAAAACACCCTTGAACTGTGGTCACTTGTGTCCGTCTTACTTTTGATACCATGCCTTACTTACAGTGGAGATGATGGGGATGGGCTGTTGGGAGGGAGGGGTGAAAAACATATTTGAGGGAGCTTACTCAATGTTGGAGGAGCAGGGGTTCTGGTGCTGGGACCTCACGGTTCAAACAGATCTTATCCTTTTCTTCTTCTGTCCTTCAAGGGCGTCTTTCACCCGGGCATCTGAGGTTATCTACTGCTCCCTTCTCCTACAACTACCAACCCCATTATTCCTTGTTCCTCTTCTCAAACAACTCCTGTATCCTCTACTACTACTCATCAACTCTGCTACCCCTCCGCCTGGTCTCTTCATCCTCCTGCTCCTTACTTGACCTCACCCGAATGACTCCCAATTTCGTGTGTCTGGTCCTCTTATTAACCCTCTTCCCCCTCCATTGGCTATCACCCGCCATTGGCTATCACCAACCACTGGCTGTTCCCCAGAAAGGTGTTCCAACCAAAACATTTAAAAATACAGGTTAAGCACCACCTATGTTTTTCATACAAGGGTCTGCTGGTCCCCCACAATAGTGGCTTTCCCAAGTAAATGTCCCAGTTTCTTCAAGGCTCTTCCAGCTGGGAAAAGCTGGTTTGCAAAGGATGTTGCGTCACGGTCACCACATAGATGAGTGAAAAGGTTCTTGAGCGGGCAAACCCCTCTGGGTGCTCTGCACCCAGACTTTCACCGGAATGGTGTTGGTGTGACCTGCTCTCTCTGCCCAGGTGGACACATCTGCCTCTAGTCACGTTGACGTTCCAGCTGAATTGGGTAACCTAGCACCAGACTGTTTCGTGCTGATCTTCTGTGACCCCATAGGTGATATTTGGCATTTTCACTCTGCAGCTGTCTGGTGGCTTCCCTGCTGTCAAGGCTGATGATTCCATAGTTACTAGGAGACAAAGAGAAACAGACTGGCCAGAATGGGGCTGTGCAAGCATGGGGTGATAACAGTGGTACTGTTGGCAGACAACCCTGCGCAAGGGATAGGAACTATGCCCCTGCAACTCTGACACTGTCTCTGGGGAAGGATGGCCTCCAGTGTCAACCCTGGTAGACCTCCCACCCCTTGCTGAGAGGGATCCCTATCACCACCTGACAAACAGATCGATCTCTGGCCCCGTCACACCACTTACTGCTCCCCCCTTGGCCTGCTTTCAGTTTCTTCATTATGGAATGGACCTTGACAACATGTTACATGCATAACTACAATTGTGCAATGAACAAAATCATCACTCCCTATCACAACTAACCAAATGTTATCACTGAACTCCACACACAACAAAGACACGTCGTCCTGTGTTGAACCCAGCTTCACTGCTACCTACTCCTCTGGACGGTGACCACATTGCTGCACTTCAAATCTGTGTAGACATTGACTAACTCCTTCAACCCAGACAAGACTTGGACACCACTACCAAACCCTGACTTATCATGCTTTGTTGAAGGATCTTGTATTAGACATGAGAAGAAGCGACCTACGGCTGAATATTCAGCTAGTTCGCCACAGGAAGTAATTAGTGATAGAGCACTGTAAAGAATCGAGAGTATTCATCTTTTCTTCCCAAGGTGGAGTCTCCCCCATTGGGGCTAGGGAGGTGAGCCCACTCCGAAAGACCCTCTGTAGGGGTCTGGGCAAGTGGGACTTCACTGAGAAAGACTACCCCTCGGGGGACAAGAATTCCCGTTCCTCTGAGGAACTCCCTAGACCATTCACCATAGTGGAATATATGGGACCATCTGTGGAGAAGACTACTGCACTACCCGGATCTTTAGCTGAAAACAAAACTAAAAGACACTGTTATACACAAGGAAAAGAACATGTCTCTTTAAGTAGAGATGCACATTTAACTGAGACGAGTAGACTGGAGAAAGAGAAAGGATCGTGAGCAGGCGCAGCCCCTTGCCATCCTCACACCTTGACGAAGCGGAGCAGAGGAAAGCCGCGGCGCCTGCGATTCTCACAGAAGTCCCGATCGCCAGTGGAAAATGCTGTAGGCACGGAGTTTACAGGGACAGAAAAGCAGTGGAGAGATGAATCCGAACCCCAGTGGTAACAGGACCACGATGACTTTGTGGTGGCCCGTGGGCCCGTTTATCTGCACCAAAACCATCCAGATAGGGAGTGGACAAGACTCTTGGGTGCCCGTAACCAGTCGCAAGGAGAGAAGGTTGAAGTCGGGACGCCAACCATACCGAGAAGCACGAGATCCAGAGCAGAGTCAGAGAACCAGAGCGAGCGCCAAGCACGACAGCTTTCCCCTGCAGATACGGATGTAACGAGGGGAACCGGGAGGCTGCTGGGGCATCATTATAAAGCGGGATAAACTTGTTTGTCCCAGTGAAATTGATGAGATACTGAATATAAAGCCATTTAAGTGGAACTGTGCTAATGTGATAGAGAATAAAGAATGAACCTAAAACAAGAGTCATTAAAGACTGGGCATGAATACTATGGGAATAGTGGAATGTGGCCCTTGTCCCATGGTTTAATGAGTAAAGAGTGGAACATAACCAGGAGAAAATCTTATAATTATGAATTAGAACGGACATCAAGTGGAAACCAGAGAAGGAGAAATAAACAAAGTGTGAAACCCCAGTAAAGAGCGAAAGTCAAATTGAAACAAAGTGGGAGACAAGAGTCAATAACGCATACAAGCCAGGAACAGACTGAGAAAGTGTACTACCAAGTACTGTCAAAAACCTGTCCCTAAAGAGGGGATAAAGTCCAGGTGTATTGTGAAAGAGTTACAAGAACTTATCCAGAAGGTGGCAAGAGACCATTAAAGATATCTTACTAAAGAGAAACGTTTTGTTAAGAGACAACCAGGAGAAGAGAAACATTCACCGGATCCAATTTAAGTTAATTAATATAGTGGTAGGGAATGTTAGAGCTAGTTTAGACCATGGACATATTCATTTGAGAGTTCCGGCTAGCACATTTAGTTTATATAGGCAGGCATAACCCTCTAGCAATAGGGAGAGCGAGAGATAGACCTTATCCGCATTACTTTAATAAACATCAGTGAAAATGTCCCTCAAGTGGCTGACTCCTGCTTCTAACCAGCCACAGTACCCAATTAGTATTTAGCACAGGTAGCAGAAATGGTTGCATGGATACATGCATGCAAACTAGCAGGAAAAAAAGGAGTTATATATATTTATTACAGAATGGCCCAGATGCTAACCAACCCCCCCACTGAGGTTTTGCTACTAGAGTAATGGGGGAGTGTGTTTTCAGCACCTTGCAACTACAAGGACCAGAATTTCCTGCACTGATGGGTGATTAAATAATCATGGACACCTGGGACTGGCTTCCTGAAGAAAGCATGAGGCACGAAAGTGTTTGGAGAACACCACTGGAGTTGCCAGGTCTACCGAGAACTGGAGTGCGCCCTTCATCTTGTAGTACATATACATTATAGGTGAAACCTATAATCCATACGGAAAGTGAAGATTCTATGGTTAATAACTTTTGTGCTATAGGACGGAACAGCACAGAGTTTGGCAATCCTATATTAGGCCTGGGCCCCTTACAACTGGAATGTTTTGTGCAAATCCACGTTACGGTTCAAAAGAAAAAGGTTCCAAAAGGGTGTATTTTTCCCTTTCCCATAAGGAAAAAGGCCAATTTTTGCTCAGGCACACAGCATAAACTGCGGGACAGATTTGTGTCAAGTAAGGAACAAGTTAGGCCTGAAGTACTTGAAGGAAATCCTGTGTTGGTTTGGCGCAAATCACTTCAGTAGTTTATTTTTTATTTGGCACAGAGGGCAATGCCGCTGTAGCCACCAAGTTAGTCATACCTCCCATGATGCATTGCTGGCGCAAAGGGTTTTCATTTCTGAAAGTTCACCATTTCGCAATTCGAGAATCCAGTTTCGAATCGACATTGGAAAGTGCCATAAAATTATATAAAGGGTGTAAGATCTGGCATGTGCGAGACCAGGGAGCATGTGGGCATGATAGGGAAGGATGAATGGTGAAGGTTTGGGGATAATGTAATATTTCTTTTTCAAGCATTTTGCAGAGATCGAGATGTCGTAAGTGATATGTGGTGATATCAGAGTGCTTACAGGCTGCACAATCATGGTCTCATAATTCAGGTGTTGTAGCTTCCAGCACATGCTAAATTTCAGGGTTTATGTGGTATTAAATCGACGCCTTAACGTCACTTCAACTAAAGTTTTTCACTGAATTTCAAGGATTTTGCAACATATTTACTTTAACTTCATTCTTTCACTGAACACACACACTACAGTCCCATTCTACGTTGAGTGTTGCAGAATACTATTTTGTACAGTTGTGGAAGCAAAGGCCACTCAATTAAAAAGACTTCTACGTATAAGCCTTTTTAGATGCCACTATGTTTCCAAGTCAGTTATTAATAATGAAGAGTGATGCACAAGAGCTTGTTCATTACGAGTGGGAACACGCAGCAGATGCTGATGCTCAGCAGGGGGCCTTTTCCGACTCTCGGGCTGAAAGGGTTTTGAGAATAAAGAGTAAGGAACAAACTCCTTCATTCACAACACTAGAAGAGCTAGTAAACGGTCAAGATAAAGCCCAAGACTCAGAAGGCTCTTTGTAAGGAGAGTTTGTCATCTACACTCCGATACACTTCGACAAGCCAAACATGGTACCCTTGTTGCACCAAAGGCTCAGTTTGCCTACTTGGCTGACAGTCAACAAGGTCATTCCCATGTAGGAAAGGGGTGGGGTATGATTGGCACATTGAGACAAGACTGGTGTACCTCGAATTCAACTTCAGGACAGGCCTACTGCAGGCAGTGTTCTTTTCCAGCAAAGCAATGTTGGGAAAGCTGTACAAGAAATACAAGGAGCAAACTCCACAGCCTTAAGGATCACCCGCACATCTGCAAATAAACTTCATCCAGCACCAGAAATGGAATTACCAGTACGTTTAAGTAGTAGCAGTAGTGGACACCTTTTCAGTTTGGAAAAGCCATATTCATGACATCGAGTAGATACCCTAACTGTTTCTAAACCATTGACAAAAGTCTGTGCCACGGTTTGGGAGTCTGCCAGCATAAACAGTGAGGGATTTGCACTTCACAGGACGATTTGACAAACAACTTAGTACTGCAATAAGATCCTATTGGCAGATTTATTTCAAAGGCAAGTTATTTTTAAGAGATGGCAGCTCCTTGATTGAATGCTCAGTAAAACGCATTGACCAATTTGTCTTTGGATTCATTAATGATATGGCTGCCCCTGGATCAGAAGTAGTGAAAGCAAGACTGATACAGGCAGAGGGAGGAGTGGTTCATAATTTACTGATGAGACACGACCTTTGCCATTAAATTACAGGCTCTGATTATTACAGATTTGAGACAGGAAGGTGGTGGGGACGGCAGTGCTCTGCCCACATTCGCCTTCCCCATCCTGTCCGTCCAGCAAATGTACCTCGACACAAACTGAATTTTCATGCAGGCAGAGACTCGAATCCAGATGGATTGCCGTCTTGCTTTTGCACCTGTGCAAAACAGACGGAATCCATTTTTATGATTCACGTAAATGTCATCTGCCACACCGGGCCGTGGCAGGCAGCATATTGTTTACAAGACTGGCTACAATTGCAGCACGGAAGCCCGCATTGGCCACTTTTCCATGGTGGAATTACAGCCATGGACATAAAGTTACATTGCACAGAGATGAATGCTTGTTTAAGCGTATGTAGTCCTCTACGTGCAATTTAAGGGTCAATCCAAACTAACCCCTTTCTATTTACAAACCATGTAAAAATGCACATATATCCTTTGTAAATAAGGAGTTTATTGCTGTAGTGGTTTCTGATTTTTAAGAAAATCCGTTCCTGTTGTCATTTTACAGCAGCACTACATTAAACTAGAGCAGAGGCACTGCAGTTCGTAGTTTTATTTAATATCCCATTTGCAGGTTGTGACAGCAGGATTTCACGTAAAGGCTAGGTAATGGGGTGGTGCAACCTCTTCGCCCGTCAAGTTAACATACAAGCACTATAAGCAAAGTGAAATCGAAAGAGTGGTAGCAGGGGCCACGGCACCAATTAGTGATGGAAAAAGTACCCTATCTCCCTACTGTCAGCAAAAAGGATTGTGCACATAACCTCGCAGTTAGTGGACCTTTTAATTTAGCGCAAAATTCATAATCAGAAAAGGCTATTTTTCCCCTCATGTGTAAGGACTTATTTTTAAGAAAGTTGTGTGTTTTAGTCAACGGACAACACCAATGCATTCACTACTTGCACCTATGTTGAAATAACTGCTTCTTTAACAACCAAGGTAACTGCTTTGTTAACCACGATGCAGTAAACCGCTCTACAAGATGTAAATACATGTTTAACTTTGTGAGTACGTGTGGTAATCTGAATTCCAAACGAAGCCACTACTGTTGTCGAAGGACTACATTTTTCTTTTTTTAACAAGTTAACAAGTTAATAAAGAGAACATGAAACGTGCCCACTCTTCTCCCGCAAAATGTTCGGACATACCTTTCCTTTCCTGAACAGAGCTTTGACATTGTCCGGCTGCTGCTCCAAGACCAAGTTACACGATTTCAAGGCAGCCTCGAAATGATCCAGTTTCAGCTGGGATGCCGCGAGGTTATTCAGGCATTTCACTTTCACATCCAACAACTCTGCCTCCTCCTCTGGGGTGAAATCAACTGCAAATGGATCAGTGGTAAAATAATTAGACAATGATTATCAACCTAAAAAGCAAAAGGGCCTACTTTAGGAACGGAGACGAATCTGACCTCTCCTGGACTTTACTGGCTTCAACACATTCTGAGCAAGTGCAGTCAATGTATTAAAGTGAACATAACATGTTCAAGTTTTCTCATCAGATCATCACAATGTTCACCTTCTTTGAAGAGTGGATTTGTACAACAGGTTGCAATCTTCACGAATAGTTTTGACACACATACTCGCATCAAGCACTTGAGTCAGTGGGCCAGAGCCATGCAACCCCTTCTGTCCTTTGGCAAATACCCAGTCCCATTGTTTTGTAGATGTGGGATAAGCTACATTTTCATGTAGATATCCCTCTATGCTGCAACTTCTATCTACACTACCATATTTTTTTTTTAGCCTTCATTGCTCCATTTTCATGGAAGTGTGTATTAACTAAAACATATGAGGTTTCCAAAAAGCTATCCTAAATGTATCATTTTATCTGCTTATTTGGTTTTGGCGCTTTGGTGGCATAAGCCACGTAATTGCTAAAACATTGGTACTGTAAATAAAAAGGACAAAGGGGGGTTTTGAAGCAGTGGCAACTTGCAGCTCGTGGTGATAAAATGGTTGGTCGAAGCACCATCTGGGCCTTGACCCTCTCGCTCACGTCTGCCGGCCTGCCGCTGTTGTCGGGGAGCTGAAGTCGGAGCAAAATGAATGCACTCAACTATGCCAGTTATTTTCATTTGAATGCACCAATGTTTTATGTCACTTAAACTCCTGTCGGACTAGGTTTAAAGTTTATGCAGAGTGATCAATTTTCTAGCCAAAGCTGCAGCCGTTGAACTGCTTTATCATAGGCATAGCAGTCGCACCGGCTATCAATTGAAGGTGATCCGCCATCCAAAGTCTTGCTGAACTGCGCCCATTTGTAACATATTACGGTAAACCAGCTGCATTTCATCTGCTAGGCTCCCCGTAGAATTGATGCTGTGATCGTCTGTATCTTTAACACCGTTCGGGAGATAATGAAGTAACGAGAGCAATAGATGCTCGCTGCAGAACAACAGAGGAAATGTTTTACGCAGATTAATGCCGCAGCAGTAATAGAACAGAGGGGAAGTGGCATTATCAGGACTCAACCATCCTCTGCTACAGGGAGCTGGGCACGTCTACGCCGGGGCCACAGCCTGCCCCCTAGGCACAGCCAGGCCTGGGAGGAGAAGGAAGTGGATGACGCTTTTGGGAATAGTAACCTCTTCAAACAACCATTAGCAGCAGGGGCACCACAGATTGCAATGTTGTATGATGTTTGCAATGATGGGCCCTGAAAACAAAGATTTCTTTGAAGCCCATCAGCAGCACTTATGACATTCCGAAGTGGTAAGTAAGAGGCCGTGTGTGGTATAATAAATGAGGAATCTCATTTATTACAACTTTATTTGGCAAGGTAATAACTTGCAGTTAACTGAGAACAAGGTTCCTTGAATGTCCATAAGCAAGGAAGTCTAAATGATGCTGGACAACAGGGTCCTGGGGTGCCCTCATGCACAGGGGCTGTCACGAGTCTCTAGTCAGGAGCAGCACCGGGTGCTCTACCTGCTCGATTGGTCCGTCGCCTTCAGAAATGCTTCCTTCGCGTCTTTCGCAGCACTCCCTGGATCGCGCTCGAAATCTTGTGAGACTGCGCAACCTCGTAATCTTGCGAGGTCCCTATACACCTCCCTTTTATAATCGAGCAAGGTTTATTCCAATACATAGTCATCATACATAACCGTTCTTCTGTGCTCTCTTCTCGGGTGATCTTCCTGCCTACCCCCAGCATCCTGTGTTTGACTCTCTTCTTGGGATGTTTCGGACACCTCTCCTGCGGTCTCTCTCTCTGCGTTTTCTCACGCAGGTGTTTCTAGTTCTCGCTCTCTAGTGGCATCTCTGTCATGTCTTCTACAAGGGGTCTTTCCTCTTGGGTTCTTTCCATTGTGCGATGCTTCTCAAAAATTGGCAAACGTTCCACATGCAGCCATCCTCTGTGCAAATGCGATTCGTCCCTCTGTGGATAACTTATGGGTTGATTGAACTTTTAGACTGTTTGGTCTTTACACAGTAGGCATATTTTGATCAAGTCGCCTTCTTTGACTTCACAACCATTGGGTCGTTCTTCTCTAATCACTCATCTCTTCATGCATGCTTTGCTGTTTTCTAACAGCCATGTCTACTTTGTCATCTTTTACTCTGACCAACCACAGTGGTACCAGTGTGGTTGCTGCTCTCCTCACCCTTAGCATTCGAAACAGCGATGCTTGGGTAATGCTGTTGGGGGTTAATCTGTGGGCCACAACGGCCTCCTTGACTGTTTTGAGGGGGCTCCATAACAGAAGCCGTTGCCAACTGGATGACCCTTTTGATGAACCCATTTGCCCTCTCCACTAGGCCATTTGCCTGGGGGTGATACAGTGCAGCATTCCTCTGCTTTATGTTATGTTCATGCAGGAATGACTCAAATTCCAGTGAAACTAGCTGTACTCCATTGTTTGTGACTAAGTCTTTGGGGGAGGCCTTCCCTCTGAAAAATAGATGCAACGACTTCTAGGGTGGTGGCTGTAGTAATGTTGGGGACAAACCCTGCTTCTACCCATTTTGATAGGTAATATACCATCACTATATCATACCGATGCTCCAAAGCCATTGCCTCCAATGGTCCTATGATGTCCAAACTCACTTTGTGCCACACCGCTTTTGGGATCTCTGTGGGAATACATCGGGGCTTGTCTGGTCTTTAGTGTTTGTCACTATTGAGACACTTGTGGCATCTCTCAATCATGGAGCGTATTTCCTGGTCCATGGCAGGCCACCAGTACGCCTCTTACCAGTCGCCGAGTCATGGTGTTTCGTAAATGCCCCGAGTGGGCCCTGCACAGAATGACTGTTCTCATTCCCACTGGCAGTATTACTTGGTCCCCCTCGATGAGAAATCCTTCCGCCTTCGAGATTTCTTCCGCCACTTTCCAATATGGCCTCATGCCTTCCGGCAAGGCCCTTTCTTCTGGCCATCCGCTCCTGACCTACTCTCCATGGTGAGTTCTTTAGCATCCTTTTTATTTCAGTGTCCTTCACTCAACTCCAGAAATTCGGGTATGACCTCCCCTCCCCCCCCAAGGTCTTGAATGGAAGCTACTATGCTTTCATCTTGCAGAAACGTAGTGGCCATCTCTTTGTTTCCCGGTAACCTAGACATGCAGTCCGCCTGGACATTTCTCCAACTGGCTATGTGGGCTATTTCAAATGTGTATTCCTGGAGCTTGGCCGCAATGCGTGCCAACCGGGGTGTTGACGACTTTGTCCCCCCTGGACTGAGCATATGAATGAGGGGCTTTTTGGTTGGTGACCAGTTTGAACTTAGTGCCCCATAAGCAAGTCCTGAAGTGCTCAACAGCCCATGCGCAGGCTAACATCTCTATCCACTGTGAAGTAATTCTTCTCAGGGGCGGACAGGGCTTTAGCGGCGAATGCCACTACGTGTTCAGTATCTTTCTTCTGGGTGTGTACAGCACCTAAACCACATGCATTGGCGTCCGTGATGATGACTGTTCCACGCTGGATTGAACAGCTGTAGGCACAGTGCTTCCACTATCCATCCCTTTATGTTCTCTACAGCCTGCTTCTGAGCCTCCAATGAAGTGAACTCTGTGCCTTTCTTTTGGTAGACTTTTCAGTGGCGTTGTGATTTCCCAGAAATTGGGGATTAACTTGGCGTAATAGTCTGCAAGTCCTAGAAACAACCCCACTTGCTCCTTGTTGGTTGGCTCTGCAGCCTTGATAATGGCTTGCACCAGGTTTTGTTTGGTGCTTAAACCCGGGAGGAAATCTTGCACCCCCGATATTCAACCTCCTTTGCCCTCAGGACGCACTTTTCATATCTCAACTTGATTCCGGCATCCTGAAGTTTGGCGAGGACCTTTCTGAGTGCCATCATGGGTGTGTTTGTCTGCGACACACCACTATATCGTCTTGGAATTAGGACACATTTCCCATGTCGCACAGTAGTAAGTCCATCATGCGCTGAAATGCTGAGGCTGTCGACGACAAACCGAAAGTCATCTTTGTGAACTGGTACACGCCAAACGGGGTGATGAATGCTGTGAGTGGTTTGGCACTTTGTGAAGATGAATCTGATAATATGCATCCCCCATATCCAGCTGGGAAAATACTCTGGCTTCCTTCATCATGAGGATGAGTTAATTTATGCTGGGAAGGGGGTAGCAGTCTGAGATGACTTCCAAGTTGAGGCTGAGCAGGTCTATGCAGACACTCAAGTCTTGTGAGTTTTGCTCCTTGATAAGGATGATGGGGCTCAGCCACGCTGAGGCTTCCACCTCTTCAATGGTGCCCTCCTTCACCATTTTGTTGAGCTTTGTTCTAAGTATGTCCCTGGCGGTTGCTGGCACCGGCCATACTTTATGCTTAACAGGGACTGCATTTGCTTTGAGCATTATTTTGTATACAAAGTTCTTGATTTTCTCTGGCCCTTCTGAAAACAGTTTGGAAGAGTCTTTGTGCACTACGGCACTCCTCCTGTGTTGACTGTTAAAACTTGATCTTCCGTGCTGGTATCCAATTTCATCTTGGCTTGGTCGTCCTACCCTAGGACTGCTGGGCCTTCATGTGTGAAGTATACTCTCATGGTGGTCTCTCTTCCCTTGAACTTACTGTTCCATTGATATACCCTAGTAGTTCTATTGACGAACCTCCGAATAGGGTGGGTTTGTGGCGAGTCCTAAGGACTTCAACTGTTTCAGCGCCTATAATTTCTTTGTAGGTGCGTAGAGGCAGTATGGTCAGATCGGAGCCTGAATCGGCCAGGACTCTCGTCTCCATGCAGTTTACCCCGATTGCGCAGAGGGGGTTTTCCCCTCATGGCTCGTGAGCTGTTAACCATTAACTTTGTGGGTCTCCCTTCTTCAGATGAGTAGCCCATTCTATGTTGGGTTCCTTATTATGTTCGCAACTTTATTATTTCGCCTCCTGCATACCAGTGAAAAGTGTCTGATTTTCTTGCACACAGAGAATTTCTTGTCTCTCGCTGGCCATTCCCTGTCATTGGCTAAGTGATTGGTGCTGGTGCATCTGTGACACTTTAGTGGTTACTTCCGCCCTTACTCCCCTTCTCTTGCGTCAGTCGCTTGTTTCTCCCTCCAGTTCCTAAAGGCTACTGCCTTTATTTATTAGCATTTATAAAGCATGCAGCAGCCCGAGGGCATCGTGGCGCTGTTACAGACAACGTTCTTAATTGCATGAAGTATACTTAGTTACTTGACAATACATTATGCAAACTTGGATACATGACCCCTGCTGAGCTTCATGCATACTCTTTCCATCGCCCTGCGGTTTCCTCCACAGCCCTCGCAATCTCAATGGCCTTTTTCTGATGGAGTTCCTTCTCCAAAATAAATTTGTCCTGCACTTTTATGCTGTTGGTTTGGACTGTAACATGTTGCAGATCAATCCCTCTGCATTATTGCCAAAGTTGCACAGTGAAGCTAGTTCCCGCAGCTTGGTAATGTAGTCATCTACGGCTTCCAACACTTCTTGTTTGCGACTATAGAAACGTATCCTGTGCAGCACAATATTTTCTCTGCTGGCAAATCGCATAATTCTTCTGATGGCCTCGTTGTAAACACAGTCTTTCTCATCCACCCCTGCTTCAGGCGGAAGGCCTGCAAACACGCTTTGACCTTCCACACCCAGCGCGTTTAATAAAAGAGCTCTGCGCCTTGCCACTGTGTACCCTGTACCTCCTAGTGCTTCCAGGGAAGTCGTGAACAGGGGATGCCATTGTGGCCATGGAATTGCAGGCCTACCTGGTATTTGAAGAAACGGTGGGGCGGTGTTGCACCTTGCATGATGATGCACAGGTTCTAGTCTTGATCCTTGTCACCAAATATGTGGTATAATAAATGAGAAATCAGCCAGCTGTGGTCGTCAGCTTTATTTGTCAAGGTAATAGCTTGCATTTAACCGAGAAAGTTCCTTAAATGTCCATAAGCAAGGAAGTCTATGGTGCTGGACAACAGTGTCCTGGGCTGCCCTCAAGCACAGGGGCAGTCTTGGGTCTCTGGGCAGGCGCCTTCAGGAATGCTTACTTTGCGCCTTTCGCAGCTCTCCCTTTCGCTCAAAATCTTGCGAGACTACACAACATCGTAATCTCCCGAGTTCCCTACACCGTGGCCTAAGGACGGAGCACCTAATGGTGTTGTCTTCACCCCTGTTTCAATGCAGCTCTGTGCGGTGCATGCACCCGGCTAGAGGGTGCATGCAAGTAAACATTGACTTCTAGTGCACATTGGAAGGTGGCCAGGAGTATGGCCCACTGATGGAGGCTCCCATACTAGTGCCGGTATTATATGATATTCTTCATTACCATGGCTGGGACACACCTACCTGTAGCCTCTCCCACCTTTGGGCCATGCCTATGTGGTAGTCTCGCCCAAAAAGGGGCGTTTCTAATTTGTAGCTATGTCCCGAAGACTGCCGAAAACCAGCTCTATCATTCTGCCATGGGGCTGCAGAATTTTATGCAACACCGACCGCTTGGGCCCGCACGCACACCCGCTGTGGAGAGGAGGGGGTGGACGTGGGTACGGGGAACTACTGCGGGAGCAGGACCACCAGAAAAATCATGGCAACTCACAGTAGATGGCCTTTATGTTCGGGGGTGGTGCTATTCTACTGCTGTGACACGCGTTAAGTGCACTTTTGTTTTTGGTCCATCACATTTTCTGTGCAAAATGAACAGGCCAGTCTACAACCGTAACACTTGAATATAAGTACAGCCTCCCTGATGATTGATTGAGACAAGAAAGCGCTAAGAGGAGTATTTGTAACATTTTTGGGATTCAACCCTGTTAATACTTATTAATTTGTTTTTGGGATCTAACTTACTTTTTACATCAGGTACATTTTGACTGGGAACTGGAGGGCGCGTCCTCGCCATCCCTTTTTTTTTCTTACAATGTTACGGGAGTCCCGGGCTCGATAGGCAGCAGCACCAGGGTTACTGAGCCCACTTTAGAGAGCTTTATTGATGGTTTTCTCCCCTCCCCAAAATTTGGGAAAGACTTGTGCTTTAGGAGGGGTGTTGGTTCCTGGTCAACTGATTTGGTAACATGTTAACACTACAGCTACCAGAATCCTTAGAGACTGAAAGAACTAATTAGTAACACCTGAATATAAGTACAGCCTCCCTGATGATTGTTTGAGACAAGAAAGCGCTAGGAGGAGCAGATCAACAGAGAAACTGAACAGCAGATGGGATCCAACCCTGTTAATACTGGTTAATCTGTTTTTGGGATCAAACTCATACTTTTCAGCGTTTTGCAGGCCTCGTCTTCAGAGCATGTTTACAAGTGGACCGATGCAGTTGCAGGTCTGAACATCTCCGTTATGGTGACTACAGCAGTTGTCTATAAAAGAACAGCACTAGTGTTGGTGTACAGAAATGAGTGGCAATATTTCTAAACTCATGGGACGTTCCTTCTGCATGGTGCACACGGTTTTGCCGCAAAAACAACGAGTACATAAGAATACTTTTATGTATTAATACGTTTGTGTTTGCCGTAAAAAAATCAATTTGAAAAAAAAAAGGACATTATAGTAAAGGTTAAACAAACGATCAGTACATTACCAAAGGACACAACTATCCATGTCCACTCAAACATAATTTGGCTTCTTAAATAAAGGTTGCCTGAGAAAGCAACAGGTGAAGTGCCTCAGGTAGTGATTGCCAAACGGCTACGCTTAACGTCATCTGCCAATCCGTTTTATTCTTTTTTTAATGCCAAGGCTATTAACTTGCTTTCTGCAAATGCAGCACTCCGGCTGGGTAATTAAGCATGACATCTGTTTGCAAACATTGCAAAATAGATCCCATATGAGTATTCTGTAGAAGGAATATTGCTTTCAGCTTAACTAGCTGTATGGCCAAACTTGTCTGCACACACCACCACACATTCTCCCTACAATAAACACTGTTTTCTCTCTTTTTTTTTTTTTTTAAACTGCCACATCTTTCTCTAACATATTTCACTGTTAAGGTTTTTATTGCTGCTACTATTTAGAGTACTATTTTATTTATATGCTCATCAGTAATAAGCAATAACAAAGTTACTCACCATAGTGACTATCTTGCTCCTAGTCCATAATCCCTTTTCCTCCATACTTGTGGGACATTCTGTCCTTCGGGACGGGACCCGAGCACTTTTTTCCCAAAAAGCATAAAAAATTGAAAACATTTTTCGTCCTTCTCTTTTTATGCAGGGTAACGCACGCGGCCATAACCCCGCCCACCTGAGCCCTGCCCCGCGCATCGCCCTTCAGTCCTTTTCTATCGCCCGGTCTGTGACCATTTAAGCAATAATAGAGGATACTTGTTAGAGTGGGCGGGCGTATGGCGGAAAGGGGACTATGGACTAGGAGTAAGATAGTCGGTGAGTAACTCTGTTATACTCCTACTTACAGTCCCCTTTCCTCCATACTTGTGGGAGATTCCAACGCACTCCTCACAGGTAATACGGGTGGATGGAAACTCATTGCCGAAAGAGGTTTTTAAGAACAGCCTGACCGAACTGAGCATTGGCCCTGGAGCTCAGGTCCAAGCAGTAATGCTTACAAAAAGCTGATGGGGAGGCCCACGTAGCTGCCTTGGCAATGGTCTCCCAGGGAACATATTTTTGGAAGGTAACAGCAGCCGCTTTGCCCTGTACAAGATGGGCATGAATTCCCTTCGGAGGTTGAAAGCCCTGAATGGTATAGGCCTGAGATACAGGAGGCAATCCATCGGTAGATAGTAGCTTTTGAAGCAGGTTTTCCTTTCGGGTCTCCGAAACGTAACAAGTTGGGAGGAGCTCCTGAGTTCAGTTCTATCCAGATAGAACTTAAGAGGTCGTCTGACATCAAGATTGCGTAATACTCAGCATCTGAGGCCGGGTTCGGGGAAAAGACAGGTAATGATATAGATTGATTCAAATTAAAATCGGTCACTACCTTAGGAAGGTAAGGAACGGCTGTTCCACGGACAAGGCTTGAAGCTCGCGTACACGCCTTGACGAAGGATTGAAGGGTGAGGTAGGGGGAAGGGCAAGCAAAAGCCTGCCCGAGCGATGGAAAAAAACCCACCGATCGTCGGTGATGGTCTGCCAAGCCTACAAATGAGACGGGATACGCCCTCCCACCGGAGTCTCATGTGACCGACAAAAAAACAGCTTGTCGGCAGGGAGACTACCTGCTCCTGAAGAGGCAGCTGAAAACTGAGAGAAAAACCAACCACGTTCTTGTTTGACGGGTGCCACCAACCGGAAGAGTCAGGTCTGTGTGCCCGGCGGTCCTGAAACCCTTTGAAGCCAGAGCCTTAGCTGGGACCTTTGCCAGGACTGACAAGGATTTGGCGGTTTGGGTACTCGCCTTGGTCTTTGTGAGTTAGTCATCTGTAGAAGAATGAAACAACTCCTTTCCGTCAAAGGGAAGGTCCAAAACTTTATCTTGTGCCTCCTTCGAAAACTGTCGCATGGAGCCACACCTGGCTGGAGGTGTCAATTCCCACCATCAGGCCTCGAGCTGAAGTATCCACATGGTGTGGCGCAGCCTCCAGGATGTTCTCTGCCAACACCCTAGCTTCCGACAAACCAGACTTGAAGTTGTCTAGCCTATCCGTAGGGATGCACTCCTGGAAATCGGCCAACTCCTTCCACAGCTTCATATTAGCTGCCGCCAGGATCAGCTCGGTATTTGCTTGCCGAAGTTGCAGTGCTAAGTTGGCAAATTCCCCCCCCCCCCCCAAGGAGTCAAGAATGATGTCCTTTTTGGAGAGAATCTGAGCTGCAGCAGTAGAGGTTGCAGAGGTCGGCTTGGATAGAAGCGTGGCCGCAGCTACCACCATCGGGGAAGCGAGCGGCAAGACGCCAAGGCTATCTCCTCGGAGGTGTGAAGCCTGTATCGGGCAACGATTCTTTTATTGATATATAACCTAGTGTGGGGCTTATCACAGACTTTGCGGGCCCCAGCCAAAACGTCCATCTGGAGGAATAGGCAACTACGGCTCCTGTGGTGACAAGGTGAACTCTCCCGAAAGCACCCCTTCTGGCGGAACTGGTGTCTCAGGTACTGGAATGTCAAGGAGGGCCATCATATCCAGAACCCGGTCATGGAATGCTCTGACAGAGCGGGGCTGCTCATCGCTATCCTGATCTGCTTGAGGGTCATCCAGCGAGTCGGGACAGGTGGCAGGTTTCAAAGTACTATCCCGTTCTACCAGTGTCTTCTCTATGGGAGACAACGGGCAGAGGAGTAAGCGCTGGAGGCGGACCGGCAGGAAGCGGTGTTACCACCACAGGCGCCGCTGGAGCCACCGGGGTGAAAGGTGGAGCCGGAGGTTCAGGGTAGATTTCTTTGAAAAGACCCTTAAAGTACTCCTTCATAGGGTAAGAATGCATGAGACTCTGAAATGTCCCGAAAAATAAATCCTCTGATGAAGGTTTAGGCAGTGGAGTAGGCCTCTCATATGGGGCATACCCCCACAAACACAATGAGGATGGTTGGCAGGAAGGCCCCCCACCGATCGGATCCGTACAGACCAGCGGAGCATAAGTAGGAGGAAGCGAGACGGTATGTGGCAGTGGCATCTGAGCACACCAGTCATAAGAAGGGCGGAACTGATTTTTACATTTCACACAAGGTGAAAAAGGCTGCTCAGCCCGAAAACTAAGACTCCCAGCACCCGCCGGTAGAAGGTAGGTGTAAGGGAAGAATCCAAAATGGCTGCCGTGGACCATGAGCGGTGGGCCACCACTTTGTCAATGCCTGAAGAGAACTGTGTCACATGTACAGCTGAGGCAATCATCCCCTCAGGCTGGTCAGGGGACTTAAGTAACATTTTAGCCTTGATACAAGGATCCTTGGCCGAGCCGGTACTGGGGGGTCTCAGATGTTTACTTTACATCATGGAGGTGGCCCCAACATTAGACTCCAAGGGAGGAACCTTGGCAGAGCCAGTAACAGTAGTTACGGTGCATGACTGCCCTCTTTGCCCCCTTGAAGGAACCCGTATCACCGCGATGAGCATGGGAAAACTGAGGAATGACCCTTACAGACAAGACCTTAGGAGCAGGTCTCTCGGTTTTGTCGGTAAAGACTTTAGCCTCACGAAGAGGAACCTCAGGTTTCGTCCCTGTATGTCCCTGTATGTATAGCTCCCTCGTGAGGGACCTCAAGCCGTGGCTTGTTACAGAAAGCTCCAGAAAAGGACACCTCCGGGCGTACCGCAGTGTCCAAAGCCTCAAGCGAACTGGGCCAACGTTTAGCACCCGACAGGTGAACCTCGGAACGTGTTCCAGTCTTGGCCATGGGAGTCACAAGATGTGGTGAGGCCCCCTTTTGATGTTAAGCACTGGGCCAGTGGCAGCACCTTCGCAAACGGGTGACTCGAGAAATCTTCCCTTGAGTTTGTGTGGAGGAACCCAAATATGGTTTATTACTACAACTGCAAATCAACTACAGCAAAGTTAGATTTCTCTACTGAAGAAAGGTTTTATGCCAGAATAACCTTTGTATCATAGGCATAAACATATAGGATGGAATGACAGCATGTGGAGTCCGACGCCAGCATTAAGGAGCACCCTGCCCCTGTGTGCGCATTAAAACACATCATACGCAGTGACAGATGGATGATGTACTGTGGCGGCTGGTGAATTTACGAACTGAAGAGGCTTAAATGTTTATGCAGGATCGGCAGAGCACAGCGAGGGTGCCAAAACCAAAACAAGGGTTATTTGAGGGTTTCTCACTCCCAAGAAAATGTTTGAAACATTGGGTTACAATTATGCATTTTACAGCACTTTCTTTGTAAAATTGGGTAGAAATCCATACAGTTTGCAATTGGTTTTGTATGGAAGCACATGGGAAAAACCCAATAGTTGCAAGTCACCAACCGTGCACAGGAACATTTTCCAATACATTTAATGCCGCTGTTGCACACATCACCACAACATATGCTAGTATAAAGATATATTCATGCTGGTTGCTCCCACACAACATATGCTAGCATAAAGATATATTCATGCTGGTTATTCCCATGTGGTCCATGCAGGCTGCACCAATATATGCCATTATTACCATGCAAGCCCCCAAGCCAGTAAACATGCCATGCCACAGAAAGTATGTCCAGGCTGACTGTGCACCATAAGTGTTATTACTGGCTCAATTGGCCTAAATTCAATGTGGGCCAATTTAGCCAAGTAGTATGTTTGCTTTAAGCAAAACAAGCATTGGCAATTCTAACAGTTTGGGCTTTCATGTAGGCATGGTAAAGGCACTGCTGTATTGGTATTAACTGGCCGTTGATGGTAGCAGGTGCAAACTGGTTTGAGTACCTGAGCATCTAATAGCAGTGCCTGGCAAATGCCCAATACTTATGCACAAGCCAAAACTGTTGGCTTGGCCAAAGTTTGTTATTAACAGGACTTCAGTGAAAGACACGTAGGGTGCTACACCATTGATCGGACTCTAGCACTCTCCCGAAATGTTGGGTTTTGTTGACTCGACCTGGCTATTTGGGCGGAGCTAGCCCCTGGCTAGGGAGGGCTGAAGCCCTCCCACTTTCAGGCAGAAGGCCTTGCTTGAAGTGCCACCAGCCCGTAGCTCTCGTTATGGAGTGACAGCAGCATTAAAACATGCAGAGTACAAATGCCTATCCATGAGATAAACAGACTAACTTTGATAAAGCCAAAGTCTTCATTTCTGGTCTCAGCTTTTAGAAGGCCCACCTCTCCAGAGATTAGCATAGCATTATGAAAGTAAAGAGCCTCTGAATTGAGGTGAAAGGTACGACTAGTGGCCAAAGGGAAGGTGAAATTGTGTTACGCTCACCTGGTATCCACAGGGACGCCACCCAGCCGGGTTACTCGCTCGTATGCTTCTCAGCTTTGCCCTGATGTGGTCTGCGGGAAGGTTCTGCCTGAAAATACAGGACGACTGTGTTCAAGACTGACCGACTGGGGTAAGTATCCTCCCCTCTCCCGTATGATTTCAGTCCCTCTGGCGCCCTCTCCTCACTTTGTGGTAGAATTAGGCGTGCTCTCCGACCTGCCTTTTTTGCAGGGGCGTGTTGTCTTTCATGGGCGAGTGCGGTCCAGTTATTTCACCGACGCCAGCCTGTTTGATATTGTTCAGGTAGGTCTTATTGCTGTTCTTTAGTTTTGTTGCTATCCTGCATGCCTTTCTTTGTTTAAAATGTCTTTATTTTCTGCCTTAGGTATGTGGAGCTTCAGCGCGGCGAATTAGCCCGCTGGTAAATGTTGGCGCATTAAGAGCGCTATGATGCGGTAAGTAAGCGCTATGCGCAGCGTTGCAAAGTCTTGCCTTTGCTAACCTGTGTTTTCCTTTCTTGTAGGTCGCAGTGTTCTTCAGCACGAGTGGAATGTCCGGAGTGGTGCCAGCCGAGAGGCGACCAGCCAGGTAAGCCTTTTGAGCAGTTCGTAATTTGTAAATGTCTCTACTGCTTTCTTTGCGATCTTCCTCTTTCAGGTCGTTCTGTCTGGGGGGCGTGCAGATTCGAGAAAGCTGTTCTCAGTAGGTGCAAGTGTTTAAAGATGAAGACTGCAGGTAAGATGCTGCTGCTAATGATGTTCCTTTTGTCTCCTTGCAGGTTCTGTTTCTCCGCGGTTCGAGCGAATAGCTTGACACGGTGAGCGTCACGTTGCAAGCTGCAAAGTAACACGAAGCGTGTTGTCTTGCTCGGGTGTGGTTTAAATAGCCCCAACAAAATAGTCCAGTAAAAGTAGTCCATAGGCTACCACACCCAAAACACTAGACCGCATAGCTTAGTTCTTAGGAACCAAGCTATGTGGATGCCTCAATGTTGGCTGTCAATACAATAAAGTAGTTCCCAAGCACATTGTTTTTTCATGTTGTATGAGCCTGGCGCCATAGGCGCCAGGACTGGCCCCATGGGGGCTTTTCAAGAGGATGCCAGGCTCTAGAGGCCCGAGTCCTGACTCCACCTGGCCAATGGGTTTGCCAGAGGGGGTTTTGGGCGAGGGTCGTGACAAATTGTTAATCAGCTTCCTAGCTGGGTTCAGGGTTTTGGGAGGTAAGTGGGAGCAGGGCTGCTTGAAGATGTGTCAGGGATGGTGGGGGCCCATTTCTTTGCAATGTTTGTGGGGCACCCCAGGCCTTAGATTGGAAAAATAGGCCAAGGCACCTGTGGAGTGCTTAAATCAATAATTAAGTCAAAATAATACAGTGAGGTGGTTAAAAACTGCAGATTATCAGTATGTGTCTGTATCATAAGACTGCCAACATGGGGCAGCTGCTTAGGTGCCCATTTCAACTGCAAAAGCTGAAAGACCCAGACACCATCCCTCAGTAGGGAGACCGACAACGCAATGGGTTTATTGGCCCCACATTGGCCCCACGCACTATCCGCTTTCAAAACTCATCTAGCCCCTGCCGGGCTAACCAACAGAGCTGTGGCTAGATGGAACAAGACATTAAACAGGGCCTGGGCTTCCCTGTTAAAAGGCCCATAAATTACTAACATAAAACACTGTTAGCACATGCCTTCATAAACATACATTTTTAGGTAACTGAAATTGTGATGTGGGGTTCGCACTTGCATGCCAGGGCAGTGATTGGAAGGGAAGTGTTAACATGAATATCTCATTCTCACAGCAGTGCTCAAGTCTGACGGTTCAGAAATTAGCACGAGAGTTAGCTGCTTGTAACACTGAAGCTTCATCAGAATAGTCTCATTCCAATGTGAAAAGATATTAGATGTGCCCACACAAGTAAGTTTGCCCTGCCCCCCACAGGCTCTGAAGTTAGCGTCCCTCCCAACATTTGAAGTGTTAGTCCCACTCCGTCGCCCCCAAAAATTTAGCCTGGGAGCACCTCTGATGCCATGACCCCATACCTTAATTAAGTGGCCCGCAGGTCTGCTAAATTTAGGGGTGGGAGGTGGCGCACACACTCACATACTACACTTTCACCCATGCATTCATCCTCCAGTCACAACTCCTTTCATGCACGCATACATAAAACCAAACACAGCATTGACACCAACATACAAGCACACATTCATGCACATATACATACTAATTTAAATACACATATATAGATGTTAGGAAGAATTCTCTGTTAAGGCTGAATTTCCTAACCTAGTGAGTCCCCCAGCAGCTTTGCTGGATTTTGTGGGGTTTATTTTTTTCTCCTGCCAAGAGTGAGACTCTTTTACCCTCACTCTTGGACATGACTTGAGAGTGTTCTCTGTGACTTGCTATGTGCTTATGGGCTAGGGGGTAATTTTCCCCATAGGCCATCATTGGTTTTTGAATGTGTGTTACACAGCACCCTCAGTGCAGTAGCACAGGGGTGTCTTAGAGACCCCCAATCATAGACTCCACACCCTGGGACTGACTACTGTCTCCCTGGGTCTGTAAAGTTGCCATTGACTTTACTAGTCTTAACTTAGGAACTTAACCAGTACAAACCATCTTACTGTGGAAGTACTGGAAGGGGCAATTAGATTGCCCCTGGGTATGTTGTCGAGGGGGTACTGTCCCGTCCCCCCCTCGCCTAGTTCTGGCTGGTGGCAGTGGATACCATGGAAATATTCCACCGGAATATTTCCCAATGGGATTTCCCATTGTTTTTGATGCACCACTTTTTGGTGCAATGTTAAAGATACCGCCGGTTCATTTAATTAATATAAATTCACCGGTTGGGATCTTTTGCCGGAACTCGCCACCAAAATGGCGTCTAGGTTCACTTCAGTAACCCTGAACCCGAGTCGAGCCTTTGTTCCACTTTTGGCGGGCTTCTGCACAGAAGCCCTCCAAAGTGGTGCCATTCTGTCTGGGTACCACAGGGGGTGTGGGAGGGGGTTTAGGCACCCTGGACTGAGTTGCCTTGCCAACTCAGCTCGCACTCTAGTGTGATTGGCCCAAGTGGTGAGCCACCCCGCTCACCACTTAGCATGTTTGAGTGACAGCTAGGCTGTATGAATGGGGGTTTGCTGCATAAAAGCAGGGTTTTTGGGACTGGTTCTTCAGAAGTCGCCACAGGACCTAAGAAGCCGAAGAGGGAGAAGCCGAGCCAACCTGCCAAGACGACACCACCGGTGAAGCCCTGCAGAATCGTCTCACCACTTTTCCCGACGACAGAGGAGATCTCCCGCCGGAGAGTCTTCTTCCCTTAACTGGTGGGGACAACCAGTTGCTGCCTTCTTTTCGCCGTCCCGAAGTATCTCGTGGCCGCCTTGCCTGTGCCAAGCACCCCCGGCAACCGGGATACCACTTTTTACCTCAACCGCGAAAGAGGGGTAAAAATCCTTTGTGACCGGAGAACTTCACGGCTGGCCTCATCCCTGGTAGTGCAACGACCTGCAGCCTTCCTCCCCGTCGAGATCACCTCTTCCTCGGGACGACGCCGCGACTTGCACCCACTACCAGGAACGACTACCACCGCTGGAGGAATCTTTCCACTTTTAAAAGGTACTGTGTTCCGCCCGGCCTCCCTTGCCACCGATTGTACGGGGTAGATTTAGCCCTCGGCTCTCGAACCTGGGTAGGTCTGGGACACCCTAACTAAACTTTTCAGAACCGTAGTAAAACCGTTTTCTACTCACCTGCAAAGACTTGTGACATTGTGTGATCTTGGGCACATTTTCGCCTGGCTCCCTCCAACGCGGGCCCCGAACTAAGTCCCCTTGTTCCACCATTGACTGTCTTTGCTAACCTTATGTGAAAAGTGTTTTACCTTACAGCTCTCTTTATTTCTGCCTTTTCCCTCCCTTTTGGTAATACTTGTTGGAGTACCATCGAACGTTAAGCGCTCACCTCTGGTTGGAAATAAGTGGTGTTAACTTAGAATTGTCCAACAAACGATTAGGGATGTACATATGAGTAATAGTAACTGTGTTTGACTTTCTTACCTTTTCTAATGTGCTAGTGTAATTTTTGAGTGTACCTTTAATAAATAAGTTTATACTTTTACACCTAGCTCTGGTCAGTGTTTGCTTGTGCTATTGTGCCTCTGTATCTATTATGTATCCTCTGTATACTGCCTAACTATTCTTGAGGGAAGTCTGACTGCTCAGCCACAGCTACCACAGTGAATCTGTGCGGTGCAGACTGCTACCAAGTGGGTTTACAGCCAACACCTGTAGTCTTAAATCTTTTGTAGTGGTCCCAGAGGGAACTGCACAGGTTTCTGCCTAACAATAGACATTTACATTTAAATAAAAAAAAAACACTAACCTTACTTCCATGTACCTTTGAAAAGCCCCCCACCCGAGCAGCCACGGGGGACCGGCCTGGCATTGCGCTGGGCAAACTTCCACACCATTTTTTAGCCCGTCTGCGCCATTGCAAAAGGGGCCCCAGCCATATGCAAATCAGTCAGGTACTGCCACTAATGGGAGCAGCCCTGCCCGAACTGCTAGGCCAGGTCCCCTCTGCACGGATGCCACTTTTAAAACTTCATCTAGGCATCAGTCTTTCTTTAAAGCTCTGTGAATTCGGAGTTGCAATAAGGGGGGTGGAGTTGGGAGAGGGGCAAAGTGGGAGCAAGCCCGCAATTACAAATGACAAAATGCAACTTTCCCCCAGTTTCTAGATACGTAAGCAGCACAAATATGAAATGTGCTCAGTTTTGCCCAAGTCCAAAATTATACAATTCAGAATTACGTAACGTTTATACTTAAAATATGCGTTCACTGCAGTTCATAGTAATGTTTATACTACCCGTCTAAATTAATGTACAACTTTGGGAATTTGCATTATTTGAATACAGTGGTTGTCTGACTGGCTGTTACAGTGAATACAATGTTTAAAAAAGAAACTTCTCTGTCGTAGCTGTGTCACGAAGAAGGTCGTAGCTCGATTCAAAGTGCAATTCTGTGTCGATTGCCTCATTTAGCTACACGTGATTTGAGTGCTGCAAAGTGTATAGCCGAAAACTTTGCAGCAAGAAATTTACTGTAGTGTGGACATGCACCATAAACACATTGGTGTATTGTGCTCAACGACTTTACATGCAGCTCTTTTGCTTTGGTGTCAACAAAGGTTTTTTATTATAAATGTTGAACTCGATCGAGAACGGCCTCTTGTATTTCCTGCCACATGTGCACAATCAGGGTGGTTGGTGATGCAAGCAAGTGCATTCTGGGATTTGTAGTTTTGTGCGTGGCTGTTAGCTGTGGGGTTTGAATGCGCTTTGGGTGTCGTCGCAGCAAAAGTGCCCGATCTTAAAGTGCGTTCGCCTTTGTTGCAAAAGAGGGTCCGATTAAAATATGAACTGTGTAAGCTTTATCAAAAGTTAGTAGAAGCTGAAGCACTGGCAGTTCCCACCTTAGGCACTCACCAAGTACTTCCTGCAAGTACCCAGGTTGTAAAACAAAGGTGTACAGATAAAGCTCGGGCCATTGGTGAAAAGGGGGCTGTAAATGAATTGTTACAAAAATTAGTTCCGATGAGATTTTACTTTTAGATTTAGCCCCAGTTCTCGACTCAAACAAGCAGGTTTTAATTATAATTATTGATGCGAGAACGTGCTCTCATGACTACCGCTTTAGGGCCTAATTCACATAGCATTTTCCAATGGGATTTTGACATTATAAAACGCTTCTGTGAATTAGGCCCTTAATTCTTTCATGAAGTTTAATACAGCTTTAAAACCTGCATGCGTTACCACTTATATAGGGTATTTACGCTATGTATATTTCATGGAACAAGCCCTTGTTATGCGCCTAGGTGGCGTGGAGGAAGGTTCCAGGTCTTTGGAGCCGGGGGTGAGGTTCGGATCCCGACGTCTGCCTAATGTTTCCGTTTGCTATTTCATATTAATGTCGGGTTGTGTACGGCACGGTCCTTGGTGTTTTGAAGGCTGCTTTAAAACCCCTTAAGTGCCAAGGACGAGTATGCGCGTGCTTTTTGAATTGACTTGCATCATAGCCTGGCACCTTTTTTACATGCATGAGAGGCCACCAGGTACTTAGTTACACATAAATTGCATTGTCCAGACCGTATTTGTTTGTTCAATGATAACAAAATGAGTGTGCATCATAAACTTGTGCACCACTGAAGGTCTTTCTGCACAGTCAGGATATACACACGTGGTTTTATGGGAGTGCAGCAATGTATTCTGGGATATATCTCGCTGCGTGGGAAGGAGGGAAACTGAGCAAATACATTCGGTACACTGTTTTGTGGTAAATGTAGTCATGGCCAGCTCAAGGTGAGCAGGGGCCCAATTTCAAAGGTCTGGTGGGAGGGCCCATATGTCATTTATACTGCTCCATGAACAGTAACTTAATTACAAGAATACTATTAATGATTAAACCATGAATAAGTTAGATTTTCTCTATACACTGGCCTAGATGTATGGAATGCTACTGTGAGAGTGTAAGCAAAATAAAGCACATTAAACTAAAGTGCATCTGCTTAGTATTAAACGTTAAGTGAGGAACTAGAAATGTAAACACTTGTGTAAAGACTATAGGGGGGGGTATCCGTACTTCAGCCTCCCATACGGTAGGGTAAAGTCACAGAGCACCGCAGCCAAGGTTCTCCAAGTGGTAGCGATGGACAAGCAACCAAGGCTTAAGCTCTCAGGAGGTGATGCAGGCTAATTCTTAAGTAGTGTTTCCAGAAACCCCCACAACGGAGTGTCCACACAATATGTTGGGTTATAACACGGCCTCTATATATAAAATAAGGTACAGAAAATATGTACTGGAGACTGTGGAGCTTACTTGGGCTACTCTGGAGAGAGCGAGGCGAGCCCTGCTTTGTTGCTCCCAATTTGGTTCATATCGAAGGACAGAACAAGAGACCTGGAGTAGGGCCGTGTCCCTTAATCCCTTCGTTTTTTTTCCTGCAGTGGAAGGTGCGTCACGTGACTTGTCACGTGGGCAGGAAGTACATTCAAAAACAGGAACACGCCGCCCTTGCGGCGAGAAACTCGGGGTGGAGATAAGGGTGGCGTAATCTACTCTTTTGAGACTGTTTGGAAAGTGGTGCTGAAGACACAGGCCCTGGAATTATTGGCATTACTGGGAATTGACCCAGAAGGCGGACGAAAGTACATACCGGACTGCCTTGCCGAAATGCAAAGTGAAAAGGAAATTGAGAGCGCAGACTCTGAAGGAACAAACTCAAAAGCTGTGGGACCACCAAATCAGCAGGCAGGTGCGAACCTTCAGGGGAGCTCTGGAGATTCTAAGTCCAGTACGCTAGCGGCACTCCCAGAGATCCTCAAACAAGTACTACAGAAGTTGGGGTTGAGTCATCAGAACCTTTAGAACCTTTAGGCAAGATATAATTAATATTACAAGCTGGAATACTCGCGGACCAAACACCTTTTCAGCTAGCAGTAGAAAGCTCTTTTCTTTAGCTCTGATGTTATCCTACTCGAAGAGACATGGCACACACACCCCATAGAAATAGAAGGTTTCACAATATCCACAATATCAGCATGCCAAAAATCAAAAGGACGGCCATATGGGGGGCTACTACTGGGGAACAACAACTCACTGAGCAAAGACGTTACACTTTTGCACAGAGGAAGGGAAGGCATCCTAGCACGTAAAGTAAAGATACAGTCCTCTCAGGGACATTTCTTCCTCATAATAGTGAACATGTACTGGAATCCAGCACAAAACAATCTCCAAAATGTTCACCTGTCACTCTCGATGGTTCTGGAAAATATCGCACTGCTCCACAGAGATGCCAGTGTGATCTTAGGAGGAGATCTGAATGCCCAATGTATAACAACGCAGGACACTAAACAATTTAAAATGGGCAAAAATATCTAAAACTGTAAGACAGTGGGTAAATTATTTGAATTCATGGGGTCTTAATATGCTAAATAGCTCAGTATTACCAGGATACTCACCGTAGTGACCACCGTACTCCTAGTCCATAGACCCCTTTCCTCCATACTTATGGGACATCTCTCCGTCTTGTGGGACGGAACCGGAGCACTTTGTAAAAAGCATCCACATTTTTTCCAAAAATGTGTCCTTCCTCTCTTTCTTGCACGGGGCCCGGCACGTGGCCGTAACCCCGCCCATCTTGGCTCCGCCCAGCGCATCGCCCATCAGTCCTTTTCTATCACCAGGTCAAAGACCCATTAGCAATAACAGAGGAACCTTATTAGAGGGGACGGCGGACGGGCGTATGGAGGAAAGGGGACTATGGACTAGGAATAAGGTGGTCACAACGGTGAGTAACCTGGTAATACTCCTACGTCCCGTCCCGTCCCGTTTCCTCCACACTTATGGGAGATTCCCAAGCACTCCTTAGAGGAACTGCGGGTGGATGGAAATACCCCTCACTGAAACAGGTTCTTCAGCACAGCCTGACCAAACTGAGCATCAGCCCTTGAGCTCATGTCAAGACAATAATGCTTACAGAAAGCAGATGGGGAAGCCCAAGTAGCTGCCCTAGCGATGGACTCCCAGGGGACATATTTCTGAAAAGCAACCGCAGCTGCCTTGACCCGCACCAGGTGTGCATGAATACCCTTAGGAGGTTTCAGCCCTTGGACGGTGAAAGACTCCGTGATGCAGGCGGCGATCCACTGAGAAATAGTTGCCTTAGTCCCTGCTTGCCCGGAGAGTTACCGAAGGTCATACAAAGTTGAGAAGAACTCCTAAGCTCGGAAGTCCTGTCCATGTAGAACTTAAGAGCTCTTCGGACATCAAGACAGTGCAGAACCCTCTCAGCCTCAGAGGCAGGGTTCAGAAAAAAAGACCGGTAGGGAAATCGACTGATTCAGATGGAATTCGGTCACAACCTTTGGCAGAAAGGCCGGGTTTGTCCGAAGGACTACCTTGTCCTTGTGAAAGACCAAGAAAGGATGCTCCACTGACAATGCCTGGAGCGCCCTCACTCTCCTCGCTGACGTAACATCGACCAAAAAGAACACTTTCCAGGACAAGTACCTGAGGTCCACAGTAGCCATTGGTTCAAAGGGTTTATGGCACAGCGCCGTCAGGACCACATTTAGGTCCCACGGCGGGTGCGGATTACGAACCGGAGGGTAGAGGCGTGTCAAGCCAGCAAAATGCCTCCTCACCACTGGGTTAGTCAGGGAATAAGAACACTGGTCTGTAGAAAGATCAGCATAAACCGCTGAGAGATACGCCCTGCATGGCAGAACATGAACCCCTGGCTCTGCTAGGGAGGACACGAAGGACACCACCGTGTCAACCGTGGCCACCCGTGGATTCAACTTCTTCTCCAAACACCAATGACAGAACCTGAGCCATTTACTCTTGTACTGAGATCTGGTCGAGGGTTTCCTGGCTGCCTGGATAATACGCATGTTATCCGTAGACAAATTCAGATGCTCTAAAGACTAACTCAGGCACCATGCCTCCAAGCTGAACAATTGAGGGGAGAGGTGCCAAAGCTGCTGTTCCCCTTGGTGAAGAAGATTGGGAGTTACTGGTAACCTGATCGGCGGATACACCGACAGGTGTTGAAGCTCTGAGAACCAAAACCTGGACGGCCATCACAGGGCTATGAGTAGAAGGGAACAGTTCGCTGAGTTCTTCAACTTCCAAATTGCACGGTGAACAAGAAGCAGAGGCGGGAAGGCGTAAGCTCTCATGTTGTACCATGGAATCTCGAGAGCATCCCCCAGAGAGGAGGCTCCCAGCTCTCCTCTGGAGGCATACTGAGGAAGCTTCTTGTTTACCGCCGTAGCGAAGAGGTCCACCTTCAGTGTGCCCCGATGTGAGAAAATCCATGAGAGGACCTCCGCCTTCAACTCCCACTCGTAGCTGACCACTGTCCACCGGCTGAGGGCATCCGCTGTGACATTCAGCTGGCCCGGGATGTGTACTGCAAGCAGCCAGACACCATGAAGCACGGCCCACTCCCATATCTGGATAGACAGGTCCACGAGGGGAGGGGAGACTTTGTTCCCCCTTGCTTGTTGATGTAATACATTGACACCACATTGTCCATGCGTATGCAGACCACCTTGTTGGCAATGAACGGTCTGAACGCCTTGAGCGCCAGAAAGATCGCCAGAAGCTCCAAATTATATATATGCAGGAGCTTGTCCTGAGGCGACCAAAGGTCTAAGACCTGAAGAAGATCTAACGTCGCACCCCACCCCAGAAGGGAGGAGTCCGTCATGATCGTCACTGTGGGGGCTGGGTCCTGAAACCACGCACCCACTGACAGGTTGCTGAGAGATGACAACCAGTCCAGGTCCACTCATGTAATCCGGAATCATCATCCGCTTGGAATCCGGGTCCACAGCCTGACGTCAGGAACTCCGAAGAGCCATCTGGGTCCGTCTCATCTTGAGACGAGCAAGAGGAAGAGCCAGCACGCACAAGGCCATGAGGCCCAGAAGCCTCTGGAACCACCAGGCCGACATGCTCTCCGACTGCGCAAACATCTGACACGTGGCTAACAGATCCGCCATTCTGGCGATCTTTCAGGTCAGGTACACTCTGCAGTCGATCGTGTTCCAGCGAAAATCTAGGAAAATCAGGTCCCACGAGACCGTCTTGGAAGATTTCCACCAGTTCACCGACAGCCCAAGTTGGAACAGGAGCTGAAGGAGAGACAGGAGATTGCCCGCTGCTGCTAGCGGACAAGGGATGCGTAAGAGCCAGTTGTCGAAATATGGATACACATGGATACCCTGGAGACGAAGATAGGCCGCAATCACCGACATCTTCGTAAAGTCACACGGCGCTGAGCTGAGGCCAAAAGGAAGCACTCGAAACTGGAAGTGCTCCTCTCCCAAAGAGAAGCGGAGTTATCTCCTGTGTGGGTTCCAAATCAGGATATCCATGTATGCGTCCTGAAGATCCACAATGCTGAGCCAGTCGCCCGTCTGCAAGGAGGAGCGTATCTGGCTGGGCATAATCATCTTGAATTTCTCTTGGGGTAGGAAAATATTGAACTGGGAAAGGTATAGGATGGTGCGCAGGCCAGCCTGGTTGGGTTTGGGCACCGTAAACAGCCGGGAGTAGAAGCCCTCCCCTTGCTCCCCGAGGGGAACGGGTTCCACAGCTCTGAGGTCCAGAAGTATCTGAACCTCGGCTTTGAAGGAGGGCGAGCCCACAGCTGAAAAGGAGGGTTGCGGGTGGGGTAGGGGCTAGAGGTAAGCGGAAGCCCGCTCGAGCGACTGACAAGACCCATCTGTCTTCTGTGATGGTCTGCCACGCCTCCCAATGAGACGCAATGCGTCCTCCCACTGGGGTCTCGTGCGAGCGCAGAAAACCCTCATTTAGTAGGTTTATCGGTGGCGGTGCCACCTGAACCTGAGGAGGAGGCTGAAGAGCAGGAGAAAAACCGTATCCGTTGTTGCCTACGGCGGTTATTCCCCGCAGGGGTATCCACTCTGCGAGATTTGCGGTGGAGGACGCCCCTAAAGCCAGAGGAGGGTTGACTTTGTGACAACGGTCACTGGGTTTTGAAAGGAGCCTTAACCAGGACAAACAATGACTTTGCTGTCTGAGTGCTATCCTTCGTCTTGGTGAGCTCTACATCGTTTCAGAATGAAAGGGCTCCTTACCATCGAACGGAAGGTCCAACACCTTGTCCTGCACTTCTTTTGAAAATGTAGTGGCATGCAGCCACGCCTGCTGTGAGGTATCAACCCCCAGCATAAGGCCCCGAGCCGAGGTGTCTACGTGATGAGCCACAGCCTCCAGGACATCCTGGGCCAAGACCCTGGCGTCGGATAGGCCACCCTTGAAGTCTTCCAACTTCTTGACCGGGATGTGCTCCTCAAACTCCAACCGACTTTTCCACATCCGCATATTAGCCCCCGCTAATATCAACTCAGCATTGGCCTGCCTGAGCTGCAAGGCCAAGGTGGCAAAAATGTTCCTCCCTAGGGAGGCAAGGAGCTTGTCCTCCTTACCCAGGACCAGAGTAGCCGTCGTGGAAGAGGATGCTGCAAGTCTGGATTGCAAAGTGGCCACAGCCACCACTGTGGAGGAGGGAGGCGGACAAGACGACAGGGCCACCTCTTCCGAAGAATGTAGCCTGTACCTCACGTCAATCTTCTTATTGACAAAAAGTCCTGAATGTGGCTTTTCCCAAACTCTTCGGACCTCGGCCAGAACGTCCTTCTGCAGGAACAGGCCGGTACGCTCCAAGGGAAACAAGGTGAACGCCCCAGAAAGCACGCCCTCCTGTGGAGCGGGTGCCTCGGGCACCGGAACATCTAAGAAACTCATGTCCAGTACCCGGTCATGAATAGCTCTGACAGAGTGGGGAAGGTCCTTGTTGTGCTGATCGCCTCGAGGGTCATCCGACAGGTCAGGATCCTGCTGAGCCGTGTCAGGCACTGCCTTGTCCACTGGGGACAATAGAGGCAAAGGCGGAAGAGCCGGGGGAGGCACCACGGGCAAAGGAGGCCCCGGCGGAACCACCGGAGGAACGGGTGGAGCCAAAGGCGTAGGTGGACATATCTCCCTGAAAAGCCCTTTGAAATATTCCCTCATGGGGTCGGTGCGCATAAGCGCTTGAAATTTACCGAAAAAGGCGTCTTCCGGAGACTGTTTCGGGACCTGAGGAGGCCTCTGATGAGGTGGACAAATCCAAGGTCGTAGCGGGGGGGAAGGGTGAACATCGGCCCCTCCACGGAGGTATCCACATAAATCAAAGGTGCCGCCCCCGCAGGCAACAAAACATTGTGCGGAAGAGGCATCCGGGCGTTCCAATCATAAACCGGCCGGTAAGGATGCGCACAAGGGACCTTAGGTTCACCTAAGGGACCAAGCCCTACACCAGAGGCCGATGGCGTAGTTGTAGGGGTAGCACCTAAAATGGCCGCCGCGGTCGTGGCGGGAACGGGCGCCATTTTGTCCTCATCTGAGGGGAACTGCGGCACATGAGGTAGTGAGGCAGGGGTCCCCGTCGATGGATCAGGGGTCTTAATCTTTGCCTTAACATAAGGAACCTCGGCAGAGCCAGTACTATGAGGCCTGGAATGTTTTTGTGACATACCAACCGCCAACTGAGCCTTTGAAGGAAGGACCTCGGCACTGCCGGTAAAAGTAGAACTTTGCTTCTTTGCCCTCTCAACAGGTCTGGTGTCACCACAAGAGCGGGAACTGAGCAACAGCTTTCACCGATAAAGCCTTGACTGGCCTCTCAGAACTGTTGGTAGCTTTAGCCTCTGAACGAGGGACCGCGGACCCAGGCCCGGTAAAAGCCTCATCTGCGTGGGACTCGAACATCCGTTCGGTAACAACAAGCCCAGCCAAGGCCTCGGGGCGAACCCCGGTCTTATCTTTGAGGGAGGCCGACAGAGGCCTCAGAGCGAGCTCCGGTACCCCACGACTCAGTAGAACTGGGTCTACAAACAGCCCCCACAGGAGGGGCCTCAGAGCATACTCTGGTATTCACAGGCCCCTTACGGAGACCCTTGGAGAAAACTCTGGTAGAATTATCAGGCCCGAAGGGCACCTCAGGGAGAACCCCGGTGACAGAGCGATCAACGCCCCTCCCGGCCAGAGAGGAACCCGGAAAGGTATCCCCCGGCCGGGGTGCTCTGAAAAGTAAAGAACTTACTTAACGTTTCTTCTTCTCGTCGATGAACACCTGAAAATGTGAAGGAGGAGTTTGTCGGAACACCTCCTCCCACCGCTCCAACCGACGTTGAAGTGCCCGGACCAAAAGGGAGTCAAAGTAAAAACAGGAGTCCCAAGGATGATCCGGACCCAAACACTCTAAACAAAGAGGATGGGGATCCGCCCTCGCAAAGCGACGGTGACACGATGAACAATCAGGAAAGTCTAGCTTGAACGACAGACAGACCAGTAAACGAACGCTAGCGAGAGCCAGAGAGGAAAAAAGGGAAGAAAAACTTCAGAGGATGCAAGTGCGTCCGGCCCCGATCGAGCAGAGAAAAGGACTGATGGGCGATGCGTGGGGCGGAGCCAAGATGGGCGGGGTTACAGCCACGTGACGGCCCCGCGCAAGAAAGAGAGGAAGGACACATTTTTGGAAAAAAATGTGTATGCTTTTTACAAAGTGCTCCGGTCCCGTCCCACAGGACGGAGAGATGTCCCATAAGTATGGAGGAAAGGGGACGGGACGTAGGAGTATATGGTGACAATCCTTCAAGTCCAACCTGGACACAAGGCAACTCTTTCTCCACACTAGACTACTTTTTTGTTTCTGAAGATTTGCAATTAAAAGAAATGACTCTGGAGACTATCTGGGGAGAAGGGCGCGATCATGTTAGTTTAAAAGTAAACATCAAATATTCCATGAAAGCACAATCGAAAAAGTATACACAGGATCTAACGCTGAGCAAAGGCAAAGCGGTTTTGGTTAAATATAAGGGAGAGGTGAGTAAATTAAATGAGAAATGAAATCACATCTCTCTAAAAGAACAAAAAGAGAACTGCAGGCCCGATCGCTTTAGGCCATTCGTCTGGTCCGTTCATCGTCCAACCGCAGGGGTTTTGCAAAAAGCAACTCATCAACATTCATTCGACGAAGATACCTGGACAAAGAAAAAGATCCTAAGGAGAGAAGGTAGACGACTGAAGCAGAGCATCATGAACCCAATAAAATTGCAAGAAGAACTGTAAAAAGCTCACTAGAGGCTACAAGCAATGGTCGCGAGGAAGAAATGTACTTCAACATCAGCAAGACAATGAGCAGATGCTTGCGGCCCTTTGTGAAAATAGCACATGCAATTTCTGGTCAATTATAAACAAAGGAAAGAAATCAGCCAGCAACACCCAATGGAATCTGGTCACAGAAAAGAGTTGGACAGACTACCTGACAAAGAACTCTAAGAACATGTCAGAGTTTCAGGAAGAAGAGCAGGAGGCCGTACAGTGGGAACTCAATTTTGACAAAGTTAATAGAAGAACTTATTTTGAGTGCCTCATCCTCGAAGGCAGCGGGCCCCAATGGGTTAACCTATCAGGTTCTAAAAAACAATGTTAAAACCTGGGCAAACGTCCTTCATACTCTCTATAATGAAATATTAGACACAAAAAGCTTTCCTTCTTGGAAACAAGCGGTTGTAATACCATTTCACAAGGGGGGGGGGTGATAGATCTCAGCCAGAGAATTATAGACCAATCGCCCTCCTAGACATTGAAAGCAAAATATTCATGAGAATCCTCTTGATATCAAGGTTCATTGGCTCGCCTCCGCAGATGACATCATCCTGTTCGACAGGACAGCAACAGGACTGCAGCACCTACTGAATGGGCTAAGTGTAGCCACTTGAACACTAAAATGAATTCACTTCAAGTAAACCCAATGAAATAAAAAATATTGGTGCTGAAACATCCTAAGAAGCACGTAAACTATGGAAAATGTTTTTTTGAAGGTGAAGCAATTATGAGAACAGATGAGTTAGTTTACCTGGGCTATACAGTGTATTCCTCTCCATCAGCTAACCAAATGGAAACAAATACGATTGAAGGTTGAAAAAGCGGTACCATAGATGAAAAAGATACTCTATGAGCTCTGCAAATTTTCAATCATGCCACTATTGAAGTTTTATGTTGCTAAAATAATCCCCGTGATACTGTATGGGTTGGAGGCCCAACCGACGCTCTGGGACATAGACTGGCAAAAAGTGGAAGGGCAGCTTTGGAAGAGTTCTTTAGGCTTGCCCAACTGCCTTCCCATGTCGGTCCTAAGATTTGAACTTGGCCTAAAATCATTGCAGCAACAGGTGGGCTGGAGATTGCTTTCGTTGTACAGACTAATAACGCCACAAAAGGAATTCACTCTGAGGATATTAAGCAACATCTTCAATCGGATAGCTCCAAGATCCTCCAACAGTTAGAAATAAAAGCAAAGAGAAGCTTGGCAGAGGCCGACTCAATGATACATTTTTAAAGAATATCCCCTGAAAGCAAAGAAAGAAATTGAAACAATGGATTGGATCAAACCGGGAATGGAAATGAGACTTTCAAAACTAAAGAACAGCTTTCTAGTTGTGGATAAAAAATTGGGGGAGTTGCCAAAGTATCTGCAGAAGCATCCAAACAGTGAATCAAGAAATATATTCCGCAGGACTCGCCTAAATCTAATCCACAGTCATAATGCTATTTCTTTTTTGTAAAATGTGTGCTGACCCCAACAAACAAAACTTGCAGCATTTACTTCAAGACTGCAAAGGGACTTCTGAAGTTAGAGTTTACTTCTTCTCGAAGTTTGTAAATAAAGCAGAGTGCTTGCTCTCAGAACATTTTTGGAACCACATGATATCAGGGCATAGCACTTCTCTAACAATAGCAGTGAGCCAAGTCTTCACAAAAATTGGCTTGACCTCTATGGGAGTCCGGCAGATCGCGACCACTGTTTCTCAGGAAAGTGAGGCTTAATGCAGAAGTGGCAATTACAATGGCAACCCCTCTTGCTTTCCGAGGCTAAGAGAGACAGGTGTGAGAAACACTGGCTGCTGCGTGAAGGACTTGTGAGGCGAAGGCTCTATAGTTAATTTTTCTTTTAACAGTTTGCCCTCTGATTATTACAAATATAAAAAGAGAATGTGTAAAATGCGATTGTTTAATTGTGGAAAAAATGCTAATTTTATCATTTTGTAAAGGTCTAAATATGACCAAAACAAATAAAAAAAATAAAAAAAAAAAATTATATATATATACACACACACATATGAATAGTAATACTTTGTACTCGGGTAATACTATTCGTATTAATGTTAAATATATACACTATGTGGTACCACACTAGATTTAAATTCAGTGATACATGCACAACTGCTGACAATTTAAAAATGGCATTTGAATTATTAGATCTGTTGTACTTGCAGATTCAGGAAGAAAGGCAGGTTAGACTTAGAACATAGGCAGTACACTGGCAAAGTAACTCCCGATAGTGATACTGTGTGAGGATCCCCCACCCTATGCAACTTGTAATGAAAGTGTTAACAATCCCAGTCCAGAAACATTCAATAAAGCCCTGCTTTCTTGTCAAAAAGTTTAACCACCCCAATGTATCTGAAGTGGGAGAGTTTCTTGGTGCCTCTGACAGTGCCCTTCTAGAATGGTCCCCCTTTGGAATAAGGAGTCATTTGGGCGTCAAATGCCTCGAGAAAAGATCGAGTGAAGCACTCTAGGAGGTGCAGCGGCTTCAGCCTTCGCGGTGCTCTCCAACAGTCTACTGTCTCCCCGACGGTTGGAGTCCTGGCAAGGTGAGGTGTGTGTAATACCACCAAGAAAAAGCTTTGCTGTTGAAGGTAAGACTCTGTGGAACCTTGTAAGACCTTTGGCGGTGAGGGTCACAGGCCCGGCAGCAGGCGTCTGTTGTCGTGGTTTGCGGTCAGCGGGCCCTGGCTTGTCAGTGTAGAGCTGCAGCATGTACCTCGTGATAGCTTTGGCGATCGGGACTCCACCACGGGCAGGACCTCGGACCTTCACGGATGCAGTGTTCTCAGGATGCTTTGGTCAGCTTCTGGTGGCAGGAAACTCATCTGTGGACTTTCCTTGGCAGCTGGCAACCTTGACCCTCTCCTGCAGGAATGAGTGGTCGACAGATGTGGCAAGGATGCCTTTTGAAATGTTCTTCAGAGTTGTGGAACTCCCCTGGGCGATCCGAACGTGACCTGGCTTTCAGCAATCACAACACTCTTTCGGACCCCGGTCGGCGACACTGGGCATCTTCAGCACAAGACGTCCAGGCGCTCCCCTTCAAGACTCTCGATGACCCAGTCTCCGGACAGCAGACACACAAGACTGGCTTACGGCGTGCTTCGGTGAAGATTAGCAGTTTTGTACAATGTTACCTCGTAGCTGGAGAGGGGTCTCCTAGCCAGGTCCTCTCTTGAATCTGTCCTCGGGTCACCACATCAGTTTTCGGATTTCAAGAAGAGATGGCCCAATGGACTTGTACAGCAGCAGTCAAGTGAAAACCACCGGGCCAGCAATCCGGGAGCAAGGGGGAGGCTGCAATATCCTGACTGGTGAGGCTCAGGAGGACCAACTGCTGATGGCAATGCAAAATGGCTTCATGGCCATTAATGTCAAAGTGGAGGATATCGTGGCAACCATTGGGTCTCTAAAATCCAAACTCAAAAAGGAAAGCATCCGCATTAATGAAGCCGAGCCCAGGATAGGCAACGTGGAAGACCAGGTGGGTCAACATGATCGTGATATTGCAACAATGAAGACGGAACTTGCCAAGACCTGAGGGAAATGCTATGATCTCGAATCACGATCAAGGCGAAATAATGTGCGCATAGTTTGAGTTCCCGAAGCAACATGCAAGCGGCCTATGGAACCATTTGTTAAGGATCTCCTAAAAGCTTTGTTTATCGCAGATCAGTTCTCTGCACACTGCAGTTGAACGTGCGCATTGCACCCTAGCTCCAGGTCCTAGACCAGGAGCCCCTCCACGCACTATGATTGCAAAATTGCTTAATTATAGGGAAAGAGGCCTCATTCTGAAATTGTCCAGAGAACAAGGACGCTCCGCAGCTAACATCATTCATATTTACCCTGATTTTGTGGCAGGGGTCCAGGTCCTGAGAAGATCATACGAACCAGTGAAGAGACTGAGGGCTATACCTATTCTGTATGCCTTGATGTTCCCTGCGAAATTACACATCTAATATGGTGGCAGGGCACACTTCTTTGAAAATCCTGTGGATGCTGTAGTTTATGTCGAATCTTTGATCCCGCACCCAATGCCAGAGCTTGGCGGAGATCAAAATCAGTCCCCAATGGAAGACGCCAGATGGAACAGCAAGGAGAATTGATTGAGAAACTTCACTTTGGTTCTGCCGACCACTGAAATATGAAGGCACAAAAAAAAGAAAAAAAAACCTAAAATGTAGTCTGGGTGTGTGATCAACTGGCTGGCCTACGGAAGCTGTGACTGCTCACAGCACACCCCAGGTGATTTCCATGGCTGTACGGGGAATACATCAAGTTGGGGGTGTATGGTGAGAGTGGGGGGCTGGAGAGGGAAGTTTATAGGATACTTTGGGGTATTAGTGTGGGGGGTCTTGGGTGGGCAGGCAGGGGGGACAGGGGTTTAAAGAGGTGTTCAAAAGCAGACTGATGGGTGGGACAATGTACTTGGGTTGTACTTTATGACAGTTGGTTTTCAGCTCACATGCATGGTCATTGTATTTGCTTACAACTGAATGCCAGATGAAATAATATGAATGATCTTGTGGAATGTTCGGGGCCTGAACAATCAGATTAAAGCTAGGAAGATTATAGCATACCTGGACCGCCATTCCCCAAAAATAGAAATTTTACAAGAAAAACACGCGTTTGGGCCGCTACATGACATGTCTGCACCCAAATGGGGGTGACAGACATATTACACTCCATACTCCTCTCAAGCTAGGGGAGTGCTCCCTATGGTGCATCAATCACTGCAATTTTAAGCAGAGGAGCTACTGGTTGAGACCGAGGGCCGATATGTCATAGTGAGAGGGGAGATTCAGGTGAAAGGGTCATGTTGGTAAACACTGATGGCCCAAATATCGACGACCCAGGTTTCTATAACCAGGTCTCTGAGATACTGGTGAAGATGGCAGACACCCCCCCCCCCCCACATCATCATCATCATATGGGGTGGTCACTTTATTACAATTTTAGATACCCTTAGGGACCAGTCAAGTACAACACAGCGGGGATTGACTGCTGCAGCTAAAATGATTAGGCAGGTAAATGGAACAATTGGGGCCGAATGATGAGTGGCAGTACAAACACCCAGGAGCAGCTGAATATACCACAACTCTACAGTCCATTTTGCTGTCACCGATTGACTTCTGGCTAATCTCGGCAATACGGGTGCCACAATTGCGTGGCAGCACAATTTTGCCCCGCACCTTGTCAGATCACTCGCCGAAGACTTCCAGGCGAAGTTGCTTCTTACCATCATTGTCATTAATCAGTACAGATGCGAAGAGGTTTGCCAAAGTATTGGCAAACGGGCTCCTTCCGTACATGGCATACTTGGTACACCCGGACCAGTCGATATTCATTCCCACATGATATACAGCACTAAACCTACGTCACCTTTTAGAATTATATCACAAATTGACCCACAGGCCCAGGCGGTAGCAGCATCTTTAGATGCTATAAAAGCTTTCAATTCCGTGTCATGGAACTATTTGTTTAGTGTATTTAAACATTTTGGGATGGGGACCATTTTATCAGTTAGGTGAGACTAATATACCCAAAACCAACAGCCAGGGTCCGAACCAACGGGAGTGTTATCTCAGGCATTGGCATTGGCAGGTGGAACACGACAGGGCTGCACTTTCTCAGCGTTGCGGTTTGCGCTCACAATAGAGCCACTAGACCGACTGATGGGGGGGAATCGACACGCACAACGAGGAATACATATAGCGGGGCCGAACCCAGATCATCTCCATATATGCGGATGACGCACTGTTATATATACACGAAACCCTGACGAGAACCTGGGAGCGATTATGGAAGTGGCGAGGTTCACATGTCATTCTGGGTACAAGATTAATACCACTAAATTCGAACTGTTCCCATTTACTGACAGTATCACTACACCAGTCGACCTTGGAGGATTTAGATGGGCTCCAATTATCTTGAAATATTTGGGAGTGAAGGTTTCCTGTACACATCGAACATTATATGAAGACAATCATGAGACATATCTTAACGCTCTGGTAGTTAAATTAGAGTTATGGGCTAGATTCCCGTTTTCCTTATATGGCAGATTGTCTCAACTGAAAATGGTGGTGTTGGTGGCGTCACCCTCACCTGGTCTCCACAGGGGCATTGCACGAAGCTGCTGGAATGATGTCTGCACTGGCGTTACATGGGCCTGAGTGATGAGGCTTGCATGCGACTTCTCCCTCAATGTCACTTCCCAGGAAGCGTTTGCCTAAAATGCCGAAATAAGATATTAGCCAGCTGTGAAAAATTGGTTTGGTTCCCACCTCCCGTAACCGCCTAATGCCCCCTCTGCTTTAGCCTCACCTTGGGTTTTTTAATGGTGGACCCTCCTTCCTGCGATCTCTAGCAGGGGCGCAATATGTTTAGTTTTTCCCTGGATCGAGTTCCTTCGCTGATCCTGCGGGCTGTAGCAAAGTCTTCAATAGCTTGACTTAGCCGGTAAGTCTCTATGCCAATAGATGCTTGGTATAGTTGCTTAATGTCTTTAATGCCCAAGTTTTTACTTCTGTTTCTTTTTTCTTTCAGGCGCGGCCTTGGGCGGTTTGCTGATGAAGATTTGCCTCTTCCTACAATGCTGAGCAGATTTCCTGCGGGTGAGTATAGCGCGAGTGCGTGGTGCTGAATGACTAATAGTGGTTTCTTTTCCGTGCGCGATTAACCTGCTGTTTTCTTTCCTTTTCTGTAATGCAGGTGCAGCATGGCTCCGGAGCGGGGATTGGATGAACTGCTTCAACGAAATCCCAGAAGAAAGCAGTCTCCGGGTTGAGTATCGGCTATTCTTGCATATGCTTGCTTTTCTGCAGATGCGACGAGCCAGAGAGCAGCTGAAGGCGCGGCCGTTCGGATGGAATGCTTCAGGTAAGACCTTAACTGCTGTACTAATTCCGGTTCCTTTCTTTCTCTTCTTCTCTGGTGCCGATGGATCGGGATTCCAGGACTGGCGTGGCTGCTGAATTTCGGGTACTGGAGCTAAGCAGACACAGTGAGCGTTACACTGCAGGAGTGCAGAATAACGCAAAACGTGTTCTGTCTGTAGGGTGTGGTTTAAATAGCCTTGTAAGTAGTTCCAGGTAAAATAGTCCCTCCAGCCTCATCCTGCAATCTCAGGTAAAGTAGTCCCTCCGCCACACCCAGGGTGGGCTGGATGGCTCAGCCCATTAGGCTGGGCTGTAAGTAGTCGCATGCAGTTTACCACCGGATTAAATATTATGAGCCTGGCGCCAACGGCGCCAGGACTGAGTCCAGGAAGTTCTAGGACACCCCTTTGGGGCTTTATAAGCACTTATGGGTGCCAGTGACAGGGGTAGGCCCGCCAGATCCAGATGTTTGGGAGCATGCACCATGACAGGTGGTGCCCAAACTTTCTATATGATGTTAATTCTATATGAAATTTGCCGGGCGGGTTCATTTTGTAAAACTCTGTTCTATGGCAATACAATTTGTATGGGGAAGCAGGGCACCCGACCTAAGCTGGGAAGGGCTATCTGAACCTTATGATAGAGGGGGGCCTAGCGGCATCACACTTTCAATTATATTACCTTGTTGCCCAAGCACAATACACAGGATACTGGTATGTTCCTGAACCCGGCCCAATACATCGAGCCGTGGAACGATATGAAGCGGCACCGACAAACCTTAATGTGGTCATCTTGGATGCTCAATACACAGATTCTTGCACATTTGACCCGGTACGTACGTGCACATTTGACTCGGTACCTACATGCATGGGCCCCGAGTGTTTAAACACTTGGGAATAAAAACCCCTATAATAATAAGATTGGTCTTTGTAATTGTCCAGGACTCGCCCTTCCCCCACATATGACCCTGATATATAGGCATCCTGGGATCCGGGCAAAGTAATGGTGCTGGGTAACTTATTTCCAGGGGGAAGATACGTGATGCAAGAGAAATTCTCTGCCAAATTGGGAACTAACCCCGTTAAATTATTGCAATAATTCCGAATGAGGGGCGCGGTGCGACCGAAATTGCCATGTCTACCATACAGTTAAATGACTTAATACATTTCATCAGGGCCATTTCACATGTACAAGATGGCCTGCCAATTAAATAAATCGTGACACATTAGCAAAGAACACCAACAATTGAAAAGAACAAAAATGAAAACATTCACCCCTCAAGCATTAAAATTATGCCATATACCTCTCTCCACATTCTAGTGAAAAAGACATAAAGGACTCCCATTAGACAGCCTAGGGGAAAGAGAATTCAAGCCCTGATGCTCTGATGGCGGACTGCACAGCTGAACCAAAGCATTGCAATGAACAAGGCGATGTACTGATTCCACCCCTCATCATCGCCACAAAAAACAACAGTCTGTCCCTGTTTGGGATTTTGGACCATCGGCCTACAATCTCAAATGTACGTATTAACAGCATTGAATCGAAGGCAGAGGTAGTCACACACAATGTGATTACCTAGAAACTTACAAATGTAGGAAGGTAAACACCCATCAGCCGTAGACTTGGAGGCCAAGGTGACGATCATTTGTACACGATTATAGGTCACCAAGTTACCCCTCATCATAAGCTTAAAATGGTTCAAACCCAGCATCAGAAGTTCCAGCCACGAGCTGCCAAGCCACTGGGCGACCTGACTCTGCATCATTCACATGGTTGAGTGCTTCATAAGGGAGACATTGGTAGTAAATGCCTCGAACAAGATCCCTGTGAGTGTTGCTCTGGGCATGTGCTAACCTCCAAAAGAGCGCCAAACTACTTAAAATACGCTCTCGAATCAGGAAGAGATCAAACTCCAGGGCAATCATCTCAGCCGGGACATAGGACAGCAATCTCAGGAGACGCCTGAGCAGTTTAGTTTCAATCTTAGTTAAGACCCCAGTGATCCTGGGGCCCAAACCTCAGCTACATGATAAAGGACGGAAGCAACTTTTGAGGAAACAATATAAGCAGTGTTCCCCACCAAGAAACCTCCTCCCCGTCTAGCGAAGGAGCAAACAGTGCCCAAAATTCTATCGCACCTTTAAACTGCTCTAATGGGACATGCCTCTTAGATTGGCTTCAAGGACAATGCCATGGTATATGTACTGACTCACAACCTCAATAGGATTTCCCATCAAATTTCAACTTACTCTAACTGCACATTGCGAGGAATCTCAAAGATAATTATCTTGTTTTTTTTTTTTAAACTTTAGTTTTTATTAGCATTTTGTAATAAAACAGAACATTAGAAAATCCCCTGCGCTCCCCCTCCAGCCCCCCTCCCCAACACCGGCCCTCTCCCTTCCCCGTGTCCAGTTCAAAGTGATCAACAAAGGAGACTCATAATGCTCACTCCGTTCCCTGTGCCTCGGAGCCGATGCAACGGGTGACCAATTCGCCGACTGGGACCCCCAGTTTATTGTTCCTTTCGGGACCTTAGGCACTCTTCTCAGTTCGGGGACCTACCCTTGAAGTCAATGCACATCCCAAACCCAAGTTTGTTGTACCCCATACCAGTTCATGAGGAATGAGCTTGTGTCTTTATTCACCATAGCTGTCAGTTTGTCCATCAAGAACATGTTCACCTTTTTCATCCACTCTTCCTTGGAGGGGGTTGCCAGGCTCTTCCATTTCTGAGCGAGGGCCACTCTGTCCGCCCTCAGCATGGATTCCCAAATCCTTGGGTAACGGTATAGTTCTGCTTCCTCCGGGGGGAGTCCCAGCAACATGGTCAGGGGATTATGTGGTAGGAGCTCCTCTGTTACTTCCGCTATCCAGCCCCTCACTGACCCCCAGTAGGCCTGGACCTTCAGGCAATGCCACCACATGTGGCTTCTGGATCCTGTCTGGCCGCATCCCCTAGGGCTCCTTGGAGACACCCCCGGGAACATCTTTTGACAGTTTTGCTGGGTCTCTGCGCCACCCCTGCAGAATTTTAAAGTTATGTTCCATGTCCGAGGTGAATAGGTTCCCATGGAACGCTATTTTGAAAATTCTGCCCTAGGCGTCTTCTGAGATCTCTTCGCCTGCCAGGTCGTTCCAGAACGTGCGGAAGCTCCTCCTACTCTGAAGGTTGTAAGTGTTTAGGATTTTATACATACTGGATACCGCACCTTTTCTGAAGGTCGCCGAGTCAAGGAGCTTCTCGAAGGGGGTCAGTTGTCTCCTCAGGTTTGGTCCCCATGACTGCTCGCAGAAGATGCCCTTAAGGCGGAGGTATTTGAAAATGGAAAGCGCTCCACCCCCCAGAGCTTCCCTCAGGTCTTCATAGAATAGGAATTCGCCCCCCCTGAACATCTGGCCTGCCCATTCCAGAGCCATGTCTGACCATTGTTGGGAATGCCGGAAGCCCCTGCCACCCAGTTTGAGGGGGTGGCCCCATAGGGAGGTCATCTGGGACAGCCAAGAGGTTAGGTGTGCTGCCAGAGGCCCTCCTTCCAGATGTCCCAGAGAACTCCAAGGGTCGGTGGGACCTCACATGCTTCGGGATTGTCTTGCGCGGGGCCCACAAGAGATCACAAACCTTTAAAGGGTGGACATCCATATCCTCTAGGTATGTCCAGTACGTTCCCAGGTCCTCTTTCATATGTTCTAGGAGGACGCGCAATTGGGCAGCATAGAAGAACAAGTTACTTCTTACCTTGTAACGTTCTTTCGACGGGATGTTCCTCCGACGTATTCCTGATCTTTGATAATACGTTTCCAGCTTGCTGGCCTCGGATATTATTTCTGTAGAGGGCGCTGCGCGTCGACATCCGCCGAGTCGATGTCCCTCGACGGCCACCGTATCGGCGCCAACGTCACCATGCCCATAAATAGCCACGTGCGACGTCCGTTGCTCAGTTCCGTTTTGTAGCATAAGAAAATTCATGCCTGAATTGGTTATTGACCTTGTAGGAGCGTAAGCTGCAACCACAAGGGAAGTATTACTGCGGGGATGGATGGGAGGGGCGATGAGGAATACGTCGGAGGAACATCCCGTCGAAAGAACGTTACAAGGTGAGAAGTAACTTGTTCTTCAATGGGATTCTGTCCTCCAACGTATTCCTTATCTTTGATAGACTCCCATAGCAGTGGCATGTAATCAGAGGTGGGAGTAAGAATCTCATGTATCCCTTTAGGGATGGACCGAATGTAATACGGCTTTGCCAAATCTGGTCTCTTGACTAGTGGAGCAATCCAGGTTGTAAAATTTTGTGAATCTATGTGCGGACGACCATGTGGCAGCCGCACATATGTCTCTGACGGGTACCCCTCTTTGGAGGGCCGAAGAGGCAGCGATACCCCTGGTTGAATGAGCCCTAAGATTTTGGGTGGCTCTTTCCCTGCCAGTTTGTAACATTCCAGAATGGCCAAAATAATCCAACTGGAAATGGTTTGTTTTGTTATGGGTAATCCCAACTTGTGACCTGAGTATCCTACAAACAGTTGGTCTGCTTGCCTAATCCTAGCCATTCTGCTGATGTAAAAGCTTGGAGCTCGCCTTGGGTCCAGCCTATGTAGCCTTTCTTCCTCTTTCCCCAGATGGGGAGGAGGGTAGAACGAAGGTACGGTAATTTTCTGAGTAATATGAAATTCAGAAACCACCTTTGGGAGGAAATTAGGCTTCACCTGTAGGACAACTTTGTCCTTGTGGAAAATTGTATGCGGGGGTTTACAGGAGAGAGCTTGTAGCTCGCTCACCCTCCTAGCAGATGTTAGTGCTACCAATAGGACAGTTTTAAGCGTGAGAAATCTCAGCGACCAAGAGTGAAGTGGTTCGAATGGAGTGCCCATTAGGACGTTTAAGACTAAATTTAAGTCCCATAAGGGAACTTGGAATGGTTTTGGAGGATAAACATTAGTTAATCCCTTGAGAAATTGTATCACTAGAGGTAGTTTGAAATACGATGGTTCCTCCACAGTGCACTTTAAGATTGAAAGCGCTGCGAGATAGCCTTTTACAGTGCCAACTTGAAGGCCTGAGTTTGCCAAGTAGAGTAGAAAAGATAACACCGTTGGTGTACCACATGAAAAAGGGTTGATATTCCCTTCTCTACACCAGATGCAAAATGTGTTCCAACGGCAGCGGTATAAAGACTTTGTTGCTGGCCTTCTGGCCGAAAGCAACACCTCCATTATGTCATCAGGGAGATCCCAATCCTTGTACCTCACCCTTTCAGAAGCCAAGCGTAAAGGTTGAGGGTTCTGATGTCTGGATGGAGAACCTGACCTCCCTTCTGCGTGAGAAGATTCTCTTTGAGTGGAAGACGGATTGGAGGGCAGATGGACATATCTAGAAGGTCCGGGTACCACGTTCTCCTGGCCCAGTCCGGGGTAATTAGGATCATGGTTTTCCAGAATCGTCTCAACCTTCTGATCATTTGAGGAATAACAGGGACTGGTGGAAACGCGTAAAGGAGTGGAAACTCCCAGTCCACTACGAACGCGTCTCCTAGAGCTCCTCTCGGGGGGAATTCCCTTGAACAGAACAGATCGCACTTCCTGTTGGTGCTTGTGGCAAACAGATCCACCTGAGGGGTTCCCCAAAGGCCAAAGATCTCTTGAAGGACTTCCTGAGCTAGCTTCCACTCGTGGGAGACTGTGCTCTGGCTGCTCAGATCGTCCGCTGTCAAGTTCTTCTCTCCTGCTAGGTGGACTGCCGATAAGAGATTCGTTCCTGAATTGCCCAAAAGCAGAGCTGATTGCCTCTCTGCACAGTGGCAGTGACCCTACGCCTCCTCTTTTGTTGAGGTAGTGCATGGCTACCGTGTTGTCCATCATTATCAGGACATTTCTCCCCTGTACTGATGGCAGGAAAGCTTTCAGCGCTAGTCTGATCGCTCTCAGCTCCAATAGGTTGATGTGTAGTCTGGACTTCGATGGAGACCAACGACCGCTGATGGTCAAGTCGTTGGCATGTGCTCCCCACCCCGTGAGTGAGGCGTCTGTGACTACTGTTATCTCCGGCCATGGTTGCCAAAACAGTTCTCATTTCAAGATGTTCTCTGGATAGGCCCACCATTGAAGGTCGCGGGCTACCTTGTCCGGAATCTAGAGAAGATCTGTCATTCTCCCTGAGAATTGTGACCACTGAGTTCTCAGTGCCCACTGAAGAAGTCTCATTCTCAGGCGAGCCTCTGGCACAAGGAAGATGCAGCATTCCATGAGGCCTAGCAACCTCAAAAAGTCGAAGGCTGGGAGACGTTGGGCATTTTGAAACTTGGTGACCATCTGCAGAATATCTTGAGCCCTCACCTCTGGTGGCGAGGCTTTTCCCAGGAAGTGTCCAGGACCGCAACAAATGAACTGGAGTCTCTGTGATGGCATCATCTGTGACTTCTTTAAATTGAGGGAGAAGCCCAGTTTGTGAAGGAAGTGGCAGACATAATCTAGCTAGATCTGAGCTTGTTCCGAAGATACAGCCCTGATCAGCCAATCATCCAGGTAGGGGTAGACGTGGATCCCTTCCCTCCTTAGACTCGCAGCCACTACCGACATTAGCTTGGTGAAGACCCTCGGGGCGGAGGTCAGCCCAAATGGCAGAACTCGAAATTGATAATGATAGTCACCAATTGTGAACCTCAGGTCTTTCCTGTGTTTGAGATGGATTGGTACATGGAAATAAGCATCCTGAAGGTCCAAAGATACCAGCCAGTCCTGGAGCTGGAGGGCCCGAAGAATCTGAGAGAGAGTTAGCATCTTGAACTTGTCCTTCCTGAGGAACTTGTTCAATTCTCGTTAGTCCAGGATGGGTCTCAGTCCTCCGTCCCTCTTTGGTATGAGAAAGTAGGGGGAGTACCAGCCCTTGTTCCTGTCCGCTACAGGTACCGGTTCTATGGCACCTTTCTCTAGCAGTTCTATAATTTCCTGCAAGAAGAGCAGACCTGAAATGTTTAGAGAGCTGTTCCCCGGTGGATGACTCTTGAGGGATGTGTACAAAGGGTAGGCAGTAACCCTGGGCAACTGTCTCCAATGCCCAAGCATTTGATGTAATAGCATGCCATTCCGTCAGATGGTGAGTTAACCGACCCCCTACTAGTGTCTTGTGTGGAAAGACCTCAGAGTGGTTTGGGGGCGGCTGATGCAGATGCCGACGGTAAAGAGGCACCTGCTGCTGCGGCGGCCTAAGTACTTTTGACCCGTCCACCTCGGGTGGATCTCCTTTGGCCTCTTTGAGCCGGATGTCCTCTGCCTTTCCCGAATGCGGAATAATAGCGAAAGGACTTTCCTCTCCCAGAGGTTCCTGAGGAGCGAAAAGGAGTCTGGCGGATAACAGCTCCTAAAGATGTTGCTGCTGCTTTAGATGTCTGCAACTTTTCCAGACTGTCATCAGCCATTTTTCCGAATAATGAAGAGCCGTCAAAGGGTATATTCAAAAGTCTGGCCTGTACATCTGGAGCAAAGCCAGACTTTCGCAACCACGCATGCCTACGGATTGTTGTACTTGCTGCCATGGCCCTGCTGATACTTTCAGCGGAATCAATGCCAGTTTGAAGTGACTCGCACATCGCATCTTTGCCATCTTTAATAATTTTAAGGAAGGCTTCCTTTTCCTCTCCTTCGGGTATGCAGTCAGCCGCTGATGAAGCACACTCCCATAGTGTGTGACTGAACCTGGCGAGCGTACAGGTGGCGTTGATGGACTTCAACGCCATACTACAAGCAGAGAAGACTTTCCTTGCTATAGAATCATACCTCTTGCCATCTCTATCCTGCGGGACAGTAGGGTAAGCGGTCGTGCTGCTTGATGAAGTTGCCGCTTGGACCACCAGGCTCTCTGGAGTCGGGTGTTTCGATAAGTAATCAGGGTCAGCTGCAGCTACCCTATACTTGGCTGATAATCTTTTATTGACAGCAGGGATAACTTCAGGAGTTTCCCAGTTAGATGCAATCTTTCTTTGTAAGGCTGTATGGAAGGGGACTACAGGATCCTCCTGTGAACCTTTGTCTAATATGTCTGTCAGGTCATCCTGTTGAAAAACAGGTGAAGGCGCAGACCAAACCTTGAATTCAATAATTCTTGCCATCAGGGTTCTATAGGGTGTTTCGCCATGTTCCCCTTGGTCTGGCTTAACAAAATCCACTTCTGGGGAAGTGTCCAGCCCACTTGCCTCATGTAATGACTCCTGTAAGTCTTTCAACCTTCTTTCCTCAGAGATGAAATCCTCTGAAACAGGTAGTGTGGTCCTCTGCAACCCGAAGGTTTCCTGGTCAGAATCTTCCCCTTCCTCAAATTGAAGATAATCTAGGGTACTCTGACCTCTGAAATGGTAAATAACCCATTTCTAAGGCAGAAGGAGCCAAACTCGTCATTATTGGGTGAGAAAACGTCAATGTCGTTGACGCTGATGTGACAGGCTTCGAAGGCGCCGAGAACGGCGTCGAGAAAACTGGAAGAGGCCTCGAAGAACTCGAGAGAATCGGGTTCCTACTCGAGGACATCAACGACGGTCTCGGTGTCGTGCCGGAGGCTCTTGGAATCACCGTTGGCTGTGGAGTAGCCGTGGTCTTCTCTTTCATCTGCGTCGATGTCGGCGTCAACGATGGCGTCGAGTCGATCGACCGATGCGTCGAAGAACCCTTCGACAACGGCATTGATGGCGCCGATCCATGCGAAGGGATCTTCGACGACGGCGAAGACGATGCCTTCTTACCTGATGGCCCGTGGCGCTCTCGGGTGGAATGTTTCAGCGGGTGCTGCGATTCGCAGCATTTTGATTTTTTGGGTTTTTCACCTGGGGTATTACCCTCAGCTGTCTTCGAGGGGGTCGAGGCCACTTTCTCGAAGACGCTTAACATTTTCTTCCTGAATTCCTCCCACTCAGCCTGAGAGCTGTGTTTTGTGGGGCAGGAGACCCTTTTTGGGGAAACAGAAGACGAGCAAGGGGATCTTCGACGTCTCTTCTTTGAGTGTCTTGATCTCGACGAATGGTGGGAGCTACTTCGATATCTAGAATGGGAATGTTTTCGACGGCGAGGAGACTAATGCCTCGACCGAAGAAACTTTCGAGGAGGTTTTGCCCGATTTACCTCTCTCGAGCTTCCCCTTGCGCTCCTTCAAGGCTTTCGCCGTCATGGACATGCAGACCTCACACTCCGAACAATGGTGCTCGGCTCCCAAGCACCACAGCAGATCCTGTGTGGATCAGTTATCGAAATTCTTTTAGCGCAGTCTCGATATTTTTTGAAGCCGGATCGCGGCGTTGTCGGTTCCGATGAAGATGCCATCAAGAACGAGTTGGTATATTCGAGTAGATGTAGATTAGATTATCTGACTGAACTGAGCAATGATGTTCCGAGGCCCCACAGAGCGCGGAAAAACGGAACTGAGCAACGGACGCCGCGCGTGGTTATTTATGGGCATGGTGACGTCGGCGCAGATAGGGTGAGGGTGGCCATCGAGGGACATCGACTCGGCGGACGTCGACGCGCAGCGCCCTCTACAGAAAAAAATTCTGAGGCCAGCAAGCTGGAAACGTATTATCAAAGATAAGGAATATGTCAGAGGACACAATCCCATATAGATGAAAGTCAGGCAGCCCAAATCCCCCCCTCCTCCCTTGGTAGAGTCAGGGTGGTCCTCCCAGGTCTCGGGGTCTTCCCCTGCCACACAAAGTCCCGGAGCCCCTTTTGAAGGTCCTTGAAAGTCTGAGCGGGGACCCTGGTTGGGAGCACTGTGAAGAGGTACAGAAGCCGTGGTAATATGTTCAACTTTACTGCAGTCATCCGGCCGTACCACGAGAGAATCATCTTGCTCCACCTCCTCAAGTCAGATGTGATCCCTGCCATTATGGGGTCATAGTTGGGGGGTCCTAGTTTCGATAAGTCCTTAGTTAGAAGGACGCCCAGGTATCTTATGGCGTCTGTCTCCACAGCAATCCTGTGAAACCTGCTCAGGGGGTCTAACACAGAGTCCACTGGTCTCATTGGGAGCAGGACAGATTTAGCCGTGGTAATTTCCAGCCCTGAGAAGTGCCCGAAAGTGTCCATCAGGGCCAGGAGGGGGGGAAATCGAGGAGCCCGGGTCCACAAAATAAGCCAAGATGTCATCTGCAAACAGGGAAAGCTTAAATTCCACCTCCCCCCTTCTGATTCCCTTGATGTCTGGGTGGGATCTAATAGCTATGGCTAGTGCCTCCATCGTGAGGACATAGATTAGGAGGGAGAGGGGACAACCCTGTCTTGTCCCCCGGAAGAGGGGAAATGATTCAGACAGCGACCCGTTCACCTGAACCCTTGCCGTGGGGGCTCTGTAGAGGGCGGCCACCCAACTCATGTGTGTCCCAAAGCCCATTCTCTGGAGAAGGAGTTCCATGTATCTCCACTCGACCCTATCGAAGGCCTTCTCCGAGTCCAGCGAGAGGGCACACGTATTAAGCTCTGATGTTTGGGCAAAGTGGAACAGGTCTAATGTTTTACAAATGTTATCCGAGCCTTGTCTGCCCCTGATGAAGCCCACCTGATCCCCGTGGACTAACTTCGGCATGATCCCCTCCATCCGCCTCCCCACCACCTTGGCCAGGATCTTGACATCAATGTTTAACAAGTATATGGGCCGATAGGAGACACACTCTGATGGGTCCTTTCCTTCCCACATCATGGAGTTGGGGAGGGAGCCCCTCTCCAGCACAGTGTTGAACTCTCACTAGGTAAGGGATCAAGGAGGAACAAAATCTCTTATAGAAATAGACTGAAAAGCCGTCTTCCCCGGGAGAGGTTCCCACCTTCATTCCACTGATCACCTTATCCACCTCCTCCTCCGTGACCGAGCCCTCCAACCCCTCTGACATCTCTCGACAGGGACGGGATTTGTATGGAATTCAGGAAGTCCTCCATCACCCCCGTTATATTCAGATGAGTATAGTGACTCGTAGTATTGGCGAAAGGCCTCTCCTAAGTGGGGGGTGTCGCAGCCAAGGGCCCCCCGGCCGTCCCTTACCTCCTTCACCCTTCTGCTTCTCTGGACCTCTCAACTTCCAGGCCAAGATACTATCCGCTTTGACCCCCTTGCCGTAGTATTTTTGTTTTACCATTTGGAGGCTCCTCTCCATTTTGTGTAGGAGTAGGTCTTTTAGCTGGAGCCTGTAGTCCTCCAGCGCAGCCACCCGGTCGCTCCCTAAGGCCTGTTCCGCAGAGCCCCCCGGTTGGAGACGGGCTATTTTCTCCCGCAGGGTTTTTTCCAGGGCCTCCCTCTCCCTTTTCTTCTGGGCTCCCATTTTGATAAGTACTCCTCTTAGGGTTGCCTTAAAGGCGTCCCAGAGTGTGTGCGTGCCCACCTCCCCGTTATCATTGAGGTCGAAGAATTCCTCTATAGCGTCCTGGACAGCTTCGGCGTGGGCCTTGACTCTCAGCAGGGCGTCATTACATTTCCATCGGCCCTTGCGTTCCCTACACCAGCCCACCGCTAAGGCGACTCGGACCAAGTCACGGTCTGACCAAGGGACCAGGTCTATCCTAGTGCCTGTGACATATGGGCGAAGGATCTCATCCACCAGAATATAATCTATCCTAGAGAACGCGTTGTGGATGCTGGAGTAGTAAGAAAAGGAGGGAACACCTGTTCGGGGGGTCGGGATCGTGTCTACCAGGCCCAAGCCGCCCTCTGAAAGCTTCGAGCCAAGGCTTTGTCTGCTGGTCTAGGGTTTTGGGGGCCTAACCGCTTTCTGTCCCTGGATGGGTCCAGGACCATATTGAAATCTCCTCCCACCACCAAGGTACCTTGCACAAACAGTCTGAGCCTGTCCCTTACTCCTTCCCAGAATGGGGCTGGACCTTCATTCGGGCCATACACTACCGCCAAGGTTAGGGGAGAACCCTGTAGGGAACCACGCACCATCAGGTAACGGCCCTCGGGGTCCTTCAGGACTGACTCTTTCTCGAAACCTACGCCCCTGGCCATCATGATGGCCACCCCTCTTTTCTTCGCCCTGTGGGATGCGTGAAAAACCTCCTCGATTCCTCCCCCTCACATTTTGGGCTCTTTCCCCCGCGCCCAGTGTGTTTTTTGCACGAAGAGCAAGTCTAGTTTCGCCCTCCTAAATTCCCTACAGATCAGGGACTTTTCCGTAGGGGTGTTCAAACCCCGCACATTCAGGGTACCCACTCCCAAGGCCGGTCGGTCGTCAGCCATCATCTATGTTTGCCTTTTTAGTGGTCAGCAACGTTGCATCGTTACTCTCTCCCTGCCTCCTTGGTTTCCTCGTTTGGACACTTTTATAACGTTTCCCCAACTGTCCCCCCAACTCCCTCCCAAACAAACCCCAACTAATTTGTGACCCCCCACCCCACACCCCAGCGTCCAGCCAGTTAGTTCCGCCATGTCTGGCATTGTGGCCGGACCACCAGCCTGTCCCCTTCAGGCAGGCGTAGTTTGCCAAGCTCGATTTCGTGAGCCCCCCTCTCTCCAGCTTCGTCCCCTCAGTCCACCCCACATTGATTGCTTAACCCCGGATTCTTCGGGTACCGATCTATGAATGGTCAGGACTTCCCTGTGCCTCTGTGGTCATCCACTCCCCTAGGCCGGATTTCCAGCCTTCCTTCCCCTATTAGGACCTCAGTATATCATGCCCCCTCACCCCCATGGTCGTGTCCCTTCAATTGCCCCCATTGTACTTGCTGTTCATGGGGAAACAGTCCCCGGCGCGTCCTTCATGTCTTCCTTTTACGCTCCACTGCAGATCTGGGAGCCCTGGTCATCAACCCTCCGAGTCGATATGGTCCTCGATTGCAGACGGCGGGGTGTTCAATTTTCTGACTTTCCCCGAATTGGTTTTCCTCCTCCTGGCCCCCGACTGGCCGGGGGTGCCCCTACTGAGTGCTTCCGGGCCTACTGGGCCCCTCTGGGGGGTAGGCTCCACCACATAATCCTGGATGGCTCCTTTTAGGTCCTCCTCTGTAACCAGCAATGTTCGTTGGCCCAGGTATTCGAAGGCCAGGGAGAAGGGATATCCCCATCTGTAGCGCTCTCCCTTCTCCTTCAGTAGTTGTGTTAGGGGCGGCACATTCTACGTTTGGCTAAGGTATAGGCGGAGAGGTCCTGAAAAATGGTGATCTGGGCGTTATTGTAAGTAATCACCCCCGCCTTCCTCGCTTCTTCCAGGACTTTAGTTTTTTCGGTATAGTAGTGGAACCGAACCAGTACCGATCTGGGGCTCCTTGCCCTTCCCCCTGCCCTGCGCACCCGGTCGAACGTGGGTTCAGTTGTCATTTCCTCTGCAAACAGTAGAGTAATAATGTCCTTCACGACTTGGGTCAAATCTCTCTCCGTCTCGCCCTCCGATTCTGGGACCCCAAAAAATCCAAGGTTATTCCTCCTTCCCCTATTTTCATAGTCATCCATCTGCCTGGCTCTTTCCTCATCCCTCTTCTCCAAGGCCGCTAGCCGCATATCGAATTGAACCTCCTGGGAAGCAGAGGAAGACTGGTTGGTTTCCACTTGTAGGAGTCTGGGCGATGTCAGATTGCATTTCCCTGATCTCCTGGAGAATAGAGGCGAAGCCCCTCTCCATCGTCAATGCAGACTGTGTCGAGGCCTCTGGGTGAGCCATGTCCCTGGTGCGAGTAGGGCCACTGGTGTTCTCAGTCTCCCTGTAGTGGAAAGCCTGCAGAGTCTCTTGCCAGTTCATATGGTCGTGCTGTACACCCACCGCAGAGTCTGCCTCGGGTTGGGGGGGCGCAAAGGGGGGTACCAACCCGCCCTGTAGGAACCTGGATGGATCGTCTCGGGGGAGCTTATGAATGGTATGTGCTCCTCTGCGGGCGGGGGGGGGGCAGTCTTCAGGCGGGCACTCGCCACACCGACTCTGGATGGGGGCCTCTCACCTGGGTCTCGCCTCGGCGCTGGTGGTGTTTCTCCGGGTTAGTGAGTCGCTGTTGCCGTTCTGCTACCTCTGGCCAAAGCCTTTCGTCGCCTGGCAGGCACCGCCCTGGGGCCGAGCCCAGGGGCCTCCACCTGCTGGAGCTGGATGCGGATATGCGCTGTCCCCTCGCTTGTCTTCGGAGCGGAAGCGGCCACTGAGGCTCTAGAGCCCTCTCGGAAGCGGGGGGGGGCACGCTTCCACTCCAACTGCTGGATTTCCGTGGTCTGTTTGGTGGCCTTCTGCGCGGTGATGCTGTCGATGGCGGCCTTGCGCCGGGGGGAGGGGGGAACGCAACCACAGGGATGAGGCGGTGCCGCTTCCGCCCGTCCGTGGAGCGGTGGGCCCTCGTTCCCAATGTCGCTTGTCTTCTTATACCGCCTCCGAAGGGCATCGGGCCCCCGATGCCTCGGCGCCCGGTTCACATCAGTGGTTGGATTTGAGGGGGCCGGGCCCTTCGCCTAGACTTCCTCACCTCGGCGGGCCACTCCTCCTTTACTAGCGCCGGGGCCGAAGCGCGCCCCGCCGTTCCTCCGTCACTGCTCGTAAACCGGTTTCCCGGTGTCCTGGAGCTTCGCACTTTCGTGCAGGTGCGTCACAGGGAGTTCACTGGCACGGACCCATCGAGTGAATCCGCCTTCGGTGTCCCGGGGGGGCTCACTCCCCTGAAAAGGCCCAGCCTCGGCGGGAACCCAGCGATCAGGCAGCCATTACCTGTGCGCCCCCTGGTGGCCTCCCCATGATCTTCGTTTTTGCAGTATTTCCCCTGAGACAATTCAGGGCCGTAAGAGTAAAGGTTATCCAATGAAGTTTGGAGGCCATCTGGCGTGAGGTCCAAAATGACAATGTCGGCATACCCCATCCATAGTACCACAATATCACCAAGCTTCAGCGGGAGGCACTTAGAATCAGCCAAAGCTAACCCCATGTCGAAGAGGTAAATCCAGATAGTTCACCCATTGCCCTCGAACCTTATTTTAATTTGGTCTCAGCGTGCAACAGCATAATCCTCTTCAACAGACCAGATGGAATCCCCCAACTGTCCAGCTTAAGCCTTGCGCGAACAACTGTATCGAATGCAGCACTAATCAACAAATGCTGCATATATGGGTCTCTTACGAATTAACCATGCTTGCTCGATAATGGTAGTGCTAAGATGTTAGATGTCCAGCAGCCCTTTCCGAAACCAGTTTGGTTCCAGGGAATGATGTTACCAGCCTCTGCCCAGTTGGTCAGTTCGTCCAAAAGAATCTGTGCAAAGACCTTAGACAAAACATCCAACATGGCCAGAAGGCGATCATTTCCGGAATCAGCAGGAGCACCCTTCTTGTAAACTGGAACTAAGATGCTATCGTGCCAAGAGCAAGGGCGATACAGCTGAAAAGATGGTGAAGACCTTTGCCCAGGGGGAAATGCCAGCCTTTACGATCAGATTACAAAGACTATCCGTTTCTGGAGGATTTGCTAACACCAATAAACCTGGCAACCTCCTGAATGTCTTTCCCAAATTTCCAATGCCACACCTCCCTGGGCATGAAGGGCTGTCTAGGGTGAGCGTGTCTCAGGGTGGATGAAATGTAGGCGGTCCATTCGTGCTCAGGAACACCATTAAGGTCTAAGAGAGTCTTGGCCATTGACAATCTGCCCAAATGTTCTTGTTTCATGGTTAATAGTGGTCATCGCCAGGACACAGCATTTTTGACATTCTCTTGAATACTTGTGGAGCCTAATCCACTTAGATAAGTAGCCTTAATCAGCCTCCTGCCTTCAGCATGTGCGGCTGTGTCAACCACCTCATGCGACAACTTCTGCAGCTTTGCAAATGAATCTCTTTTTGTCACGGATAACTTTGTCATAGCCGTGTCTGTGTATCTTAACAGGACCAATGGCCCTCCCATTGCTCCCCATATTGACCTTGGGGATGCTCTCTGAGAACTGAGCAATAAAATACTTGGATTGTGTTATTTTTGCAAGACCCAAGGCTATGTCCTCCACCAAGGTAGAAACGGGCCCAGTTGTTGGAAAGTCAGAAAAGACCTCAAGTGCTGTTAGTAGTGGGGCCTCAATTCTAGTGGGAGTCCAACCCACTCTGGTCATTGCTCTATTGATGGTTACAGACCGTGTTTTATGGTCACTATAACTAGGACACTCCATGTCACGAGATAGGATGATGGTAAAATGCTTGCTCTCCAAACGTTGATGGATGTCCAGATCGGTTACGACAGAGGGGCTATTGGCTACAAATACATAATCGATACTAGAGCTGGAGGGGAAGCACCGTGTAAACTTTGGGGACTATCCGAAGGACGCGCCCCATTCATCAGGACAAAGCCCAGCAAATAGAGAGGAGTTGCCCAACTTAAGCCCCTAGAACAACCGCGTTCAAGCCTGGGCTCGCACCTGGGGCCAGAATAATGTGCTTCCATGTTCCCGGTCTCGGGGTCACAATTGCTGGGCATCTTAGAGTTAAAACCTCCAACCAAGATCGTTGTGAGGACATGGATCTCAGATTCAAGCCACCCCACCAGATCTTTCATGACAACACTCTGGGGGACAGCATAGGGAGGATTGTCTATGTTGACAAACATGATGTCCTGAGCCCCAAGCGAGTTGGTCAAAGACAATTGATCAGAATATTGGGTGAGTGACATGGTATCTCGGTCAATCGCAGAGGTTTTATAGCACCCAAAACCAGACCACCCTTCAGCCTGCCCAGTTTCCCTTTGATTGCAGGCTTTTGAAGTAATGCCCACATATCTAGCACCAGCGGGCCCACCAGCCAGGTCTCTGGCAGAGCCAAAACACACAAAAAAGAAATATCAACATGACCGAACAGACCATCGTCTTCAAACAGATGTTTGTGCCCCCTAGTGTCCCAGTTTACAAGGAGAGAAGAGTGGTCCGCGATGTCTCAGGCTTCTCTGTCGAACCAACCCCGCAAGTCACTCCCAATGTTTGTCCTCAGAAGCCATGCCAGCAGCAACCTCGCCCATACCCATATTTGGCGACCCACAGCCCTGAGAGAGGTTAGTTGTTGCAGGGTTGAGGCAAGGCAGAGCACAAGGAGCACCCACTGGATTAAAAAGAGGAAACTCCTTTGTGCGATTGCTGGAGATGGATTTGGGCCCTCCCACCAGTCTGCCCCACTACGTCAGAGGTGGTAGATATTACAACTCAAGGCAACACATTCATATCCAACTCTGAAAAACAATTGGGAATAATCAATGACAGTCAACCATAGAGTACAAGGATAGATATAGAATGAGGTAACATAATCTGCACCCTCACATTGGAGCATGACCTTGATGTTATCGCTGCTGAAGAAGCGTAGCGGGTGGATGGAATGAAACGGCTCCAGAATCTGTGCCCGATTAAAAAAGCCAGATCGGTCTGTGCGGAAAAGGCTCCTGATTTTCAGTGCCTTTTCAATGGGCCCCATAGGAGAGCTCGCATTGTTAGAAGCAGTTTCAGTCCAAGTAGATGAAGCTAAAGATGGGCCACAGATGTAAGTACAGATCTGGCTACTGGGCCAGCAGGGGCTTTGGATGGAGGTGTAGCTGTAGGGAAGGAAAAGGAACAAGTTACTTACCTGTAACTGTTGTTCTCCAGCATGGGTCTGGCATGGATTCACATGCTCATGAATATTCCCCGTCGTCAGGCTGGGAATCCTCGGTAAAGAAAAAATCAGTATCAGTTTCGTTTCTGATCTGTCTTTCGTAGTAGTAACCAATCACTGATCTCTGCGTCATACCGACCATAGCCTATGACTGCCCTCTACCTAAGCCCCGCCTCTGGCAGCCATCTTCAGATTTGGTAGCACATGAAGTGGCAGTATGACCAAGTGAAGAGCCGCAGAGGGGTAGGCGGGAAGGTTCGCATGTGAATCCATGCCAGACCCATGCTGGAGAACAAGA